>NW_015174274.1:1016258-1033711 GCF_001447785.1 Gekko japonicus | reverse complement strand
TGGCACAGCTGTCCTTGAAAAAGAGCAGTTTCTGTCTGTTGTGGGGAGGGGAAGGGAAAGGAGTTTGTAAGCCACTCTGAGACACCTTTGGGTAGTGAAGGGCGGGGTATAAATCCAATCTCTTCTTCTTCTTCTTCTTCTTTTACTGGCAAGGACCTGGGCAATGGTGGTTGATGCCATCTGGATGCCGGAAGAACACCGCCATCGTTTATTACCTGTACTACTAGCACTTTGAAATTATGATGGTTTTAACTGTTTTATCTTTTTAAATACTGTGTGTTTTATTGTACTACAAATATGTTGTAAGCTGCCCTGAGCCCGCCTTGGCAGAAAGGGGGGGGGGTGTTAAAAAAATATATCAAAGTAAATAAATAAATAAATGTAGAAACAACAAAAAAGAGTAACTTTTAAATACTGTGTGTTTTATTGTACTACTGAGCCTTCCTTGGTGGGAAGGGGGGGATAAAAATCAAAGTAAATAAATAAACAAATAAATACTAATGTAGAAACAGCAACAAAAAACAATATCTACAATATTGAAACTTTTCTGGCGTAAATAATGGAGTAATCTCCAGCAGGTGAGACTGAAAACTAAATAGGAGGTAAAGGTACATTTGAACCTAGGGCTTCTAACTTTTTGCAGCCATGCTGCCTGCATTTTAAACTTACATTCTGTTCCTGCACTAGGACTTGTACAGGAAAAGTGCTTTGAAATGGGCAAAGTGTCATGGTTTTCCCACAACTCCCACAGCTGAGTCACAGAGCCTTTCATCTATAAATTAAGCTAGAGCACATGACATCTGTTCTGGAATTCATGCATTTTCCAAGCAATATGTACACGTCCACTACCAAAAATTCAAACCAATATTTATAGCAAAGCTTTTTAAAATAGTAGAAAGCATTTTCTTCTGGAAGCAGTTTTTTTAAAAAAACAAGCACATTCAGTACCCCCCAAAATAATGATCCCCCCCTCATAAAATTAAAAGCATTAATTGTTTTATCCAAAGGAGTCAAGGCCTCCCACAGTATTAGAACCTAATGACACATCCTAGGAGGAGGAGAGATTGGATTTATACCCTGCCCACCACTACCCAATGGAGTATCAGAGTGGCTTACATTCTCCTTCCCCTCCCCTTCCCCTCCCCACAACAGACACCCTGTGAGATAGGTGAGTCTGAGAGAGCTCTTTCAAGGACTGCTCATGAGAGAACATCTCTGAGAGAACTTGTGACTGACCCAAGGTCACACCAGCAGCTGCATGTGGAATCAAACCCGGTTCTCCCAGATTAGAGCCCGTGCTCCTAACCACTGCACCAAACAATCAGCTCTTATCTTATGCAGAGTACCTCTTATAACCGGGTAATAAGAAGAGCATCTTCTGAATTCGCAGGGAGATAAGATATCAGTCAGTGTAACAAACAGACTGGGCTAAAGAGCAAGAGTCCAGTAGCACCTTAAAGACTAACAAGGTATGTGGCAGGGTAGGAGCTTTCATGAGTTACTGCTCACTTCTTCAGGTACAGATTCAGATACAGAAGCGAGCAGTGACTCATGAAAGCTCCTACCCTGCCACATATTTTGTTAGTCTTTAAGGTGCTACTGGACTCTTGCTCTTTTTTACTGCTACAGACAGACTAACATGGCTACCCATCTTGATCTAGACAGAGTGAAATTTCCCATTTTTATTTTTTGAATTTGACTAACAAATGGTTTCTCAAGCAAAAAGCCAGGCAATATAAATTTAAACGAAATTCTTGCTTGCCACCATGAAAAGAACTTCCAAGCTTGTTATGTGTCTGGAGGGTGGTTGGGTGGAGAAAATACCCCACATTCAGAACCTCATACTGTTATTCTTAAAACAAAGTTTAATATAACAACATTAAAAAGTATTACTCAGTATAACTTAATATGCTCATTTCTTGAGATAATCTATTTAAATTAAAAAGGCCAATGAATGGATACATGCAGTTAGGAAAATGTGTTAAAGATTTTTCATCCATGTGGGGATGAGGTGCTATCTGCCCAAGGATACAACACAGGGCAGGGCAGCATTTGCAATAAACTCAACCACACTGAAATAATTCCCACAGAAGGGAAGGGTAGTTTGAGTGAGTCACCTAATGACTCCAGCTGCTTTGTGCCTTCCTTTGTACTGTAGCCAGACAATAAGTACCCCCCTCATAATCCTCATGTCATAGTGAGAACAAAGATGAGCCCTGTTGGATCAAACCAGTGGTCCATCTAGTCTAGCATCCGAGTAAAAAGTACATGAAAGAAACACATGTTCAAGAGTTCTATCTCCCGCTTACAGCAGGAACACAGTCTACTGTCAAATGGGTTTTTTTGGAATCTTCCATATAATACTGCTAATGGCAACACATTAAACCTGGCTAACATATATGCTCTGTGTTTACCCGGGCTCATTATTTATTTATTTATTCATTATAATTCAATTTATATCCCGCCCTCCCCTAAGGCTCAGGGCGGCTAACAATTGAGGCCAAAGCCATAATTAAAACAATTAAAACAAGATAAAAACATAACAATAGTACAACAAAGTGCTGGTGCTCTGATGTTCCCAGTTCCAAGATGGGTTCTGTTAGGGTGGATCCGGACCAATGACATAAGTTCCAAAGCGGCAGATAGCCAGTCTTCTTCCCAGGGCTCGATTGCACCCTGGTGGTATCTCTGCCAGTTTTCGGCGACGGTGCATTGATGGAACAGTAGCGGCGGCGGCTCCTACTCGAAAGCCTGGCAGAAGAGCTCCGTCTTGCAGGCCCTGCGGAACCACACTGAAATAATTAAACAGGTTAGATATTCAGCCCTATGCCCAAAAGGTAAAACCCCCAAATTAAAGGGTGAGCATCTACTCTTTGCAAAGCTCTCAAGAACCTGCCTCTCAGCGTCAACCAGTCTTTGCCTAATCAGCCTAAAAGCTGACTTTTCTGTATGCAGAGTTAGGTCTCCAATTTAAGCCCAACGGAGGCTTAATTTGCCATGGGAGAGCCACAAGTGAATGGCAGAGTTTCTGGGCGCAATCACACCACAACATCTGGTAAGTGGAACGCACCCGTGGCCAACCCGTGGCATACCGCTGAAAATGTGGAGTTAGGTACTAGCAACCAGTTTGCCACAGGCTACCTCCGGACTCCCTCGGTGTCATCACACCGGAGCACCGCTTTTCCCTCCGGCCCCTCCTTGACACGGAGGGAAGGAACATGGCAGGCTGCCGACGCGTGGGATCACGTTCTGGCGTGTTAAATAGCCACACCTCCCTCCCATGTTATCCGGCCCGTGTGACCGGGACCTGAATTGATTTTTTTCTTCTGTATGACAAAGCCACATAGAAGACTGGGACTCCATTAACATATGAGCAATAAGGCTATTGTCATCTCTTTTAAAAAGTAACCAGAATTTAATGGCAATAATCCATACTCTAGTTTCAAGGAGTCTTTGGTTTGTTTCTTTATGTGGGTGAACTCTCACTGGTGTCTGATGAAGTGATAGTTCTGAACAGGGCTTTTTTTGTAGAAAAAGCCCAGCAGGAACTCATTAGCATATTAGGCCACACCCTATGCCTTCCCTTGGCTTGCCTGGGTGCCCTGCACCTGCGGGGAGCCCGGGCAAGCCCCTCCCTTGAAGGGAAGGGAAGGCAGTTAAGCGGGGAGCTCGGACAAGCTGGCCCTTAGACAGGCTGGGGAAGGCATGGGGAGGGATTTAAATGCCACCCTGGTCCCTCCAGGAACCCCCTGGCCCGCCCACCTTGGAGTTGCTGGGGGGTTGCTCTCCAGGCCTTCCCTCTGTAGCACAGGGCAAGTCTTGTATATTTAAAACATTTTCCAAAATACAGTTTTGCAGTCTAGGATATTTAAATGGACATGCCCAAGAATGGTAGGAGGGTAGATTCATCCTGAGTCCAGAACTAGTCCGATGGTGGAGAGTGAGGGGGAAATAAAGGTAGGTTGATGATTGGCTGGGAAGGAGATAGGGTTGCCAACTCCAGGTGGGAAATTCCTGGAGATGTGAGGGATGGAGCCTGGAGAGGGTGAGGTTTCAGGAGGCGTGGGACCTTGGACAGGTACAAAGCCATAGACTCCACCCTCCAAACCAACTGTTCCCTTCTGGGGAACCATCGTTGCCAATCTCCAGGTGAGGGCTGGAGATCACTCAAAATTACGACTGTTCTTTAGGTAGCAGAGATCAGTTCCTCTGGAGAAAATGGTGGACTCAGTGTCATTATACCCTGCTGAGGTCACCACAGCAAATTGACACTGAGTGTCCAAGGCCGGGGCACCCGCCCAAAGCCTCTTTCTAGAGGTCGTTGTATTTATTTCCACAACGGGCCTTTTTCCTAGTAGAATATAAAGAACAGAATACCCTATGAAGATGCAGTAGGTGAAATAGTGGTACAAAGAGTTCTAAGTACAGCAGTGTAGCAAGATAATAAGTTTTTCCACTGCAAAAATCATTAGATTTATGAATATTTTAAATTTTTACATCATTATTACTATACTTAGTTTGGTGTAGTGGTTAAGTGCACAGATTCTAATCTGGGAGAACGGGGTTTGATTCCCCACTCCTCCACTTGCACCTGCTGGATGACCTTGGGCAAGCCATAGTTCTCGTGCAGCTGTTCTTGAAAAAGGGCAGTTTCTGTCAGAGCTCTCTCAGCCCCACCTACCTCGCAGGGTGTCTGTTGTGGCGAGGGGAAGGGAAAGGAGTTCGTAAGCCGCTCTGAGACTCCCTTGGGTAGTGAAGGGTGGGGTATAAATCCAATATCATCCTCCTCCTCCTCTTCATATTCTTCATCTTCTTCATCTTCTTGTAAATGGAAAAGTAGGGTAATACTGATGGATTAATGATCAATGATCCAGTACATCCACTTCCATTTGTGGTATAAGTGCACTCGTATTGTTCTTTAAAACAGGGAATTTCAGTTGGAAGAAAGTGAAAACTGTGCCAAAGACTACCTAGAAATTTGGGAAGGCATTCTTGGCGGTGAGCTGATGGGGCGATATTGTGGAAACTCCTTACTGATGAATCATACAGCTATCATCACTTCACAGTCTTTATGGGTTAAATTCATCTCAGATGGCTCAGGAACTGGATTGGGCTTCCAGGCCACATTTGCTCACTGTAAGTAAATACCATTGTACTTAAACCAAAAATTATCAGTTTTCAAATTAGGGGAGGTTGGTAGGGGAGATACATAGAAAAAATTGTAATAACAAAAACAGCTGTGCTTTTAGAGGCCCGGAAAAGGGCTCCTCTCACCACAATAATTTAATAATAGATATTTTTAGTTTAATTGCATCTGTAATATACAGAGATATCCACTGGGTGATTAGCTAAATGCACACATAGTATTTGCTACTGGAAGGATTTTTTTCTCAATACATGGTCATTTGTATGAGCATGCACGGACAGGAAGAAACCACTTTTTTGGCACTTTGAATGTGTTTTCTAAGTTGCTATTAATACAACAAATTGATTTGAAGAGTGTTTTATTTTCATCTCATATTTCAGTGTTTGGAAATAACATTGTGGGAAGTAGTGGACAAATTGCCTCCCCTCTCTGGCCTAGAAACTACCCTCACAATTCCAACTATCAGTGGACGATATCTGTGAATGCAACTCAGTTGATCCATGGCCAGCTCCAACAGATGGATATCGAGGAGTATAGCAGCTGTGGCTACGACAAGCTGAAGGTGAACTTGAAGTTGCAAATCCCTTTGTGAAGTAGGCCGTGGTTAAAAAAACAAAAGTAACAAAACCAAGTTGTTAGTCCATCCAAGAAGCAACTCATCCTCATGGAGACTTTAGTACAGATGCTATTTGATATTGACTTTCGAAGCAACTCATCCTCATGGAGACTTTAGTGCAGATGCTATCTGATATTGACTTTGTTTTAAAATTCTTGTTAACAATAAACAGAGGAGCATAATATCATATGAATATAGGGTGAAACTTTATAGTAGTCATTTTAAAAGTTGCTTTCACATAGTAGGAAAAGGCTTATCATTCTGCTAACCCATATGAACCCTTATGATTACTTCTGTAACTACCATCCTGGGCAGCTGTTTGGTTCTGCACCACCCATAGAACTCTTCTGCAGTCTTCTACATCTACCAGTATTTCCCTGCCTATCCTGTATCCTTTCTGTCCACAGTCTCTTCCTGTTTCTGACTGTTCATTTTCATTGTGTCTTTCTTATATGCCATTATCATTTCTTCTATCAGAGGTGGCCTGGGATGTTAAAATGATCCCGAAGAAAGCCAAGCAGAGTGGTCTCTGTGATGCTACAAACTAACGAAGCCGGGCCACTCAGCACAGTAGTGCCAAAAGTGGTCATTGGCCTTTCCTCCTCCCTCAAACTGGCAATCCTCTAGGAAAAGTCAACTGGTGAGCCGATGCTGATCACTCTTATACCTGAAGGACCCAAGTGCTTCCTGAGGCACTGTTGAGTTTCTGGTGCTTGGCTCTGCTTGTACCTGCCTTCCAGTGGTCCCCCAGGGCAGTAGCCCTCCAGGGAAATTTCCCTATAGGTTGAATTGGGAGTCTGCCCAGACGTCTCTTATATCTCTGTGCCTCCTGCCTTTCTGTCCTTCCACATCTAGCCAGGATCCCCCCCCCCACATATAGATTTTCCCATTCCTGTACTTCACAGTTAGGCAGCGGTAAGATGGTATTTGCTGAGTCCATTGCTCTGGCATTCCCGGGAAAACACAAGACCTCAAAACATGGTTTAAACATTTGAAGTCAACAGTCTGTCAGGAGTGAGAAGGAATAGATTTTCAGCAGGCATGTGGAGCTGCAGCAGGAGAAGAGAGGCCAGAAAATTGTGCTCCACAGGTGGAAATCCTTGTGCCCATGCCAACTCTGCTCTGGATCCAAGCCATTGTACTGCCTGGAGCTGTAAGATAAGAGTATTTATGTATTTTATAAAATCTATAAACAAGGCAGGATCTCGTGGGGTTCTACACTGCTTCCAAACTCAAACAGATACTATTCCCCAGAGGTGCTTCCCTGAATCATGTCCCCTATTTGTCCTCCTTGTGTGTTATGGGTTTTATTGCAGATGTTGCGTTATTTGAGGAAGGAGGTTAGCTCTGATGGATAGTCAGACTGGGAGCTGGGAGACCCAGGTTCAAATCCCCACTCTGCCATGGAAGCTTGCTGAGTGGCCTTATGCCAGTCACACAGTCTCAGCCTCACCTACCCCACAGCATTGTGGTGATGATAAAGTAGAGAAAGGGAGAATGATTGTGTACCCGATAAATTAATAAATAAGTCTGCTTTTCCTACCCAAAGTTCAAGGCACATAAAGGGAATTTGTGTCATATTTCCTTCTCTCTGGAGTTTTAAAATCATAGTGCTGCTATATTAGCTGTTAATTTAAAGCATATGCTGCAAATAAAAACTGTGAGAAAAGCAATACAGTGTTCTTTCTCATAAGCTGTTTCATATTTTCATATTTGACTGGCTTTCAAGCAAGGTAAACCTTTACCTTTACCTAGTGCAATTCTATCTTAATTTCTTTTTTACTGCATCACTAATGGTAACAGGTTTGCTTAAAGCACTGTGGTGTTAAAGGGCAAAATATTAACATAGTGTCTTGCCTGATTTCAGTTGTTTTTATTTACTGGTTCCTAAGCCTTGAGGTTCACTCATGGGGTTCTCCCTACCTCTTCTATACCTCTGACTCATTACTCCACCATTCTTTTTCATCCTTTCTCCCATGGATTTCTTGTACAAAATCTGTAGCTGAGGTCACCTAAAGGTAATGGTAAAGGTTCCCTTGCTCGAAAACCAGTCGAATCTGACTCTAGGGTTGCGGTGCTCATCTCCGTTTTAAAGCCGAAGAGCCAGCGCTGTCCGAAGACATTTCCGTGGTCATGTGGCCAGCATGACTAAACACCAAGGCACACGGAACGCTGTTACCTTCCCACTGAAGTGGTACCTATTTATCTACTTGCTATTTCTTGCTTTCAAACTGCTAGGTTGGCAGGAGCTAGAACTAGAGACGGGAGCTCACTCCGTCATGTGGCACACTTGGGTCTCGAACTGCTGAACTACCGACCTTCCATAGCCTGCAGTTCAGCGTCTTAACCACTTGAGCCACCGTAGCTCCTGAGGTTTCCTACCTATGTCATTTTGATTTCTTGCCTCAAAAAAGCTTCACGGTCCCTGTTCTTCTTTTACCCTTCCTTCTCTCACTCCAGCACAACATAAATAAATGAGAGAGAACAGCACTGCATACAGAAAATTGTTCATATCTATTCTTATCTTACAAAGAATTTCCCTGAGCAGCTGGCTGGAGTCACCTATAATAAGGCTGGCCCTGACCACTGGCCATTTGGGGTTTTATATGTAACTGGCAAGATGGCCATGGAAGGGAAGACAGCGTGGTTATAGTCCAGTCTTGTCAGATTTTGGAAGCTAAGCCGGGTTGGTACTTGGAAGGGAGACCACCAAGGAAGACTCGGAAGAGGAAGATCGTTTCAGAGGTAAGCCAAGTTGGTCTGCAGTAGAACAGCTAGATTTGGGTCCACTAGTGCCTTAGAGACTAACAAGTTTTTGTGGGTGTAAGCTTTTGTGTGTCAAAGCACCCTTTGTCAGATCTGAAAAAGGGAGCTTTTACTCTTAAAAGCTCATACCTCAAAAATCTTGTTGGTCTCTAAGATGCCACTTGACTCAGATCTCACTCTTCTGCAGAGGAAGGCAATGGCAAAACACCTCTGCTTCTCACTTGCCTTGAAAACCCCTTGCTGGGGTCGCCACAAGGCAATTGCCACTTGACAGCACTTGAATATGTAAGATGTCCATCATTATGATGGTGAGATGTGTGCATGGGCAGGGTTTGTACATCTCAGAGAACTCTTGGGTGAGAAGGTACATAGTGCATTTGTGTAATCCGTTCAGTAAAATACACTGTGTCCCTGTGGAGGTCATGTCACCCTCTATGGGGCTTAGTACATAGATTTGCTCATTGCAACATTCTCCCCAGCACATCTTTTTACTTTTCCCTAGAGAAGTGAGTGTCAACCATTTACTTGTATAGGAGAAAGGAAAAGCTGTGCTTGGGAACAGCATAGTAGTGGAGAGATTAAACACACACACACACACATATATAAATCCTTGTTGGCAAAAAATGTACCAATGCTAGCACAAACTATGTTTACATTTTCTTCTTGATACATAATTTAATATTTTTCCATAAGCAAGACTTCAGACCACCAAATTCTGGTTCACAACCATCAGTCCAAATTGCCATATAGCAATTTGAAAAGACCTAGGACAGTTCTCTGAAACACAAGATCTCTCATCCTACAAAACTTCCCAGTTTTGTTGTTGTCCATGTCTTGAGTTTAGTTTTGGTTCACATTGTGAGTTTTGAAATCAATTAAAACATATTACACTTTTAAAATATGAAGAACTGAGGCTGAATGATCACTAATGAAATGTCTGACTATTAGGGATGAGCACAAACCAGAAAAATGCAGTTCCGTTCATGGTTCATGGCATACCCAGTTCACAAAGCATGAACTGTCACAAACTTTTAGGGGCCAAACTGGTTCAGTTGGTGAGGTTTGTGTTTCACTAGAACCAGGGGATCTCTGGCTGACTCTCCTCTTCTTGTTCTCCTAGTTTGGTGAGGATTGGATTTATGGGGTCCAAGTGACAACTCTCCAAAGAAGGTGCCCTCAGGAATGTGCATTCTGGGGAAATGACCATCTGTCATTTCCCTGGAAAGCACTTTCCTGGAAGCACCTTTTCCCCCAAAAGCACTTTCCTGGGGGGCATCTTCTTTGGGGGGGGGCATAACTCAGACCTCCTAAATCCAATCTGCACATAATTTGGGGGCATTTAGAGGAGCATCAGAGGGAGGTCTCCTGTGAGTTTGATATCTCTAACTTGATCAGGGTCTGTTCTATATACTCCTGTTCTATACACTTTCCTGGGGGCACCTTCACACCCCATAAATCCAATCCTCATCAAACTTGGAAGGCAGGTAGAGAAGAGTCAGCCAGAGGTCCACTGCGAGTTTGGCGTCTCTAGCTTGCACCTGTCAAAATGACCACCTGTCATTGAGGTTCAGGAGTGTAGAGAATTGATCCTGTGCAACCTAGAGACATCAAAGTCACAGGGGACCTCCCCCAGATGCTCCTCTACATGCCCTCCAAGTCCCCCCTCCCCATTGCTTATATATAAGTTTTATTCACGGTCATTGACCTATTGCTTTGAAGTTTGGTTAACAGATTGATTGGAGACAGTCTGTCTGGAAATATATCCTTTCATGAACCAGCAGGAACCTCCACAAACAGCTTGAAAATTCATGGAAAGTTTTGACCTGCCATGAACTTCACTTCATGGACCAGCCAAATTTAATCACGAACTTTAGTTCATGAGCCGGTTCATGTCCATCCCTAGAAACTTTTTTTCATAACTTTAAGAGCTAGGCTGTTGCACAGATCAGAGATCTGCTTATAATTGAACCACATAGCCAAGAAATGTTATGATTATGTTGGTAGTGCTAGTACTATTGCTGCTGCTGCTGCTGCTGCTGCTACTACTACTACTACTACTACTACTACTACTACTACTACTACTACTTTATCTTCCCTGTTTTCAAGGAGCTCAGGGAAGGGAGCAAAGTTTCCCTCCCTCTGTGTTATCCTCATAACAATCCTGTAAGGAAGGTTAAAGTTGAGAGATGGTCACTGGCCCAAGGAGGCCACCACCAGAATGAGGATTTGAACCCAGTTCTCCAGTTATAATCTAGTACTGAACCATCACATTGACTTTTGTATAATAAGTAGAACATTGCAGTACAAGCCAATCCATGTTTGCTCAGAAGAAAACCCCATAAAATTCAGTGGAAGTTATAACAGCAAAATTGATGTTTAAAATTGTAGTCTTCCTTCCTTAGTGACCAGAGAATGAGTTGGGCAGAAACAATCATAATTGGATGTAAACATTACAAGAGCCTATAGCAAAATTGATGTTTAAAATTGTAGTCTTTCTTCCTTGGTGACCAGAGAGTGAGTTGGGCAGAAACAGTCATAATTGGGTGTAAACATTACAAGAGCCTACTACAAGAGCCTATGAAGGTTGAACTCTAAGGAGATACCTGCTTGTTTTACATTCCATGTTTTAGTGCAATTCTGGAATCATTGGAAAGAGAAAAGAAATCTCATGGTGTTTTGTTGTTCAGGCATTTTTTTAAACCTCCTTTTATGTGCTATAGTAATAAAGATATGTTCTCTCTAAGGATGCTCATTTTTTTCTCTTTAAGTTAGATAGGAGTTATTTTCTCCTTGTAAAAGCCGTCCACAGTGAAGCCATTTCAAGTGAAGCATTGAGACCCTTCTGTCCCACTGTTACCATGGGGTTGCCAACCTCCTAGTGGGGCTTGGAGACCTCTTGGAATGACAAATGATCTCCAGACTACAGAGACCAGTTCCCCTGGAGTAAATGGCTGCTTTGGAGGATGGGGGTCAATGGCATTACACCCTACTGGCTCTTCCCAGGCTCCACCCACACATTTCCCGGAATTTCCCATTCTGGAGTTGGCAACCCTGCCTTCAAAGTAGTGAATTCTTAAGTCTGAATACTAGCTCTGAAGTTGAAATACTCAACAAGTAATGTACTTTTCATTCAGCATTTACAGAAAACAGCATGGACATGATATCCTTACTAATATATTATCTCACTAATAACAGGTCTATGATGGTCCCAACATACACTCTCGTCTCATTGGAATATACTGTGGTGCAACCCTTTCTTCATTCACTTCCTCTGGAAGCTCAGTTACTCTTCAGTTCATCTCTGATTTTTCTGTAAATGGAAAAGGTTTCCTTTTGGACTGGTATGCAGTGGAAGCACCTACAGACATTGGACAGACCGTTCCTACAGGTATGTCTCCTGGTCATGTAGGTAACACACAATGAAAACATGTAGATTGTTGGTTTATGATTTTCTGGTCTGCAAAATGGACCAGTATAATCTAATGACAACAAACCTTTCAGAAGGGTGCCCCTAAAGCATGTGAAGTAGGGTCACTCTAGTTCACAATACAGAATATATGTCAATTTGGAATTGTTTTCCTTTAGGCTGTGGAGCCAGAGATAAAGCAAATGTCCAGGATAGTTTTATAAAATGGCTCATGAGATTGTGTGCATATAAGATTGTGTAAGGGCACATACTACAAGTTTGTATCCAGCACAGGGGAATTATGCTTGGGCCTTGTACAGATGACATACTCTAAGAACATAAATGAATGGAGATAAAATTTCAGCTGATGTACACTAGATATTAATATCACCTAAAATGTCAAGCAAGTAATAAACACTGTTTGGGAGAGAATTACTGAATGTATCTCCATGTGCTCTCCTGCCAACAATTCAAGTGTTGTCTTATCAGTTAATGAAAGGCTATAATACTATCACCCCATCAATTTAACTTCTGTTTAAATTATTTTGTCACAGGTGCCTGTGGAGGTGTAGCAACAGCCAGCAATGCTCCATTGTTCCTGTTCTCGCCAGGCTGGCCCTCAGACTACAGTAATCTGGCAAACTGCATCTGGGTTATCCGATCACGAAACTCCACAGTGGAGTTCAACATCCTGGCTCTAGACATTGAGACTCATGGCTCATGCAACTATGATAAACTTGTCTTCAGAGATGGTGAGAAATGGCAGCACTTTCCCGTGATATGAGACACAAACAGAAGACCTGGTTTTTTTAAATCCCCCATAATTATTATCACAATTTAAAATGAAATATAGTATCTGGTGCTTGGCTTGTCCTGCCTTGCCTTTGACTCTTAGTGACATGAGACTCCCACACATTACTCCCACACTAGTCACAAGTGTTTCCAGTAGATTCTATGTGTGCCTGCTGCACTAAAGGATGAGACCTCAGACAACCCACGTGAACACATGAAGCTGCCTTATACTGAGTCCATTGTTGTCCCAAAGTCCTTAGTCAGCAGTGACTATCTAGGGTCTCAGATGGAGGCCTTGTGTATCTCCTGAGATCTGATCCTTTTTTACTAGGGATGCCAGGGATTGGACCTGGACCTTCTGAATGCAAGGTAGATGCTCTGTTGTTGAGCCATGGCTCCTCCCTTTTGGGGGGAGGGCTGTTCTACTTTCTAGAAATCAAATGTACTTTACAGTTGAATTGCTACTAATTCCTGGTGTCCAAAACACACTGCCTTCCCCTCCCACACACGGCAGTCCTCATTTGTCAAGACTCTTGTGCAGCTGGCATAGGCTGTGCAGCTTATGTGACTGGCTTCCTGCAACCAGCAAGCACAAATTTCCCAAAGTACAAAAGTATCTGTAATAAAAGAAATCATAAAAGATCTGTGTAATTCATTATGACAAAGAACACTCCTTTCAAGGTATATAATAATATTGTGATCTTAGATAGTGAAGCAAGCCTTTCGAGATATTTCCATGCACACTGAAGGCTTCTCTATTAGTATTTAAAGGGTGGGGATATATGGAATAACTATCTGACTAGATCTGGCTACCAATGTCAATGACTGGAGAACTTTGCGGTATAATTTATAAAGTTTGGCTTCTTAAAAGGGGGTGGGTGGGAAATATTGCAAGCAGCTGGTATAGGAGCCTTCACTTTGGGTACATTTCAGTGCCACACTGTCCTGTTTCTTTTCCTAGGAGACAACAGCCTAGCACCTGTTCTGTCCACTGTATGTGGCCGTGAAATTCCTGGACCAATAAGATCAAATGGGGACTCTCTGTTCATTCAGTTCACTTCAGATGAAAGTGTCATTGGTGCTGGGTTTAATGCTTCTTTCCACAAAAGTGAGTTGCATTTTTGCAGTATATCTTTGTTCTCTGTTTTTGTTGTTGTTGTTGTTCAGTCACGCAGTCGAGTCTGACTCTTCTCTGTTTCAGACTTTTAAAAAGGATTTTCATAGAATCATAGAGTTGGAAGGGGCCATACAGACCATCTAGTCCAACCCCCTGCCCAATGCAGGACCAACCTAAAGCATCTCTGACAAGTATTCGTCCAGTCTCTTCTTGCTGTCAGTGAAGGGGAGCTAACCACCTCTCTAGGCTGCTGATTCCACCTTTGAATCACTCTGACCATGAAAAAGTGTTTCCTAATATCCAGCCGATGCCTTTCTGCATGTAATTTAAACCCTTTGTTTCGGGTCCTCTGTTGCCAACTAGAACAGCTCCTTGCCCTCCTCCAAATGACAGCCTTTCAAATATTTAAAGAGAGCAATCATGTCCCCCCTCAATTTCCTCTTCTCCAAACTAAACATTCCCAAGGCCCTTAGCCTTTCCTCGTAGGGCTCCCCAATTTCATTTTATTTTAGTACTTTTGCCTGCCCATATCAGCTTGTATCCTCTTAACATATTTACTCTAAGAATCTACCAATGCAGGGTTTCCCCCCCAAAAAAATTTATTCAGTGTCTTAAATGTAAATATTACTCTAAGAATCTACCAATGCAGGGTTTTCGCCCCCAAAAAATGTATTTAAATTTATTCAGTGTCTTAAATGTAAATTTGAAGGAGATGCAGAATTACCAAAAAGATAGTTGCTGAAACTTTTTGATATTTGTCCAGAAGTACATAATAAACACAACATTTCTCTTACAGCCAGGTTGCAAAATTCCTTTGCAATGCTGTGGCTTTTTAAGTTAATTGGATAGTGCACTGCATAAACAAAGGCACAATTTTATTTGTGCAATTAAAAAATTGGAAAGAGAATATTTTTTTTAAAAAACTGGGTTATATGATTAATAGAGCAAACAGGCTTAAGTTGTATTCTGAAACAAAAAAAAGTGTTTATTCTGGAGAAATAATGGATAATCAATCTGTATCATTTTTAAATTCATACTAGAGCAGGTTCCTAGACCTTCCTACATTTTGAGAATTTATCTGTTGAAGAAATTGTACCATGCTTGCTGTAGGACTATCATATCAATAACAAATTATGGGGAACAATTTGGCTGTGAGTAGCCAGTAAATTAATACAAGGGAAAAGCCATATGAAATATACCTCTGTTGGTGCTCCAAGTATCCTATATTGCACATTTATTTGATATTTCAAAGAGTCAGTCAGCATATCTTGGGGTCAAATCCCATTATCCTTTTAAAGAATCTAGTTTTACATAGCAAAACTGCAAAATGTTTTTCCCACAAGAAGGTTTTTAGCTAGAAAATTAGTAATGTTCAGGAGATGGTAGTTTGCATTGTTACCACGTGGAGATGTTATGAGACCATTTCACCTCATGAAAATGAAAGGAAATCTGATAGAGTCAGAATTGAGGGGAAAACTAGTGATTCTCAGAGCATGGTGACTTTTGTTCTTGTAAAATCTGCATAGTTTATTTTATCCTCTCTTTTATGTCCACAAATTATTATGGATTCTTATTGACTGATTTTACAGTTTTTTTTAATTATGTCTTGGTTTGGTTAACTTTCTACTCTGCAGTTTTTATTTTGTTTAATTTAGGATGGTCTGGATTATTTTAAATTATTGTGCTAGTCTGTCTTGTTTGGTGTGGTTATTGTTGGTTGGCTATGTTATTATTATTGGTTGGTTTTATTATTTTATTTTGTCTTAATATTGTTGTGAGCAGCCTTAAGTACATTTGTTCTGGAGCTGTGCTAAAAAACTCACAGTGCAATCCTACATAACGTTACTCAGGTTTAGCCCTGGTTTGGTAGGAAAAATTCTAGATCAAATTGTATAACTGAAGCTTTAAATTAATAATATTTGGTTTTATAGATTTGAATGGAATGTGGATTGAATAACATTAAATTGTACTCTCTTCCCTTTTATTTAGGTTGTGGTGGTTACTTGCATGCAAACAGAGGTGTGATCACTTCACCAAACTATGGCCAAACCTATCCTCCTAATCTTAATTGTTCCTGGCATGTTTTGGTTACTCCTGGTTACATCATTGGTGTTCATTTTGAAGATCCATTCCAGGTGCTTAATGAAGATTCTTCCTGCAGCCATGGAGATTATGTTGAGGTAAGGCAACAGTGGTTAGACAAGGCATTTAGTCTGCTTTTGAGGGAGGGGTTGAGGGAGGGATTGCAGACAGTGTGAAGGCCATGGAGGGTGGGCAAACATTTGTAGTTCTTTTTTTCTTATTTTAGTGTCCTTATACAATATGCTGTTACAGATTTGCCAGTTAAGAGTAAATACACAACGCTTCATGCTGCATATTAGTACTGAACACATGCTTATGAAAGCCAGAATAGTCTTATAGACAGTGTGAAGGCTGCTTCATATATAGTAGATAAGTGAAATTGTCTCTTTATGGGGAACAAAGATCCACTTCTGCTTCACTGACTACGCTAAAGCCTTTGATTGTGTGGATCACAACAAACTGTGACAAGCCCTTAAAGAGATGGGAGATCCAGACCACCTCGCATATCTCCTGAGAAACCTGTATAAGGGTCAAGAAGCGACAGTTAGAACCGGATATGGAACAACTGATTGGTTTAGCCAGGGGTCTTTTCATAGAAAAAGAGCTGCAGGAGCTCATTAGCATATAGCTACTAGTCCATTAGCATAATAGCTCATTAGCATATGCAATGCCCCATGACATCACCGAAGGTGATGTCAGAAGGGGAAGCAAAAGGGGGGGAGGCATCTTCAAAATCCTCCCCTTCCCTAGCCGGGGGAGGGGGGGAAGTGAAGAAAGAAGGGAGCGGTGGCGCAGGTAATACAACGCCTGCCTGTAACATCTGTAGCGAACAGCCTTAAAGGCTGTTCGATTCCCCACCGCGGCCGGAGTGAGCTCCCGGCCCTCGTCCCAGCTCCCGCCAACCCAGCGGTTCGAAAGATAAATAAATAAACGAGTAGATAAATGGGTACCTGCCCTAGGTGGCAGGGGGCACCCACCTCCTGGTTTCGTGCCAGGAGTGTTGGCAGCAGCAACGGAGGTGAAGACAGCGGTGGCGAAACAACAATGGCGGCTGAATTCCGGATGACCAGACCTGATGGAAGGCGGAGCGAACGTAAGGATGCGGGATGCAGGCGAAGCAGACAGGACGGCGCAGCACGGCTGGAGCCGGAAGGACGTGAGCCAGAAGCTGCAGCCGGAAAGAACATTTGCACGCAAAAACACCAAGCCTCCAGGAGAAGGTCGCCGGGCAGCCAGAAAGAGGCCAGGAATAACAACAACATTCAGAGCCCGCCGGGAAAAGAAAAAGAAGCGCTGCCAACAGGGTGTCGATAGGGAAGTCCCTCCCCTTGTGAAATGTGGCCCTAGGTAGGTTCAATCACTACTGTATAGTAGTAAAGTCTGTAAACCGCTCTGAGACCCATTAGGGGTTATGAGCGGTATATAAGTCTCATGTAAATAAATAAATAAATAAACCCCTTCTTACTAGAGTTGGGCCGCAGAAGGAGGAAAGAGAGAGACAAAGAGTAGAGAGAAGGAACGAAGGAAG
>NW_015174274.1:1015818-1015987 GCF_001447785.1 Gekko japonicus | reverse complement strand
CACCACCCCCCCAATCAAGCCACCACCACCCATGGATCCCTCACCTACCCCTGGAGGCAACAGGGGGGCCTCTTCTGGCCTCCTCCAGCCCGCAGTGCTCTGGCGCTGGCCCAGGAAGGTGGCAGGGGGCTCTCCTGGCCTCCTCTGGGCTGCAGCGCTCCAGCACTGG
>NW_015174274.1:908604-1015103 GCF_001447785.1 Gekko japonicus | reverse complement strand
GTTCCCTGGAAGGCCAGATACTGAAACTGAAGCTTAAATACTTTGGCCACCAAATGAGAAGGGAGCACTCACTGGAGAAGATCCTGATGCAGGGAAAGACTGAAGGTCAAAGAAGACGGGGACAGCAAAGGATGAGATGGTTAGACAGTGTTATCGAGGCAACGAACATGAAATTAAGCAAACTCTTGAGCACGATGGAAGACAGGAGGGCCTAGTGTGATGTGGTCCATGGGGTCACGAAGAGTCAGACTTGACTGTGTGACTGAACAACAACAACAAAGAAACCACTAGGTACCATAACTGACTGTGGGTTCCCATAGTCAATATGGGAGATGTTCTTTATAATATAATGTTCTTTATAATATTATGTGGAAGACAGGAGGGCCTAGTGTGATGTGGTCCATGGGGTCACGAAGAGTCAGACTTGACTGTGTGACTGAACAACAACAACAAAGAAACCACTAGGTACCATAACTGACTGTGGGTTCCCATAGTCAATATGGGAGATGTTCTTTATAATATAATGTTCTTTATAATATTATGGAATTAACTACAAATACACACATTGTGGATTCATTAATTCTCTTACATGTATGGTAGACTTGGATCAGCTGGGATAAATTCCCAGGCCACTGATGAATTCACTGGATGATCTTGGGCAAGGGACTATATCTCAGTTTCAGTTTTGTATCTGTGAAGCGGGAATAACAGTTTGATCTAACAGGTTTGTTGTGAAGCTAAAGTAAGGACAGCAATCCACTTTGCACACTTAACAATGATTATTGACAGTGATACATTCCCCAGAATGCTGTTCTGGATCATTTCTTGACAACTGTTCTCAGTGACAGTGTTCATAAATTTCTTTTTAGCTCAGAAACGGACCAGATCTCTCTGCCCCACCGCTAGGACCCAATGGAGGGAATGGCCATTTTTGTGGTAGCAGTTCCTTTCCTACCATGCATACCTCAGATAATCAGCTGTTTGTCCGCTTCATTTCTGACAGCCATAATGGAGGGCAAGGTTTCACACTCAAGTATGAAGCAAAGGGTCTGGGTGAGTGTTGGCACTGAATACGAACTTGATGATCTTGCAGAACATGGAAACATATTCTAACACAATGATATCTAAATTAATGTCAGAAAGCACTTCAATAAAAATGGTATAAAGCATAACATATAAGAATTGCAAAATAGTGGATTACAGAAATTAGAAAACAGTGCAGTAAAAACAAGATGACACACTAAACAGTGCCATAAACTACAGTATGGTAAAAAAAAATGCTGAGATACAATTTCTGCTTTTGGAATAATGTCCAACAAGTGAGTCAAAAGGCGTCCTTTGACCTCCTTTGAATGTGGGCAAGGACGACTTCTGACATCATATTTCTCAACCAGTTTTTAAGGTGCTTAGGATGCAGCTACAAAACAGCCAAACCCCACAGAAAAACAAAAAATACATCAGACTTGAAAACTAGGGAAGAATAGATAAAACCAAAGTCAAAGAATACTGTGAGCAGCTCCATGGCATAAACCTCAGCAGAAGGAAGACTGATACAGTATGGCAAGGTCCAGGAGTGTGGAGAAGTGGACAGAGTGGCAGACTAGGACCCTGGGCGACCCAGGTTTACGTCTACTGCCACTGCTACTATGGAAGCTCAGTGAGTGACCTCGGGCTCATCACAAACGCTCATGCTGGCTTACCTCACAGAGTTGCTGACAGAGAAAGGAGATGGGAAAATGGTGTTCTAAGCCACTTGAGTCCCAACTATGAAGAAAAACATGATATAAATAAATAAACACATCATAAATGCAAATACATTGTCTGAAAACATGTGGATCAGCAACCCTGCTGTAGTTACGCAGGTATGGAGGCAATCCTAAACAGGTATAATTGGAAGTCAATCCCATTGTATTTAATGGGGCTTGCTCTCAGAAAAGTATTCTTAGGATTGCACTCAGCATCTGCTCACTGTCTTAATAGGAGGCCGTCCAGGAATGTTCTCTACTAGGGATGGGCACGAACCCGGAAGATAGAGATTTGTTTTTGTTCATGGGGCTGCACAAGCCACAAACCTTCATGAGCCTCCCCAATTACTGAACCAGTTCATTTTGTGAGGTTTGTGGACAGGTGAACTCACCACTTGGATTTCACTTGCATGTGGTTCACCTTGCAAAAGCCATTTAAAGGGACATTCCTTTAAATGGCTTTTGCAAGGTGTGCTGCGTGCGAGTGAAGTCCAAGCAGTGAATTCACTTACTTCCAGGTGAATTCACCACTTGGATTTCACTCATGCGTGGCGAGCGTTGCAAAAGCCATTTAAAGGGAATGACTTTTGTGAGGCACGCTCCCACATCCTCGGCCAGGGCTCTGCTGGGCAGCCTGGTTCAAACTGGACTGCCCAACAGAGCCTGCAAAGGAGCCACTCCTGTGGGAAGAATTCTCCCTGCAGGGTCAGCTGGGGCTCTGCTGGGCAGCCTGGTTCAAACCGGACTGCCCAATAGAGCCTGCAAGTCATTTCAACAACCCCTTGGAAGTGGGGAGGGGAGCAAAAGGGATTGCTGAAGTGGCTTACATCGATTTCAGCCTAACAGCTGACAGGCACACCAAGCCCACTGTTAGGCGAAAATGGATGCAAGCCATTTGAGTGATCCCTCTTGCTCCCCCACTTCCCAGCATGAGCCCCATGGACCTCTGAAAAACTACATGGAGGGTTGTGGGAGGGTCACGGATAGGGATGGTCACGAACTTGGGTTCGTGAACCACGACCTGGCAGTTTTCATGATGAATTTAGGGTTGTGGGGAGGTTCGTACCCATCCCTACTCTCTACACCACCTTGAATCCAAAGATGGTACAAAGACCAGAATAGTCAGAAATAAACAAATAAATGTAACCAGAAAGAAGATTGGTTTATAGATGACTCTTTTGGGCATTTATATAATAGAACACATTATAAAGACACCACACATGTTCATTATAGTATTTAACATGCTTGAATATTTTTTCTAGCTTGTGGAGGGAATATCTATATCAGTCAAACCAACCCTTCTGGATATGTCTCTTCACCCAACTATCCTGGAAATTATCCACCACATGCTGACTGTGTTTGGACGATAACTGTTCTCTACGGGGAAGCAGTGGAGCTCAAGTTTGAAGATCAATTTCATATTGACCCTTCGTCCAAGTATGTACACATTATTCTCCCCCCCCCCTTTAATTTAGTGAAACCCTAGGGGACAGATATTTCAATGTAATTAAGTTCTTTAACTATATTTGATGTTGGGTTGCACCCCATGAATCCATTCCACCAATAAAAGTATTTTTGCTGTGTTGAATGAGACAGCTTTCCCTAACACAAGATAATCAGATGGGAAGGCTTGTTCCAACAAAGGAAGGCCCTGCACTAACAGAACTGATTCACAGGATCCAGCCCTTTTAAAATTTTGTTCTATGTGTTTATAATATCTTCATTCTTCAGCATGCATTACAATAGGATGATTCATGATGATGGGCTATGGTGGAGGTCTCATTTGCTGCTGAAGGCAAATATGGATGGTATTCTAGAGCATTGGTCTTTTCTCGGCAACCTAGTAGCTGTTTTCCTTGTCAGAAAAGTTTCTGTTCTTAGCATCCACCCCCCTTTGTTAATGTTACACATTCTGAGAAATACGATTTCCAGAATGCACTGGGGAACGAAGTAGAGGAATAAAGACGAATGTGAGCTGGGTGAAGCTTACCTGTCTCTGCTTAGCCAGTTTGGTGTAGTGGTTAAGTGTGCAGACTCTAATCTGGAAGAACTGGGTTTGATTCCCACTCCTCCACTCGCAGCTGCTGGATGACCTTGGAGAAGCCATAGTTCTGTCAGAGCTGTTCTTGAAAAAGAGCAGTTTCTGTCAGAGTTCTCTCAGCCCCTCCTACCTCACAGGGTGTCTGTTGTGAGGAGGGGAAGGGATAGGAGTTTGTAAGCTGCTCTGAGACTCCAAGTGAAGAGTGGGGTATAAATTCAACCTCTCCCTCTCCTCCTCCTCGTCCTCCTTTTTCTTCCCTGCATTTGAAACCTCCTTTGCTGAGCCAGGGTGGTTGGGGCCCTGGACTTGCGCCCTAAAGTTTAGCCCTGATGGCACCACTGGGGTTTAGGCAAGGGTGAACAACAGTCAGGACAGGACCTTTTTCTCTCTACACTCTTGAGAATGCTGAGAAGTAAGGAGACAGCTGGCATCAAGGAAACAGTGTTACTTTTGCTTAGGTGATCATTATATTCTTTATTGAGACATGAATCACACCCATGGGTATGTGAGTGCATCTATTAATTGATTGAACTCAGCATACACTCTTTGGTATAAATTCAAAGAGGTCTTTTGAAGATCACAGTGTCAAGTAAGCAAACCTGCATTGTCCTTCCTTCTTAATTCCAGGCCCTATTTAGAATATACTGATAATAAATCAAATAAAAATAAGGTTTTAAAGAAAAGAGAATAGTTACCCTTACTTATTTAGTTCGGTATGCCTGTTGTATTTCATTTTAAAAATGGCAGAAGTGCATTTTCCCTTAATCATTGTATCCTCACAAACCCCTTCATATTCTGATTAACTCTCTTAGACCTGTGTATATGATGTATGTGTGTACACCATCATTATATGCAGAAGGGGACCAGAAGCAAGTCCATTGTTCCTGCCTTGAACCAAGCATGCTGGCCCTGCCCACCCACTTATACTTCATGTGAGCACAGAGTCTACATGCATACAAACTGAGCACAGAGCCCACATGCATACAAACTGTATATGTGTAAGCTCCATCACTGCCATTAACACGCAAAAAGCAGCAATTATATAACTAAACTTTTGCTATTTAATGTATATAAGGGAAAAAATCATCCTTACCCCACAGCTGGTTTCCTCTCTGTGTATGTTTCAAGATAGGTCTGGTATTACAGTGATTTTAATTAAAGACTTGAAAGATGTTTGACAGAATTTATTGCATGAATATTTGGTATCTGAACTCTTAAATCCAGACAGATTTTTAGCCTAATCCTCAAGGCTGTTTTTCCCATGCTTTGAGCCAGAAAATAAAGAACTGTGAATAACGGTCCACATTGCCTTGTGACCTCTTTAGTTATTTCTTTCTCTGCAATTGATTCAGATCTCAGATGACCCTAAGTGTTATTGATCGTTAACCTCTCTGTCACCATCTTTGTATTTCTGTTCCCTCAGAATTGAGTTAGCACGTCATACACTGAAGGGGTTTTCTTTACATGATGATCTGGATACTTCCTAAAACATTGGAAAGCATTTTTCATGTATAAATATACACTTGTGTTCTTTTCCCTTAGCTGCACATTAAGTTACCTTGAATTACGAGATGGAGCTGACTCCAGTGCACCTCTTATTGCACAACTTTGTGGAAATTCTCTGCCAGCCATTCAGAGATCTTCTGGTGCTACCCTATATATGAGATTTCGGTCTGACAGTTCAGATTCAAGGGCTGGGTTCAATGCCAAGTATTCAAGAGGTGACAGGAGCTTTTAGTTACTGCTTAACCCTTTTATTGGTCCAAAATGTAAAAGTCAAAGAGATCAAATCCTAAACTCTCACTCTCTCTCTCTCTCTCTCTCTTTCTGTATGTGCAATCAGGCCATAATGCTTATTCCAAAGGCAAACCTTGATAATAACTTCTGCCTCATCCTTCTATTATGTTTTAGATCTGGAACTTCAGAATTCTGTCATTTAAAGAAAACATTTCTTCAGATACAGTGAAGAATGTGATATAATGTATCTTATCTAAAATATGTATTAGAAATACTCTTAGAAAGAGCATAATGTAAATATTTCACACTTTCCCAAACTACTAAAATAATAATTCACATTTGCATTGAATAATTTCTAGAGATAACAATACACCCTAAATCTGCCTTGCAAAAACGTTACACATTTGGCTGTTTTCAATTAGCTCAGTTGCAAGAGCTTCTATTGAGGAACCTGTATGCCAGCGCTTGACAGATTCTGTACTTTTTTTTCTCCTTTGCTTGAGGAAGAACAGTATTATTCCATTCCACTGAATGAACACTAGTATATTATCACTATGAAACACAGTGTGTTTTTGTTGTTAGCTGTGCTTGTGGATAGGAAGGAAAGCGAGACAACATAGTTGAATTATCTGTTCCAGTGGTAGGACTGGACTGCTGAATACCCTTGTGTTTCTCTGCAGCTCCGTGTGGGGGAACACTGACAGGGCAGAACGGGTTCATCAAAAGTCTTGGATTTCCTGATCTTCATTATCAAGACAATTTACTGTGTGAATGGTTCCTGCGTGGACCTACAGGTCATTATCTCACCATAAGTTTTGAAGCACTAGACATCCAGAACTCAACAGAGTGTGCAAATGACTATTTGGAAATTCGAGAACATGATGCTTCAGGTCTGTGAAACAATTATGTTACTCTTCTTCTTGCTCCCTTACCAGCTAACTTTATAGTATTTCCTTCTATAGTAATTGCAGTCAAATCACAGGCTTGTGCCTCAACAGCACAGCAGCACTTCTTGACAAAAGTCAGGCAGAGTTGCTCTTGTATACTCCACTGCCCTTGTATACTCTACTTGGTTGCCAAACCTTTTTTCTTGTATCTTTTCGATGAGAGGAAACAGTCCATCAATGCAAAGTGAACAGAACCATTTTTATGGCTCATAAGATGTTACAGGAGTGGTGGCTCTGCCCTCTTAGTATACCTTCACCTATGCAAAAAATTCTTGCTTAACAATTCTAAGCTACATAGGGGCTTTCCCTATTCCATCAGGAACAAAACTTCCTGTTATCTCTAGAGTCAAAGCAGTGCCAGCTCTCCGCATCAAAGCCAAGGGGATGAGTCTTTGTAGGTCTGGGCTTTCAGTGTGAATATGAATGAAATTTGGCCATTGGGCAAAGCACAGTGCATGCATTCAAAGAAGCATCTTTCAAAAGGGAATTAAGCAATAGTTTTTCAAGCTCTTGAATTACAGTTATTGTTTTAAAACAGCTTAATTTGAATCAGCTCAGCTTATACCTGATCTCCTGCCAGCCAAAATTAAAAAGGCATTATTCTCCACACACACAAGCACCCACTTGACGAAGGGAAAAAAGGGGAAATAAAATTTAAATAAATTAATTAATCAATTAATATAAATAAATGTATTCTAACTCACTCTCTTTGCCCTTCAAAATGGGGTGGAGTGTAGGTAAAAATGAGTAGGTTGGCACCAAATTAAAAAATCATCTTGTTTCTATTCTATTTTATTTATTTAGGGAATATATTAGGTAAATACTGTGGAGCTACTATACCTGATGCCTTGGACACACCTGACAATTTGGCTTACATCAAGTTTGTTACGGATGAATCTATAAATGCACCAGGCTTCATGCTGCGTTTTGCTGCTAGTTTTGAAGGTTTGCTGCAGAGTTTTAATCTACTCCCCAAAAGTTTCAGGTTTCTGATACATGAAAGCCAAGGGGATGAGTCTTTGTAGGTCTCCACTGGCCACAAATAAGATATCATATTTCAGGGGTCACCAGCAAGGTGCCCATGGGTGCCTTGGGACACCAACACCTTTCCTGGTGCCCTCCACAGTCAAACAATGCCCCTTCCTCTCCCTCTCTCAAGCAGCCAGGACTCTGCAACAACTCTAATCACTTTCACACACTCCCAAACACAGTCCTCCCACACAATATCCTCAGCTGAATCCCCTCAGCTGGAAGCAAGTAAAAAACACTCACCCCTCTAGCAGCTCTGTCTCCTGCTCCTGCTCAGAGCTCAGCCTTGAATGTAAGATGACCCTCCCCTTTTAAAAAGTTGTATACAAAAAGTTTTTATTATTGTACATAACTGTAACTTGTATGTAAAATCAAGACAGCATTCTTTTTTTCTTCATGGCAAATTTAGGAAAAAAACAAGTTTTACTTTTGAATAAATACAGTGTTGAATACAGCTCATCATTTGCCTTTCATATTGTGGCATTAAATGCTGCTTATTGCATGATAGGAGGATTTATGTTCCAATAGGATCATTTATTGGGTCACTTTTGATGTACAATCTAGCATAAATATCCTGATTTTAGTTTCCTGCTTAATTCTGAAATATGAGGAGGCACTGAAAAAATGTAACCATTACATATTTATAAGAATTCTCTATACCTTTTCTTTCATGATTTCCATTACATCACTAAACATTTCATGTCATTCTACAAGGAAACATCAACTAATTGTGAAGGACTGATTATTATTTGTGTTGTTCCAGAGTGTGGAGGTGAACTCCGTGGCACTGCTGGGACATTTACTTCCCCGAACTATCTAAACCCATTTCTGCATAAGCTCAAGTGTGAATGGAGAATTGTGGTACCACTGGGACGCCGGGTCACTCTAACCATTAGTGAGATGACTTTTGGACTCAGCCAGAATTGTAGTTCAGATTATGTGTCTGTAAGTGTTAACCTGAATTTATGGGAATCCATCCTTCCAAGATTGGCCAATGTTGAAATCCACTTGCCACTTAAGAAAAGTCACACAGAGTTGGTATGATTGGTATGATTTACCTCTTTTATAGGTATAACATGCAACACTGGTCTCCCTAGTTATTCAGTACTTAAAACATCTCAACTCTAGAACTAGGAAGTGGAGAACAGTGCTACTCATTACAGCCATATTGGAGATGTCAACACATAGAAAATATTTCCAACTGTCTCTGAATTATGACCATATAGTTTAACTACACCAGAATGAATTACAGAAAACAAAAAGGAAGTGAACTTCTGGCTGGTACTTAAGACATTCTGTGGTTGCACTCACACACTAAATAATCCACTTTCAATCCACATTCAATGCACTTTCACACAGTAAAAATCCAGTTTGAAAGTGGACTGAAAGTGGATTATTTAGTTTGTGTGACCACAGTCTTAAAATATAGGCTGTGATGTCCATAGTATCTTTTATAAAATAGAAATGCAATGAGCCATATCAGAAAGATATTTCCACATTTACAGAGGAGATGTCTCAGTTGGTCCATAAAATGCACACTGAAGGGTCTTGCATCCTCAGCTTGCCTCGGGGCCATGTGGGGAAAGAAGAAGTTCAGTCCTTCAGGTTTCACTTGGTTTTTGCTTTTTTGCAATCTTCGTGCTGTCTGTTTGATTCCACATAATCAAACAGAACTTTCTTCCAAGTCAACATCAATCCCATTGAAAGGGACTGTCCTTAGGCTGAATCATCAAAATGGTGAGGAAGAAACTGGTTACCTTACAAACAAGATGGAACCCATGCTGAGTCAGCACTAACTGCTCATCCTTCTCATTTTCCAGTGTAGGCCTAGAGAAGGGAAGGGTTCTACGTTATAACACTCTCCCTGCACTATCGCCTCTTTCGGCCCAGGTTATATCAGTGTTGACCTCAGTGGCTGCTGCTGCCCACCTGTCTATACCACAGAAATGGGCAGCAAGAGGATAAGCCTGGAAACACAATGCTTGCACTGAAGCAGATATGTATCATGCTGTGTGGTGCTATTTTTGAGGAAGCTTCTTCCTCTACATCTGATTTAGCAATAAAATTCTGACGTAAAAGCTGAGATGCAGATACATGAAAATGATTTAGTTCTGTTGACTTGAAAGGGGTTTAAGATGCAACATGCTCTGTATAAATTGTGAGCCTTTTGTGGGGAAGTCATGAGCCTCAAAAAATGATGAATGAGAAACAGTCATCACACAGCTGTCGTATAGGTCTAGCCAAGAAAATGGTGTGTAATGGATAGAATACTCTGGAATCAAAGGTTGTATGGAAGTGTCAAAATATAGGTAACAAAACTTTAGAAAGTTTGTGAAGCTCTGCAATGTGGAAATGACCTGTAAATCAGAATACTTGGACAATGGGATTTAAAACAGGAAGTATTTGCCCATCTCTATCACACCACTAAAAGGAACACAGAATTTATATGATAGAAATCTTAAAAATACGTAGTTAGGGCTGCCAGATTTAAATCTAGGCTCATATATTTGAGGCCTTTCCTTTCCAAAAGAACAGGTCTGCTCAGTCTTGTCATGTGTATTCTGGGCAGACCCATTCACTAGGCAGCCCTAAGGAATTGCCTAGGGCACCAGAGGTGGAGGGGCACCAACCAGCACCGTCATCCACCCGCCCCACAGCATTGGGTCTGCTGTACCTTGGTGTGTGTTGGGGGGAGCAGTCACTTCCCCATGCCCAGGGCGCCAAAAGTCCTTAGGCAGATCTGGTACCCAGTACTGCTGTGCTCTCCCTGCTTTCCCCCTTTTCAATCAAAGCTCCTAACTTCCACGACAGACTGGGAACTAGAAAGGCAGGTGGGCAGGCAGAAGCAGCATTGTGATGGGAGAGATTTGGAGTGGGGGCAAGTTTGATCCTGAATATAATAATTTCTTCCCGGCATACAAGTTATCAGTCTCAGCTGAGATAACTTGGTAGTCCTAGTTTAAGAGCCTTGATGTTTTCCTATACATTTCAACCAGAATCGAAGTACACATTTGTGAGGCTTCTAAATATCTTGATAGCCATACAACATATTGAAAGTAAAAAAAAACCCTTTCTAATATTTGGTTTCATTTTTCTCTTGGTAAACAGGTTCACAATGGTGTGGGAGAAAATACTCCCAGGCTAACTAAACTGTGTGGTGTGGTGGATCCAGGCACTCAGGTGAAATCTTCTGGAAACAAGATTACAGTAATTATGGTAACAAGCCATAATGAAGCAGAGGGTAGTTTTAGGATTACATATGCTTCCGATGAAGATGCAGGTAATTTGATATTCTTCTTCACTACAAATAGCTTTTGCAGCTAGGGATGGCACCTCCAAACCCGAATATAAAGACCTAGGTCTGATTTGTAGCTTTCCTCTTCCACATGCTATGCCTTTAAACTAACTTTTATAAGAAGACATTTCTCTGTCTGCTTGTGTCTTTAACACGCAAGTAAGAAAATAGGGTGTGGATGGCCAAAAACATTTGTAATGTCATTGCAATGTTAGAGGAATGTCTGAAATGGAGAGCTGGCAGGTTTCTTTGCAGTTGGCCCGCTGGTTCAGAGTTCAAGATTCTAACATGATTGCTTAAAGTTTATGAAGAAGACCTTTAGCAATGTTCTCTCTGCTTCTTTTCTCCTGCCAGTCTGTAAAAGAACAAATAAGGCAAAACTAGCAGAACTTCCCAAGCTGACTGGAGAATTGAGCTGTGAATTCCTCTGGGCATTTTAGACAACGAGGAAGACAAATTTTGTCTTCTTCTCCCCCCCCAATGTTGCTTAAATTAAGAGTTATAGACTAGTTACAGCAATGCCAATGATAGTGGCTTAGCAATCACCATTAGAGTGACGTCAACAAAGGGAGATGAGCCATTCTCTATGCATGGGTGTATTTGTATGCATCATTTGTATGCCAGAACTATCCCTGTCCTCTTCCAATGATGTACTGTTTCTTCAGTATGTGGTGGACTCCTACTCAGTTCAAAAGGTGGCAACCTCACTTCTCCTGGCTATGATGGCACCAGCAATTATTTAAACAACCTGAACTGTGAATGGGTCATCCAAAATCCACATCCATCCATCACAACTGTTTACCTTCTCTTTGGAGATTTCCGCTTGGAGGAGCACATTAATTGCCAGAATGACTACTTAGAAATTCGACTAGGTAGGTCACAGCTCTTCATTTATACATCCAAAACTGCTGACTCTGGTCATATCATGCTTGCAGAGACCCACTGTTTTGGGGGAAAGCCTTGCTGAATCTGACCCTACTTTTAGAAAAGCCTGTTATTTTAATAGTGAGAAATGTGTTTTTACCAGCTTCATTTGTTATGCTGACTCCCCCTCCCCCGGACATAGTGGATCTTGGGCTACTGGTACTGACCCGTGCACTCATAAACTGCTGGATTAACTACTGAATCATGGGGCTGCCTTGGAAGATAAATGACAAGTTTCAGCTACTTCAAAGTGAAAGTGTGCTTCTCCTGACCAATCTTGTTCTTCATCCACTGTGCTGGTTTTCTAGGCCAAACTAAAACCCATTCATACAAGTTTTAAATAAGTAATAAAAAATCTGTTTTTCAAGCAATAACTAATTTCCAGCATTCCTTTGCCTAGGATGTCAATATTTTGGCATGAAACCATTCTTCCCAATTAATTATATGAATTTTGGCTCAAGTAGTCAATGGATTTGGGCTTGTTTTTAGGGATGTCGGATTTAACTGTTTCACAGCCCAATTTCTTTTACATAGGAGATGCTGATGGAGAGCTCTTTCACAGGCTGTGTGGCTCCAGGATAGGTCTTGAGCCTCTGCTAATAGCAGCTCCTCAGATCTGGATGCAGTTTTTGACTAATGCTGAAAACACAGGCCGAGGGTTCTTTATCCGCTATTCATCTCTAGGTAAGCTGAATATTACTTTCATTATGTGGGGCAACTCAGACAGGGTTTGTTGGTTGTACTAGAAACATTGAATATAAAATCTAGGAAGCATATTAGCAGTAGAAATATTTTGCCATTATTCTGTTTAAGCTTCATGCCAAAAGTTCAGTATAAACATGGTAGCTTTAACTGTGCTTTTTATTTTAAAAAGTGTTCATACATATGTATATATATCTGTGTATGTGTGTATCTATACCTATCTATCTATCGATTGTCATCATCATCATCATCATCATCATCATCATCATCATCATCATCATCATATATCTCATACCCCAATTTTGACCAATTTATCCCTCAGTACTTCTCAAAGGTGTGTGTGTTCAATAATGGCTTTTAACTCTTGGGGTTAAGCCCTGAGTTTCTCTCTTGGTATTCAAAAGGTAATAATATGCCCTTTTTCCTGTTTTTCCTGTTTTTCTTCTTAATTGCACTTTATATATGGTACTGCGATTATTCTTTTTTTGATCTGCTAGTTACGGGTGATACGGGTGATATCTACTTGGAATGAATGTAGATGCCTTGTTTTTCTGTGAAGTCACCCAGGAACTTGTAAGAGGAGAAGTGGCAACTCTGCCACTTCTGCACCAAAGTGTCTTAATGTTTTGGGTTTCATTTCAGCCTGTGGAGGTGTACAGGAAGCTGAGAGTGGGATTATCTCTAGTCCTAATTACCCACAGCCTTACAACAGTTCTAGTCATTGTTCCTGGCTCTTGGTAGCACCAGAGGGACACACTATCAATGTGAGTAATGCTTCACTCACCTATATATATAATGAATCGATAAAAGCACTTTATCAGTCTGCAGACAGGAAGGCGGCCTGTATAGACTTTTGAAATTGAGGAACATCCGATTTTCGGCAAAAAGCACAGAGATACCAAACAGGTAAACGTCCAGGTCTGCACTCCTTCATACTGTCTCAGCATCAGCCATGATGCCCTCAGCCAGTCTGGTGTAGTGGTTAAGTGTGTGGACTCTAATCTGGGAGAACCGGGTTTGATTCCCCACTCCTCCACTTGGACCTGCTGATGTGACCTTGGGTCAGTCACAAGCTCTGGCACAGCTGTCCTTGAAAAAGAGCAGAGTGTGTCAGAGTTCTCGCAGCCCCACCCACCTCACAGGGTGTCTGTTGTGGTGAGGGGGAGGGAAAGGAGTTTGTAAGCCGCTCTGAGACTCCCAGTGAAGGGCGGGGTATAAATCCAATCTCTTCTCTTCTTCTTCTTCTTCATTTGGGATTATTTCTGATGTTGCCAAATTGGGGAGGGGAGGGATTGTCAGACACTGTGGCTTGTGAACTGTGTTGAGTTTCGTGGGCCAAAAGTTATTTTATTCTCACAATCACTCTGGCATATGCAAATGTCTGAATTACACAAAATCCAAGGCACAGAAATTTTGCTACATTCCTGATGTGGCCAATGTAAGGATTCAGGTGTTCAATGTGAGTAATGCTTCACTCACCTATGTATATAATGAATCAATAAAAGCACTTTATCAGTCTGCAGACTTATAGACTTTTGAAATTGAGGAACTTCTGATTTTCGGCAAAAAGCACAGAGGTACCAAACAGGTAAACGTCCAGGTCTGTACTCCTTCATACTGTCTGATATTGCCAAAATGGGGAGGGGAGGGATTGTCAGACGCTGTGGCTTGTGAACTGTGTTGAGCTTCGTGGGTCAAAAGTTGTTTTATTCTCACAATCACTCTGGTATATGCAAATTTCTGAATTACATAAAAACCAAGGCACAGAATTTTTGCTACATTTCTGATGTGGCCAATGTAAGGATTCAGGTGTGGTTGTTCATTTATTTTGATTGAGTCACAAAATATTATTGTTGTTACCATTTTTCTTCTAAAGAGCTCAGAGCATTGTACATGTTGATTAACACATTAACTCTGGAAATCTGATCATGCATCTCCCAGCATCTCCCTGAATCTCAGGTTCACTCTGCATTTAATTGAACTAGAACTGGCTGATGTTTTTAAATTAGGTATTTTATGTTTTTGTGCATTCTGTACACCACCCTGAGCCCTTACAGGGAGGGCGGTCTACAAATTAAATTAAATAATAATAAAATTAATTATAATATTAACAACAAAAACTTCCAGTAGGTGCAGTTAGCTCTGTTTACAATGTGCTTTTGCACTTGCATCTTTACCATGTTATCTTGCCTGCCCACAGCTCACTTTTGTGGCCTTTGAAGTTGAAAGGCACAGCAGCTGTCGCTGGGACTCAGTAACCATCCTGAACGGGGGATCTCTTAGCTCTCCCATCATTGGACGGTATTGTGGAAATACATCGCCTGGCACCATCCAGTCAGCCTCCAATAAATTACTCATAAATTTTAATTCAGACCACTCGGTGCAGGGAGATGGTTTCTATGCAACATGGGCTGCGGATTCTTTAGGTAAGTGGAAAGCCATTATTAACTCCATCTGTCTTATGCACACTAGAGCCTTCACAATGATGTCTGGATACATTATTGGATGGGGTGTGGTGGGGTGAGAATCAATGACTTGGAGCTAGACTAGCATTTCTGCCGGCATGATGAATTCTGTCCATAGACAGTGGGATGAATCCAACAAGTTTTTTCCACTGATGAAAAGTGTTAGACTGGGGGATCAAGAGATCTAAATGGATAAACAGCATATGAGACAGGGGCTGCAGTAAACAGGAGAGTTGGGACAGGTTGAGTGGAAAAGCTGGTCAGATCCACCAGTAGGTATGACTTTCATACCTACCCCTTCACAAAAATTTGGGGGGGGGGCAGGATTTCAGAGGGCATTTCAGGCTGCTGTAGGAATGGGGAGATGAGAAGGTGGCACTCTGCAGGCAGAAATCCTTGTGCCTACAGAAACACTAGTCTGGATCCAAGCCAGTGTCTGAGCTTATGGAAGCAATAATTCCCTCTTCCCTGACAGAGAAGTTTCTACTATTTTATCCTTTTACTTTCTCTCTGTAACAGTTAGTATAACTTTCCCTAGTATTTGAGGGGGTGAAAGTATGAGAGCGATTTCCAGGAGTTTATTTTATTTTATCATTGGTACATGAAGTACCATTAGTTGGATAGACTCTCAGGCTAGAACCAGACAGTAGTTTCTTGCAGAAAGCTAAAGGGGTGTGACAGATAGATAATGAGGTTACCTGCTAATGAATCTGGTTAAAGAGGTTTTACAGGATTGTGTAGGGCTTCAAAAACCTGCAAAACCCACTTTGACCAGAAACTGTTCGTTTATCAAAAAGTAATGGGTTTGTGCAATAATGGCTTTATGGTATTCCTTTGAGTTTTAGCATGCCCCTGTAAGTAGCCTAATACTCACTCTGTGTAACCTGCCTTAAGCCCCAGTGAGATGGGCGGGCTATAAATAACTTAAAAATAATACGTGTGTCTGCTAAGTCAGAGTGGGTAATGGCAGTATGTCCTAAAATCCACAAGGCATGTATAAATAATACGTGTCTGCTAAGTCAGAGTTGGTAATGGCAGTATGTCCTAAAATCCACCTTGCAGAAGCAGCCCTGTTCAAGTTACATGTGCTTCTAAACCCTTTGATTGTGCATTTCATGCATCTGGCAAAGTAGGCTCTAGCCCACAACTTTTATGCTTCAGTAACTGTGTTAGTCTTGCTGGTTGGTTGGCTTTTATGTAACAGACTTAGGTTGCAATCCTTCTAAGCCCTTTGACTGTAATGAATTTAGAGGGGTGTAACTCTGCTTATGACCACATTGTTATAAAATACCCCACTGGAATTTGACTGATTCAGTGTAAACATTCTCTGCTTTTGTAGGATGTGGTGGTATCCTTCATTCAGAAAATGGTACCATCCGGTCTCCTCACTGGCCGCATAACTTCCCTAGTAACATCAGGTGCACATGGACAATAATTGTTCATGAAAGCAAACATTTGGAAATGATGTTTGATGAGAACTTCCAGATTCCAGATACTAATGGACAGTGTCAGAGCAGCTATGTGAAGGTATGTCAATTGCCACAATAATGACAGTATCAAAGTGGAAATATTAAAATGATTAAGGAGTTGAGGGAGAAGGAATATCAAAGCTAGCAGTATGGTTTATTGCTAGTAATGTCATTAATTTCTGGATTTAATCCTGGATCACATTTTCATTCAGGAAGTTCAGGCCAGAGAATGTGAAGAAATAAGAAAATGGATATCTTTTAAGCATCTAGTGCCTTAGTCTTGCCATTGAGGGTATAACTAGGTAGGCAGTGAAAGATTCACAACTGAACACATGAAGCTGCCTGACAAACCACTGGTCTGTCAGTATTGACTACTCTGCCCAGCAGTGATTCTCTAAAGCAGGGGTGTCAAACATGTGGCCCGGGGGCCGGATGAGGCTTCCATCAGGCCTGCAGGGAACTGGCTGTCTTCTGCTGCTGCTTCCAGTTCTGCTGCTGCGTTATTATAGGTTTACAGCTTACAGATACACACCTGAACAGCATACTCAAGATTGCAACAGCACAGACATTTTGATGTAATAATTCAGAGCAAGAGGTGTCAGTTATCAGACATTGTTAAATAAACAAAATATTGCAAGAGTGCTAATGTTTTAAGCGTGATTTTATTTTAAGTTAAAAAAAAACCTTTGTGTTTGTGTCCTTCATAAAGTTTATATCTCCGCTACCTGGCATTACATTTTATGACCCACATGGCCTGGCCCAACAAGGTCTCATTTATGTCAGATCCGGCCCTCATAACAAATGAGTTCAACACCCCTGCTCTTGAGACTTAGCAGAGGTCTTGCACAACGCCTGCTAAGTGATCCTATTGACTAGAGATCTTGGGGATTGGATCTGGGACCTTCTGCATGCATAGCAGGTGCGCTACCATCAAGCTAAAGCCCCTCATAGGATTATGTGCATTTATTTTAAAATCTAGTAGTAGCTGTGGGTTTCAGTGTATGGTGAGGGAGTTTAACCCTTTTCTCATTTACCAGTTTGTCATTTAATCACTACACTGGGGCTGTTAGTTATTTCACAGAGGAAAATGTACCCCACTGGGTACATAGCAGCTTCAGAGGAGAGAGCCAGATAATGGCATTGGGAATAGTTAAACTTCCTCAGCACCATAGTCCTGATCCAGAGGGTGGGGGGGGCAGCAGCTGCTATTAATTAAAAAAAATAACCTTTGAGATCCCATCATGGATCTCTTGCCATCCTGAGAAACTACAAGAAGTCCAAAGATATCTGGATTCTGTTACAGAGCTTCTGCATTAGAAGATGTGCATAGGATCATTTATTTTAGAAATGAATATGCCTAACTTGTCAGATAAGGTATTTTTATAAAAAATATTGGAAGGAACAAAGAAAATCCATGCATACCACTACATAAATTAGTACATCTTCTTTATGTGAAAACTCATTCCTGTAACTGGAAATGATGGGGAAATTTTAATATACATCTCCTTAAACGTTGTCTGGGAGGCACTTGAACATAACAGTGTGGCGTGTTTTCCGTTCCCCTTCAGTTTAATCGTTTTCTCAGGAATTTGGCAGAGGTTGAATGTTGTTGTACTCACGCTGTGCAAAGTCATGCACCTCCCACTTGTAATAAAGGGCAAGCATTATTTGTCATTTGTAGAGGGACCCAAACATCTGGATAGCTCCTTCTTCCTCAAACAGTGAAAGCATCCATATATAATTTAGTCTTAGAAACTACGAAAATACACTGAGGTGGGTTTTTAAGCAGATGCTAGATGGCCATCCGACAGCAATGCTGATTCTTTGATTCACTATGAATTTACGCAGATCATGAGAGGCCGGGCAGAAAGGGATGAGCCAGTGCTTGGCTCTTGTAGCCCTTTCTAATATGACCAGGGTAATGCCAATCACCTTTTTGGAACAGGAAGGAGATGTTTTGCTTTCCTCTGGGCATAGAGCAGGGGTCACTGGTTGGAATAGATGACCCGTGGGGTCCCTTGGAGTTCCTTCCAGCTCTATGTTTCTGTGTTTCTAATGTTAGTGTTCGTGTTCTCTCCTGTTGAACCTCAAACCTTAGCTAAAAGTTCCATTTGTATACAAAGGACCTTTTTATGAAGGCAAGAGATAAGTGGCTCTGTGGATAAAGCACTGCACGTGGAATTAAAGGAGATTACCTTTGAAATAGGAAGTTGTCACATACTCATAACTGAGCTTGATTTATGCATTTGCAGGTATGAGGGCAGATTCTCTGGGTGTCTCAAGTGCCGATTTCATAATGACACCAAGTGTAATTTTAAGTATAATGTAAATATCTTGATCTTGTTGACCTCAGTTGGATTTAATATGTTTCCCATTAGACAGAAAAGCTTTCCTGAGCAGGTTAAGTATGAATGAAATCTAAGCATGTCATTAAAGAGGTGTTTTGTTTTTAACAAGTCTGAGGTTGTGCCTGGGCCTAAAATTACTCTTGGTGAAATCAGAAGCATTTCTGTCTTAAATTGTGCATAGTGCATCAAATTATTGTACTTCTGGTTTAGAAATTATATTAACAATCTGAAACTAGTGTTTACCCCAGCAGTTGTTTGGGGCTGATTGTACCAACAACAGTGCCCAGGCAATGTTACATAAGCACCAAAGCTCCACAATATTGGTGTTGTAAATGCAGAAAGCCAGCAGAATATGTTTTCATATAGAGGTACCATTTGTGTTTCAGAACATCTCTGAAAGCTGCAATTTATAAACTAATCTAAAATGGCTTTTCTTAAACTGTGTGTGCCAGAAATATCTTCCATACAAAAGCAAGCAGAGATTATAAACTGAGACCCTTCCATGGGTGCCACTATCCAAAGTAAATAACTTGTATTAAACTCTGGATTTTTTCAGTGGTGGCTGCTGGATGGGGAAGTACATACACTGTCCATACAACTGGTCCTTGCAGAAGGCCAGTGCAATTTCTCCTTTCCCCACTATTTGGTCTGTATGTGTTTTAGATCTCATTTTTCCACTGGCTACTTTTTGTATTTTTTTAGCATTTTGTGTTATTCTATTGGTTAGTTATTGCTTGTTGTTATTTATTTATTATTATGTTTGTTTGGTGTAGTGGTTTGATTCCCTACTCCCCCACTTGCGGCTGCTGGATGACTTTGGGCAAGCCATAGTTCTGTCAGAGCTGTCAGAGCTGTTCTTGAAAGAGCAGTTCTCAAAAGAGCTCTCTCAGCCCCACCTACCTCACAGGGTGTCTGTTGTGGGGAGGGGAAGGGAAAGGAGTTTGTAAGCCACTCTGAGACTCTGAGTGAAGGGCAGGGTATAAATCAAATCTCCTCCTCCTTCTCCTCCTATTATTATTATTGTTGTTGTTGTTGTTGTTGTTATATCTGTTATCTCAATTTTAGATTTGATGGCAGAAAAGTAAAAGCAAGATAGGATATAATGTATATGAAAACCAAATATATGAAACCTGGGAAATCACATTATGAAATTACCCAGGAGAGGTATCAAAGAGCCAGACAGAGTTATCTTTCATACAGGCATATTTGTCTATATGAGTCGCAGATGCAAGAGTTTGCCTTAGATAGTTTAGACCTGTGCATTTTGTCTTCAATGTGTGAATTTCTGAGCCTGGCACTATGGTTATTAAGGCATTATATATTTATTTAAAACATTTTGTCCACTGCATACTCAGTTTCCATTTCCAAGGCAGCATCTAACAATCAACTAAAGTCTATTAAATACAAATAAAGCAAAAACATGCAGTCGGAGGACCAAAAATAACATCAGAAAGCAGTATAAAAAGCAGCACAAATCCTGTTCATTGAAAGCAGCATTTAACTAGAAATCCAATTCAATAAAAGGGCCATTGCAAATCTCCTTGGTGAGGAAATGTCACAGGTACCACAATGAAGAAGCCTCCATCTCTGTTGCCCACCCATCTAACAGAAGGCATACAGAGCAGCACTTTAGAGTCAGATCTTAACCGACAAACAGGTTCACATGGATCTACTAGTAGTAACGGAAAAGTTGGTATGTATATGAGTTTATATGCCACTTGCTTCATTGTCACTAGACTATTTTTGTTTTGCTCGAGAATGTTAAAACAAGTTTTGTCATAATGTGGTGTTTTGAATTGGTATGAATGCTGATCTTCAAGCATCCCTATTTAGATACTCAAAATAGTAGCACCTTTTCCCCTAGGTGTTGAGAGGAACCAATGAAGAACAAGAAGATTCCATTTTAGCCATCAGTTGTGGAAATTCAGCTCCTGGATCTGTTGTTGCCCCAAGAAATGTGATAACAGTAGTGTTTCAGTCACAGGACACCCCAGGGCGTGGCTTTTCTGCATCTTATATAAGCAGTAAGTAATGATAAACCCAAAGATTACTATAAATATACATTTAAGCAGCAACTATGTGGACATTCATATAGGATAAAAGTATGGTTTGAAGCTGGCAAAATGGACTCCTACCAAAACCAGTATCAAATTAGGATGAAGGCCTTTATAAATTAGGTAATGTTCCTATCCTGTTAACATTGAAACCAATGGAATTTGTACAACAGCATCATTGACCCATATCAGTGCACCACCATTGCTTCCACAGAGAAGGACAGAACATCTCATTTGGTGCAGGGATAGTATTTGGAACAGTATACTACACCACCAATTGGTGGTTCCTAGGCCTGATGCACTGATGCAAACTGATGACACAGTTGATACATTGGCATGGCAGGCTTAAGCCAAGTCTTAGCAAGAGAGATCCAGCTCAGAAGATAATATGAACCTATTGGGCACCTGGAAAAATGCAATAGGTGTCCTGTAAAATATCCCAGGGTCTGTTCAGATGGTTCCTTAGATACGCGCCGGGCGCGAGTGCCTGGTGGATTTAAAGGTAATGCCCAGACACAAACATCTGGTATTAAAGATACCACTTTAAATCTGGAGTTTTTGGGTCCCAACGGGACAACCGCGGACTTTCACCTGTCTGATCATTCCACCAGTGCGCAATCCTCCCATTGGGGTGGTCTGACATCAGACCATCCCGAGCAGGCGTGATTTTAAAAAAATCACTACTCAATATGCGTTTAAACACATTTAAAACCGAGGCTGTGGAACCCCAATCCAGCACCACGAACACTTCAATGTTTTGAATGACTGTGAGTTTAAGGACAATCGGTTAATGGGATGGAAGCTGGAGGGAGGATGGGTCTTTCGACATGCAAAATAGTCCCTCCAGTGAGCATGATCTGAATGGCAAGGGGGATGGCTGGGACTCATTTAGTCCAGCCCTGCAAGCGTGGGTCAGAACAGAAAATGAAAGAAGAATTTGGTCGTGCTTGGGCTGTCCTGTTGGTTGGAATTACGGCTACGCGTCCCTCACATGGTGCTTTGAATGTTTGATTCCATGCACATGCGGATCTACAAGGATGTGCAATCACGCCTATGCGCATGTGCAAAAAGTTTTTTTAAAAAAAAACCCCACTGTGCGCACCTCCTTCTGTGGATGCCATCTAGACAATCCACAGCAGAAGCAGCGCGTGGTAAGGCGATTGCCCCGGGGGATGTCTGGTCATGCAAAGACGGATTAAAAAGATCGGGATCAATTTTGAGCCGGCATAACGGCAGGATTAGCTGCTCATCTGAACACACCCCCAGTTGGCTTTATTTATCTGTTGACTGGAACTAAGGATTCTATATGCCCCTGTTGCATATTTCTCTGGATTTGATATCACATGGGCCATTTATTTGGCTTTTGAACTCACTTCCCAGTTGGCAGGGTGGTGAATTTTGTTTTGTAATTAACTGATTTTTTTCCCTTTAAAAATTCTGTATAGTTCTTTTTAAAGGTATTTTAAGTGTCTTTATATCAGTTCTGATGAGGAAATGAAGTTTTCAATCTGTATACTGAAAACACATGAACTTTTAAACATTCTAAAAAGAATTTTGTCAAAGAGGTTCTGGAACTTTGTTCCGGTGCGTTCCCCCAGAAAAAAAGAAGAAGCCCTGGTTCTGAATGCTGGTAGGTGGCCCACGTGGCTGAGTGCTCTTCCAGACTACTACAAGAAAATTCTTTCCACCTGGAAAGCTAGGTATCAGGGAAAAGAAAGTCTAGCCTACGCCTTCCCCTGATATTTAATTTTCTGTTTATTTTCCTGTATGTAGCCATATGCAATCATAACCTTCAGAGCTAAATAATGCAGCACAGATGACTTTGAAATGTGTTATCTTATTTATGAATATAACACCTTCCCTTTAATGTTACACTGGGCCATTTTAGCCATTTTAAAAGTGGAAAACAATATTGGCATATCTTCACAAGTCTGTATTTATGTCAAGAAATCACATTCTAGCCTTCTGTATGTTATTGGATTTGTACCTCGAACATTTTTTGGAGACGCTCACTATTTCTTTGTTTCTATTTCTGTTAAGGGTGTGGAGCAAATTTCACTGCTCCATCAGGTCAAATTGTGTCACCTAACTTTCCCAGCCAATATGACAACAACCTGAATTGCAATTATATCATAGATGTGGAACCCCAGTCTGTTGTCATCCTGCAGTTTGAAAGTTTTGATTTGCAATGTAAGTGGTGAAAGTTTTTGTTAATCATTTTATTTTTATTTTTGTTAATCACATCAGAGAATGGCCTTGACCTACACCCTGTTTGTTGGCCCTCCAGGGCAACTGTTTGTGGTTGCCCACTTAGCAAAACATGATGATGGACTATAAGGACACTGGTTTGATCTAGCCAAGCTGGATCTTATGTTTTTTTCTTATATTCTTATATTTAATATGACAATTCAACACTTATGAGAATGTGAAACATTTCCAGTGGAAGAGTGGATGTACAAATTTTGCTAGGTGGAATTTTAAAGGTGGAACTGCATGTTATATCTAGCACTCTATACTGATGCTGAATTTAGTACAAACACCCAATCAGCATAGCCCCCTGCAGCCCAGGGCTCCTGAGTTTAACCAATCCACCACCTCAGCCTCCCCAGCAATTGGAATTACAGGTTTATGTGCCTTGGAATCTGCAAGGAAAAATCATGGTGGAAGAGGAGCCAACTGACCAATACTAATGATAAAGTTTCATTTGAGGGAGTCAAAGTACAACATAGTCTTAGATGCAGTCAAGACCAAGAGTAGGAGAGCCTTCCAGAGAGATGATTCACTCTTCTTGGCATTTGTCTTTATTTTGAAATTCAGAAACAACTGCCCTATTGTGCTGCTGTGCTACCTCAAATAAGCATTTGTTGGCTTGTTTCTTATTTATTACAAAATGAGAAATAAAGCTGCAGTTTTGCAGCATACAAAATTTTCACCCATCAGATACCACAAATAATAGTATTATTACTAATGCAGCATAACTAAGCAGATTCTAAGCCCTGTTTTTCATTGTTATTGGGGTGGGGTAAAGGAGCTTTTAAATATTTGTGCATTTTCTTTTGAAAAGGCATCCTCTGGTATTTTTTTCAAAATGTCTTGCTTAAATTAAATGAAGGTCTATCTATAAAGCATTGTATGCAGCCAGTGGGAGTCAAAAGATATGTGAATCCCATGGGCACAATTAGCAAGAGTGAGTTACAACAAAGTCTTATTAAAAATCAAGGTAATTTCAAATTAGTTACAAACATTGATATAATCCTACACACACACACACACACACACACACAAAGCTAGGACATCTATCTGATCTTCACAGCTTTTTAAAAATAGTAGTATTGTTTTACTGTAGAGTTTACAGTGATTCCTAGAGAGTCATGACATCCCTTCCAGGTTTTCCCAGAAGTGATGTCACGTCTACTGCCCGATAGCCTTTTAAATTTTTTCTCTCACCTCTCCAAGTGGCAGAAAGAAATGAGTTGGAGGTGAGGGATCCCCCGCCCCCACTTGGGGCGGGGGCTCACAGCCCTGATTATTTCCCAGCTCTGTGGAATCAGTAGCTCTTAAATTAGTTGTGACTAATTTATTTTACTAGTTTCAATGGAATTTAGTCATGACTGAGCTTCTGAATCAGAGACTTTGTATATACTGGAAATGTTGGATGTTCAAAGAGTTAGGAGGTCTGAGCCTCCTGCAAAATATATCTAGAATATACTTTTGTGTCCTTGGGGAAGGGTCAGTATACCAATATATAATTGCTTTAAAAGAGGTACATTATGTTTGCTTGCCTCATATGGTTCAAATAGTAAAGGAACTTGGTACAAAATCACAAGTTGACTTGAAATCTTGGACTTACTTTGGTTTCACAGGCAAGACATATTTCTCCTACCTTTCAGTAAAATTAGCTTGTGCATAGTAACCACGTGATTAATTTGAGTGCCCAAGCTTGACTACTAAGATCAGCCCCGTAGCTAGGGAATTCTTTGGGAGGGGGCCTTGGGGGGGGGCCGCCAGCTAATTAAATGGAAGTACAGTGCAGGTGGTAAGTTGAAGCACTTTGGGGGCAGCCCCATAGGGAGGGGGCCCAGAAGAAACACAAGGGGGCCAGGCCCCGTGGGCCCCATGCTAGCTACGGGCCTGACTAAGATGAAGGCTGAAAACAATGAGACTAGTTTAATGTATAAAGTACCTGGATGATAAACAATTCTGCATTAAGTTGATGATAAAATTCTGAGTCTTGTGTCATGCAGCTCCTGCTATGCTTGGAATGTGCTCTTATGATGGAGTGAGGATCTTCAAAGGGAGTGGTATTAATTTATTCCTTTTGGAAACCTTTTGCGGTAATGAAATCCCTGGGCCTGTCAGCATCTTTGGTTCCATGCTACTGAACTTCTACACAGACTCCCACACGGTTGGCATGGGGTTTTTGGTGACCTACAGAATAATCCGTGAGTAGACATCAACGTAGCATTTCACTGGGGCAAATTCATATTTTTCTGTTCATGTGTAAAATAAGAGGCAACCAAATGCAACTCCCCACTTGTAATGATACAGGTCTGAGGGCCCCATTTTACACCAGTGCTAGAAAATGCTGAAAATTTCCTCCTTACTGTCCCCCTGACAAACAGCCTCTGCTTAAAAGCATGAAATCAAGTGCCTTTGTTTAGAATAAATCATCCTGATAGCCACTGGCTAGACGGAACAGCATTGAAGGATGACAATGTTCATTTACTCATGAAAGAGATGTTCATAACTCACCCCAGTTGGCTGTTACTGTCTGACCTTTGACTTCTGACATTTGTGAAGGATGACTGTAGCTTTTTATTAGGTTGTTTGCCCACCCAAAACAGATTCTAGCAGTTAACATTCTGTTTCCTTCTAGCTTTATTCTTTGCAAATGGCAAAGGAAAAAAAGCTTCTCTCTTGTTGCGGAGAATGAATGCTGCTTAAAAAAAATCTTCAGGGCTTTTGTCTTTTATTTGTCATCACTCCAATATACAGTGCCCCCTCCATCGTAGCTGAAAATGAAGGACGAGGGTATAGATATTCATCCCCCTTTAGAAAATGTTACTTGTTATGTGAGTGGTTAATGTGATGACTAGTCCTTCAGAACTTTAGCAGGCTATTCTCAAGCAAAGGCTATAAAACTGAGTACAGTGGTGGACAGAGATGCTTGTTCCAAAGAAATTTGGATTCCTTCGAATAGGGAACAAAGATTGGGCCACCTCTAAGTCTCAGCTGCATTCATTGTGGAAAATCAAAAGGAGTCTAGAATGTATTGTGGTTACCACAGCTGTGAATTGTTTAGTAGACCTTGAAGTGGAATCTAAAACCCTGAAACTTTAATTTATCAGTTTCAAAAGCACTCGAGTCTTGCTTTCTGCAAGGGCTGAAAATTGTAGGTAGCCATGTTGGTCCATGGAAAAAGCATGAAAGCAACAGTAGTAGAGCCAATCAAAATATCACAAAATAATGCGCACAAAGTTTGGAGCCTTTTTCTTAGAGCCAATCAAAATATCACAAAATAATGAGCACAAAGTTTGGAGCTCCATAGCTACATGTAAAAATGCAAAAAGAGGTGTGTGTGTGTGGGGGGAGAATACCAGGTGTGTCAAACTTTAAGCACAAAGTTTGGAGCTCCATAGAACACAGCTCCACAAGCTACATGTAAAAAGAGGTGGTGGGGGGGAGAATACCAGGTGTGTCAAACTTAGTTCTGGCTAATGTATCAGGTACAAGGTATGTCTAATGCATCTGGGTGGAAGGATGGAGGAAATAGCCATCACTGACAAACAGTATCATGCTCTATTTTGTCTTTTTACCCTCTGTATATTGGCTTAGCATGTAAAGACTGCTTTTTGTGCTAGCACCTTAGAATATTCAGCTAGGATTCATACCAACACTTTTACTTCTGAATAAAAAAAGAGAGATTTTCAGCTGGCCAGGTGCCAACAAAACATTCCTGTGCTCACAACTTTCCAAGTTCATTTCATGCCTGTTGTTACCTACAAATAAATTTGGATGCTATGCTAAAGGTATTTCTTGAACAGTAATGGCAGTCTTTCTTTTTTTCTCCTATTATCGTAGCTTGTGGTGGTGTTTTCAATGACTCTGTGGGCACAATCAGCAGCCCAACCCATTCCTTTTCTGATTACCATCACAATATGAATTGTTCCTACCATATCACTGTAAGAAGAAACAAGATTGTGGCACTCAAGTACGTAAGCAAAATTTGTTTTCTTTAAATGGTAAGAATGTGGTGGCTGCTGGTTTTAGGTATTTAGTGGCTGCGGTCACACGGAGCATTAGGCACGCTAGAGGGATGGAAGATAGGCAGATTTTCCGGGCGCGATCTCACCGCCACATCTGGGAAGCGTAGAGCTCCCATGGTGAACCCAAGGCTTCCCGCCGAAGATGCGTGGTTAAAAACTAGTACCTTGGAGGTACTAGTTTCCAGTAACCGCGGGGCAAGGGCGGGCATCTGATCGCGTTTCCGGTGGTAGTTCCGGCGCCCGCCCATGCCCCCTTCTATAAAAGGTTTTTTTTCAACTGTCCATGGGATGCGCACAAACACCCAACGGGGCATTCAAACACTTTGGTGTCTGGAAAAAAACACCCGTTTGCCGCGCCGCTTCTTTGCCGTGGCGCAGGATTGTGGTGTGCTCGGCCCCTCCCCCCTACCACAGGACCTCCACGGGACCTCCACAGGACCTCCACGGTACGTCTGCTGGCGCAACCGTGTGTTATTTTGCCCCGGGGCAAACAGCCACGCTCCCCCCCCCCCGCATTTTCCTGCCCATGTGACCCAGGCCAGTTATTGTTAACCTTTTGTTTTGCTGCCAAGTCACAGCTGACTTATGGCAACCCCAAAGGGTTTTCAAGGCAGGAGACATTCAGAAGTAGTTTGCCATTTCCTGCCTCTGTGTAGCAACCCTGGGTGTCCTTGGTGGTCTCCCATCCAAGTGCTAACCAGAGTTGACCCTGCAACCAGGGCCATCCTGGCCAGGTGTAAAACTATAATTCCCAATAATTATGGGGAACATCTTTGCAATGACAATTGAAAAAATGAACCTATGTCTTGGAGCCTGTGTCGTTTGGTCCTGCCCTCTATCCCTTCCATTAATTTTCAATTAGACTAGTTTTGCCCAGGCTTCACAGCTTCTTTCATCTAGAACTACATCTTTCTTTCACATAGAAGATACTGCAATGAAATGCTCGGTATCAACATACTCCATTGACCCTAAGATAATACTGCTAGGGTATTAAAAAGGCTATGTGGGTCCCTCAGATATGGAATTAGTTTTATTGTTCGCTACCGATGGATATAGAAGCAAACTGGGAAAAGGACAGCACCTCCTTCCATAGATGAGTGGTTTAATAAAACCTGGCATGCTGCTTTATGGACATGACTAATATATTATCAGAGAGCCCGAAGGAGCAATTTAAAAAATACAAATAATAAACACTGGACACTGTTTACTAAGTTATGGGATGAGAAAATTAGTGATAAGATTTACCCATTTGCTCTTCATAATTAATTTATTGTAGACTATTCTATTTCTTGTGAATGAATTTTATATATATATATTCCCCTTTTCTCTATGTGTATGTAATTATAAGCAACAATAACAATTATTTGATAAATTAGACGGATACTGCAGGTTTGCGGTCAGAAGAACCTGCCTAAGTGGAACAACACAGCGGTTCTTCTGTAGCACAGCTATGATAAACTCTGGGAGCTCTAGGAGGGCATCAGGGTTGGAGTTGTTCCTAAGTGGCAGCATGATAGGATGAGCGGCACTAGTACCAGTGCCTTGTGGTTGGATCCTCTGAACCACTGCTTCATTGCAGCAGTCCTGGGATTTAAAATATTTCTAGCTGTTTTCAGTGCCTTAGCTCCAATCTAGGACAGGTAATTTACAGCCCAATCCTATTTAAATTTACTCAGTGGGATGTGCTCCTGAGTAAGTGTACATAAGACTGCAACATTAAACTGAAATCCTATGTACACTTATTTTAAGAGTTCAAGTCCCAGTGAATTCAGTACATCATCTAAACTGCTCAGCAAACTCATGTGAAACTCGGCAGTAGTATTTAAAAGGAGAATCCACTTTGATGCTGTGCTGAGTCCAGTGTTTTTGCTTCTCAGCCCAACATTTTAGAAATGAAGTGCGGCTTAAAGGTAAATCACATGGCTTCCATATGTGATGCCTGCTTGTACTCTAGTCTGTTGCTGTTCCTTTTTATAAATGTACGTCTGAAGGGAACAAACAGTGGTGAAATGCATTTTGCAGATTCAACAGCTTCCAGCTCGAGGCCTCTTCATCTTGCTACAAAGACTACGTTGCTGTGTATGACGGCCCAAACACACTTGCTCGACTTCTTGGCAAATTCTGTGGTGCTGTACTTCCTCCCGTAATCAGGAGTTCCACCAACAACTTATTCCTGGTGTTCAAGACTGATTTCATTGAAGCAGCTGGTGGATGGAAAGCCTCGTTCAGAGAAACAATAGGTAAAAGAAATATCAGTCCTGGGAGTTTCCAAACTATTAAATACAAGCCCCCTTTTGGATCATAGCATGAGACATAGAGAAAGCTTCTCAAACACAGAAGGGATAATCAGACATGAGATTACATGCTGCAAAGAACAGAACTATGTATTATATATATTTTCCTAAGATTTTAACTGACACACACAGACAAACATGCAAGTTGTTTTTGGCTCTACCTCTATTTTTTCCTCTGAAAAAGCTCAACTTTCAGTGAGAAAACAGGGGAAAGGGGAAGGGTTGAGGCACCTCTCTCCCTTGTTTCTGTTCCAGTGGCTGCATTTGTTATAAAAAGTCAGTTAAAAGGGTCATATAGAGCAGGGGGATCCTGCATTTCAGTCCTGTGTTACAATTCCAGTGCCTTACCACATATTTCATTGACAGAAACCTAGGCTGCATATCCAAAAATGCTTAGAACAAGTTAATTGCCCCTTAAGCAGACTTGAAGAACCCTTTGAACTCAAATTGAGGTTGATTAAAGAATCCGTATTTATGATTTAGCCACTCAGTCAGACCTTGTCAATTCATAGGGCAGAATTCGATGGCCACATTTTAAGTTGCTTGGCTATACCCTATGTTTCCATAGTACAAGCAAGGGAGTCATATTTTGAAGGCTCCGTTGCACAGAAAATTGGAATGCCAGAGAGCAGACTGAGCCAGAACATTTCTCACTAGTTTTCAACTAGCGGGTTTTTGAAGTTTTTTTCCAACACAACAGAACATTCAAAAATGGCATTCTCCACCCACAGACCTTGTACAACCCGTTGTTCCATTTTAGAATCCTTCTCTGCATATTGAGGCCAGGTGTTGGGGCATATTCTAATCTGTGCTGAATAAAGTGTGTGGACTATATATTGTGTAGTGGGTTTGCCGCATGTACGAAAGACAAAGACTGGCATAGTGCATAGCACGCTTTATTGGTACACACAAGACAAGGGACTAACGGCCGGCTGGCCAACTATATACACCCCTGGGACACACCCCTGGGTCCCGTTGGTGGGTTTGAATCTCCCGCCCCGGTTCCCATTGGCTCCTCCAGTGGAGGGACTAGGAGCCTAGTCCCTATTGTTCTCCCAGAGTCAAGCTCTGGGGTAATCGCTGACCCTAGTGCCGGTCAGCGGACACAACACTATACTACTTCAGATAGCACATGAGGGGATTGTTTGTATGAATGCTTTTTGCATGTCAGAGTAATCTAAACTAAGCTGATTTCCTAGCTGTTCCTAGCTATTTACATGTAATCTGTACTTGGAAGTATTTGCACATAACATCCCACCATATGCCATTCAGTGCAATAACATGCAATACATGCTGTTTCCACATAGTGAAAGCTTTCTGTCTTCTAGGAATTCGTACAATCATTTGAAAGCAAAAAAAAAGGGAAGAAAGAGTGGTTATACAATGAAAACAATTAGGGCTGATCCTTTATCACTTTGAACTAAACTTTTATAAAGTTTGCTCTGCCTGACTTTAGGAATGCTGACTCTTTTCTAGCCTTCTTGTAATATTGCATTATCATTGATGAAATTGGTAATAAGTATTTAAAAACCCAACACATTCCCTCCCGTCTTATTCCCCTGTTAATTCAGTATTTGGGGAAGAAGTGATTCATCTAGATTTTCAAAGTGTGTACTTCAGACATTTTGCCATAAAGCAGCCTCTGTGTTATAGCAGAAGCATTCTGCTATGCTGAGTCATTACACCCACCACCCTGGCCAGTAGCTGCTTTTCATTTGTTACAGTCTGAAAAGAATACAAGAATAGGAAGCGTATTTGGGCACTTTTGTTTTTAACCAAACCCCATCAGAGCTCAGAAGTTAGGCAGGATTGGCACTTGGATTGGAGACTGCCCAGGAAGACTGGGGCTGCTACGCAGAAGAAAGCAATGGCAAACCACCTCTTTTTCCTTGAAAACCCCGTGCGGGGTGGGTGGGGGGTGGGACTGTATGAGGTTGCTATGAGTCAGTTCCCACTTGATGGCACACTTCCCCTTTTATACATTTATATATTCACAGTTCTTTGCTTCAGTAATTTCTGTGAACTTCTTTTAAGTTTGGTAAATTTTGCAAATGCAAAATACAATCCCACTATTATCTTAATTAAATGTGTGATGTGTACTTTAGCTAATGTTCTTTCATTCCCTGCTAGTTATTAGATGTCTGTATAAGGGATTCCCCCTTTCTGGACTGTATAGGAATCCAGTATCCCAGGTATCAAGGGCAATTCTTAGTACTGGCACCACATTTACTAGGTCTATCTGCTATTGAGCTTCAAAGATTGAAACAGTAAAATAAAACAGGATAAAATTCTCTGTGTTCAGTTTATAGGGGACCAAGCCCCCAGGTCCCATTGTTTGCAATTCCAGCAGTTCCTTGTTTGACACCTCTGGGTAGTTCTAGGAACTGCCAGGAACTCTATGGTAAGAACGTCTTTTAAGTAGACAAGGCCTTATTTTTCTTTTTAATGTTTCTCCCAGGATGCTGCCCCTCCCTCAACCTGCAAATTTATACAGTTTTTCAGGTAGTTTACTTGCACTGTAATAAAAAGAATCTTTTGTATGGAATTTAAAAGACCTATACCGGGTGGATATGGCCACAAAATAGCAAACAATAGAACCATTACAAGGAGACCCAGCTGAAGTAATAATTCAAGAAGCTTTGTGCCACTTCTTTAAGAGCTAGGAAGAAAATTTCTATATAAATCTTTGGCAGATAAAGAGGCAGAACCTCCAAGTCTGTTTAAAATTAGTCCATAGCAAAACTCCATCTTCTCTATCCAGCGTAAAACCCTAGAAGGTTTTGTATTAGCACAGCACCCACATGCCAAACCTGAACCACAGATCTTCATTAATGTACAATGAGTACACTATTCTGTAACTATATTAGTGAAGCAAGATTAGGTAATGTGATTATAGTGTTCTGCTTAATATTGTTGGTGACCCTAATTAACTCTTGGTAGGAGGTGAACAGACATAGTAAAACTCATTAGGAGTAATCTAAACATTGCTTGTTTTTTTCTCTTTAGAAGTCTGGCCATTTTCATTTCTGGTGATGGGTTTCTCATGGATGATGGCAAAATTAGGGTCATCTTTCCTTCTTCTTTGTGAATTTTACTGACAGATTAATATTTTGTTGGCCTGAAAGGAAATCAGATCTCATTTCTAATTAAAACATCTTCTTAGAGTTAGGGATAGAGTATCTACAGATCATTAAGCTTGTTCCACAGAATATTATTTGCCATGGAATAGGAATCCAATATTTGTCAGACTCACCCATGATTCATCTTCATGCTTTTTTAAAAAAAGTGAAATGAAAGCTGTGGGTTGGGGGCTGTGAATCTAATCACAGTCCATATTACTGGCAAAGGGGGTGGTTAACTCTTTCTCTGTAGCAGTTTTGCAATCACAATTGTTCTTCCCTGTGCCATTTTCCTGTCTGCAGAGGCAATAATACAGGAATCCACAGGGATCTCTGTATTTTGTTTTTATAGATGGGGGAGAAATTGGGGGTAGGAAGAGTGTGTAGCCTGCAAGGAAATGGTTAATTACCTTACCTAGAAAAGTAGGCTGCAGGGAAAGGGTTAATTACCTTACCCCACACACACACACACACACAGTGCCTCTGCAGTAATCAAATTCACAGTCACTAAAATATCAATTGGGAGACTGATCAAGTTTATCTTTGGGGGCAAAAACTACTCTATCTTTGATTCTGTGTTGTGAAAGTTATTTTTTTTTTAACCAAAACTACAACAGGATATACTCCACTGTTAGTTATGGTGTGACTCCAGAATTATGTTAGTAAGGAAGGGATCTGTTATTGAGGAGAATTCTGGACTGGGATGTATCTGTTGGAGAGACATACTAGTGATCTAACACTGACAGCAGACTGAAATTGTGGTATATAATGGGCAAGAAAAAACTGAAGATCCCAGTACATGGTAGACTTAATCTAAGGCTCTTTCAGAGTAGGTGCTTTTTTGCATTTTCATTTTCCTTGCTTGTGTGTTCCTGTTGCTTGGGGGGGGGGGTGGATCTGTTCTGCATGTGTTTTGCTCCCTCTAGTGGTTGATTCGATATTACATTGCTTTATGCCCAGCATAAAAACTTGCAATTTAAATTTGCAGAGGGATGTGCTAGAGGTAAAGGTTCCCTTGCTCAAAAGCCAGTCGAATCCGACTCTAGGGTTGCGGTGCTCATCTCCGTTTCAAAGCTGAAGAGCCAGTGCTGTCCAAAGACGTTTCCGTGGTCATGTGGCCGTAAACCGGTATAAAAACCTGTAGTTTAAATCTGCATGGAGATATGCCATAAACTGGTATAGTATGTAATATTGAATCAATCACTAGAGGGAGCAAAACACATCCAGGACAAGGAAACACCCACCCCTAGCAACAGGAACACACAAGTGAGGAAAATACAAATGTGGAAAAGCCCTAAGTCTCCTTGAATGCAAGCGACTTAATGTGCATAAGACCTTTTGACAATGTCTAAAAGTATTTGTGTTTGCCTAGTTGCTCTTTTATACTCTTATTATTCACAGTCATAATAATAAACCATCATCACTGATCTATATACCAACATTCCTCCCTCACTTATTTCTTCAGAGTTTTATCTTTAGACTTTTTGCCCTGGATACCCATTTTGCCAATGGTGTTATTTTTTTCTAATTTCACATGGGGTAGTGAAAAATATCCAAATTATATTCTGTAATATTAGAGGATTAGAATCAGAAACTATGTAGGGTAGGTTTCACAGAACTCCAGAAGAATACTTGTTCAGATAAGAAATAAAATGAGCTTGTGTGGTTACATATGATTTCCCACCAGGCACTACTTTCTCTGTAGTAATTTCATGGCAAAAGACATAACTCTGTGGTTATAAAGGTAAAGGAAAAGGTTCCCTTGCCCAACATTCCTCCCTCACTTATTTCTTCAGAGTTTTATCTTTAGACTTTTTGCCCTGGATACCCATTTTGCCAATGGTGTTATTTTTTTCTAATTTCACATGGGGTAGTGAAAGATATCCCAATTATATTCTGTAATATTAGAGGATTAGAATCAGAAACTATGTAGGGTAGGTTTCACAGAACTCCAGAAGAATACTTGTTCAGCTAAGAAATAAAATGAGCTTGTTTGGTTACATATGATTTCCTACCAGGCACTACTTTCTCTGTAGTAATTTTGTGGCAAAAGAAATAACTTTGTGGTTATAGGGGACACAAAACTAATATACCTATTTGCATGAGTTTGTTGTGTGAAATAGGATTTTCTCATAGTTTGTGGACCCCAGTCAGTATAATATTAATGACTCAAGAGCGTAAGGCAAATCCCTCTTTGTATCTCCTCCTCACCAACTATTTTTCCCCCTGTCAACACAGCCTTGCATACAACATTACATATACAGTGCTAATCTGCAGCCTCAAATAAAGTGTGGTTAACGCTATCGTTATGCTCTTCATACTAACTTTGAGGAGGTGATTACAATCATAAAACATTTTTAATTAACCCCTCATGCTTAACCGGTTATGTGAAACAGCTTCTAGTTTTCTGAGCTCTGCAAATTTTAATAAAGCCCAGCAAAAGTGTGATAGAACATAGGTTGCGATCAGACATGCTGTTTGATCTTGTGTTGTCGCTGTACCCTTCCGGATTTAAAATGCACGTCCAGACAGCAACATCTGCCTTCCATTCCCCAGTTGTGGACACACCATTCTGACCTGTCTTTGAGCTAGAGTTATTTGGCACTGGGGAAAGTCCAGTCTTTCCTGATGCATGCAGTTTCACCCCACATTTCTGGATGTCTGATCAATCCATCACCCTCTCAAGCCGCTTGGAATGTCTGAACATTCCCTTCTGATTTGGGGCTTCTTCTTTTTTTGAGGCAGTAAGCGAGAGATACATAACTGCATATTCTCACTTCTCTCTCTCTTTCTCTCTCTCACCCACAGGATCTTCTCATAACTGTATTTTCTTCAAAATACTTCAAAAGAAAGACACCTGGTGTACTTTTTTCTGTGCTTTCTGGGGTAGGGAAGGAGTTAATGAAAAGATGATTATTTTCAAAGAGGAAGGGAGAGAGGGGACAGTCTGAGAATTATGCCTCCAATGTGGAGTCTTGTGAGCAAAAATTCTACATTGTGAGCTGTTGGCATTAAAGTTGTGAGTGAGCGATTTGGCTGCTGCATCAATTAGTTTGCTCTGGAGCCATCCTTCCTGAGCTGAGACAAAAATGTGTGCGCCGGAGGCTAAAAAACTGTGAGCTAGCTCACACTAACTCAGTTTAGAGGGAACACTGCCTGTGACTCCAGCTTTGCTCCAAGCAGCACACATGGCACAGGACGAGGCTTCTCTATTCTCTCTCCCCCCCACCCCCGGCTTTGAAACCCTTTGAAACACTGAATTTATTAAAAAACAGTTTCAAAAACACTTCCTTCACATTGAACTACATATCCCTGCAGCCCCCTCCAGCAATCCCATTGGCCACCAGCTGCCACCATTCTGCCAGGAGTTTGAAGCACTGCCTCCCATAAGTGGTTATGCACATGCTCAAAAGACAAATGGTTAAAAAAATGGCCCAACCGCCCCACTTCATGGCTGCTGTGTCTGATCAATCAACCATGGGGTGAAAGCACATTGAAGTGGGTTAAGGGGGGAGGTCTGACCAAAACTCTCTGTTACAAAAAAACCCACCCTGGATCAATTAGAAATGGGCCGACATGGGATCAAACTGCATGTCTGACTGCAGCCATAGACTGGTACCATACTGTCACTGGTTTGCTGCTGTTTCCCCTTGTCATCGGCTGAAATGCTATGATTATCATGGAATGTTCAGAAATGTTCCGTTTACATTAATCAAGTGTTTACACATTGTAGAATGTCTATAATAAAAGTAGAGGATTTGTAGCAACACTTTGCAGAGAACCTATAGATAGAAGGAGCTGTTTGTTGCTAGCTGAAAGAACGGACAGGCAACACATTTTGGGAGACAAGAGAAGTGTGCCTGGAAGTCAAAGGGACTGGCCCTTAGCATGGCAGGAGTGCTCTGGCTCAAGCTCATACAAGAATCTGAACTATAAGGTAGTTGCAGTACTCAGGACCCCTATTTGGCCAAAACCCAAATCTTTATTTGTTTATTTTGTTCTACTTATATCCCACCCTCCCCACATTTGTAAGCTCAGGGTGGATGCCAACATACATACATATATCTGCAATTTATGCAGGTTTACAATTTAAAACATCTTACAATAATCAGTTAAAATCTATAAAATCGTCAGTCTAATTCCATAAAATCATCAACATTTAAACAACAACATGCCTCAATGGCATAGGGTTGCCAAGTGCTTTTTGAGCCGCAGCGGGGGACTCCCGGTTGGTGGCTGGAGTGCGCGCGCACCACACGCACGTCACCCGGAAGTGACGTGATGCCGCCGGGCACACTGGGGGGCAGAACTGTAGTAAGTCCTGCAGGGCCCTGATCTCGTATGGTAGCTCATTCCACCAGGCAGGGGCCGGGACTGAAAAAGTCGGACATCCCTTGGGCCAGGGACTACCAGGAGATGTTGACTGGCAGAATGCAATGTTCTTCGGGGCTCATATGGGGAGAGGCGCTCTTTATCAAAGTTGAAATCCATCTCAGTATTTTTTTTACTGCTATAGTGTTCAGCAGCAAAGAAAACACAAGAAAAGAACTGCTGATATATGAAATTCTACATTTGACTTCTGCGAATTGGCCGGTTTCCTTACCAGCAATCTGTTTACAATTAACTGTGTTTTCAGTTACCTCCAGTGGGTCTGAGCATCATTCATGGTTTGAATTCAGAAAAACCTCAGCCTTAAAATATAACTATTTCATAGTTCATCCCTTCATTATTGCTGGTGCCACTCCAGCTATTGCTATGGCTGCTATTCTATTAATGTAGCTTTAACAAATATCAATTTTCTGCTTGGAGCCAGAACCATCTTTGCTCTCAAATTGCTACCACAGCATATAAAAGCTATACCCGAGCCAACATCAGTTAGTGTTCAATACTTGGCCTCAAGCCTGTTTCCATCACTTCCAAGGTGGATATAAGTCAGCAGTGAGATACTCTTGCAAGAAAGGCAAATTGTGTTAGATTTGCCATAACAGAAACATTATGTGCAAGGCATGGGGGTGGTGTGCTTTTTAGCACTATGATTGGCACTGCTGGTGGCTCAAAATGAGCTTCCAGCCCTGTTTTGGCTACCACATTGTACTAAGAAGGTAAGCAGGCTGGAGAAGACTCAGAAGAGAGAAATCAAGTTGTCAAAGAGATGGAAAATGCGACAGGCAAAAGAAGACCGTGGGCCAATTCTAGCACAGTGTTTGTAGAAACAGGAGGACCATTGTCTTAAGAACCGTCCCTGGTGTCCCTTTGTAGCAGAGACGTCTAGCTCAGTGGGAGGGCATCCGCTCTGTGTGCAGAAGGCACCTCCAGCTTATAAAAGGATCAGATAGTTGATGTTGTGAAAGACCTCTGTCTAAGACTCCAGAGAGGTGCTGGTGGTGAACATAAGAACATAAGAGACGCCAATGTTGGATCAGGCCAAAGGCCCATCCAGTCCAACACTCTGTGTCACACAGTGGCCAGAAATACCAGTGCCATCAGGAGGTCCAGCAGTGGGGCCAGGACATTAGAAGCCCTCCCACTGTTGACCCCCCCCCCAAGCACCAAGAAGACAGAGCATCACTTGCCCCAGAGCCCCTAGCTATACCTTGTGGCTAATAGCCACTGATGGACCTCTGCTCCATATGCTTATCTAATTCCCTTTTGAAGCCGTCCATGCTTGTAGCACCCACCACTTCCTGTGGCAGTGAATTCCATGTGTTAATCACTCTTTGGGTGAAGAAGTACTTCCTTTTATCCGTTCTAACCCGACCGCTCTGCAGTTTCATGGAGTGCCCACGAGTTCTTGTATTGTGAGAAAGGGAGAAAAGTACCTCTTTCTTTACCTGTTCTTTCCCATGCATAATCTTATAAACCTCGATCATGTCACCCCTTAGTCGTCTTTTCTCCAAGCTAAAGAGCCCTAAGCGCTTTAACCTTTCCTCATAGGGAAAGTGTTCCAACCCTTTTATCATTCGAGTTGCCCTTTTCTGCACTTTTTCCAAAGCTATAATATCCTTTTTAAGGTGTGGTGCCCAGAACTGCACACAGTATTCCAAATGAGGTTGCACCATTGATTTATATACGGGCATTATGATATTGGCTGATCTGTTTTCAATACCCTTCCTAATAATCCCCAGCATAGCATTGGCCTTCTTTATTGCAGTCACACACTGTCTCGACATTTTCAGTGAGTTATCTACTAAGTAGGTGGTCAAAGTAGATGATACTGACCTTGATAAACCAATACTCTGTGCCATGTGCTCTTGTGCCTGTAGGATTTGGGCTCACGATTGGTTGCAGGGAGGACTGCCAACCTCCTGGGGCAGAATGGAGATTTCCCAGAAGTCATTTATTTATATGGTGTCTTTCTGTTCAAAAGAACATCCGAGACAGCTAACAAATATTAAATCCTATTATAATAAACAATATTAAATCCTATTATGATAATCAAATAATGATTAGCTAACAAAGTCTCCTGAGGCTGAAGGCAGTATCTCCAGGTGGTAGCTCCTTTTAAAGGCATGAGCAGTCAAGGGGTGAGGCTGCACAGGTTGAAAAGCTTGGCCTAGAGGGCACAGTCTTCCCAAGCAAAATAATTGTAACTAGAGTTGCCAGGTCGCCCCTGGCCACTGGCAGGGGATGGGGTGTGTGTGTAGGATTGCCAGATCCAGGTTGGGAAACTCCTGGAGACTTGGGGATGGAGCCTGGGGAAAACAGGGACCTCAATATTTATTATTTATTTATTATTATTATGGGTTACAGTGCCATGGAGTCCACCCTCCAAAGCATCCATTTTCTCCAGGAGAATTGATCTCTTTAATCTGGAGATGAGCTGTAATTCCGGGGGATTCTGTGTCCCATCTGGAAGCTGGCATCCCTAATTATAACTGATCTCCTGGCTACAGAGACCAGTTCCTATTGAGAAAATGGCTACTTCAGAGGTGGACTCTATGGCATTATACCTCGCTGAGGCCCCTCTCCTCCCCCAAACCCCACCCACCCCAGGCTTCACCCACAAATCTCCAGGAATTTCCTAATCCAAAATTGGCAACCTTGGTTGAAGGAAAGGGCAAGAGATGGTAAACCCCCCCCACCACCACCACAGATTTCACTGGAATGTTTCTACTTGATATATGGAAATTAGGGAGTTGTAACATCCTAACAAATTAGCAGACAGAGTTCTGTGTGTATGTGAGAAACAGTAATTACAAATTGCCAGGCCTGGAATCAACATTCTAGAGGCGACCCGCCTGCATTAACTGCTTACTGTTCATCATGTTGTTTACTCTTTTGGTTCTACAGTTGGGCTACCTTGGGCCTGGTCAAGTGTGCCCATCGTTGATCCCCAACCTCATTTGGGCCTCTGTCTTGTCAGGCTGTTCTGCCCCCTCCCCTCTCTCCCTAAGCAAAGCTGAGAGGGTTTATAAATTTTATAAATTTTATCTTTACTGATAATTCAGCCCAAAATACCAAAAGTGGAAAGAAAGTGGTGATGATGGTTATGGTGCAGGTACAGTCACATACAAACACTTCTATGATAAAACAAGGAAGCGTGTGTTATTAAGACAGCCAGTTTGGTGTAGTGGTTAAGTGCATGGACTCTAATCTGGAGAACCAGGTTTCATTCCCCACTCCTTCACATGAAGCCAGCTGGGTGACCATGGGTCAGTCACAGTTCTCTCAGAGCTCTCTCAGCCCCACCTACCTCACAGGGTGTCTGTTGTGGGGAGAGGAAGGGAATGTAATTGTAAACCCCTCTGAGACTCCAAGTGAAGGGCGGGGTATAAATCCAACTCTTCTTCTGATATGTTAATTTGCATATTGTGCACATTTCTAATTATGTTTATAAAAACATTGCTATATTACTGATCAGTTGTTTTGTATCTTTTCCTCTTAACTACTGCAAAAAAAGTTGGGGAAGAGTACACAAGTATTTACCCCAGTGAGGGAGAAGATCCCCTGCTCCCCAGTCAGAACAGTGGCAGGAGAAGAATAAAAAAACCTACAGCATTGTGTGTGATACTACCTCACTTCCAATAAAAAATCACCAGGGTTTCCCCACAGAATTTAAAATGATTCCTAAAACTACCTGTGCCATGTCTGGTTCCTTTACCAGAAGTCATGTGGCTCTGCAGCTGGCATCAGTACCCCCGCCCATATCCCTGCTCACCAGGGGTCATTTCGTAGAAAAAGAGGTGCAGGAACTCATTAGCATAACTCATTAGCATAACTTATTTGCATGTGCCACACCCCCTGACATCACCAGAAATGTGTCAGAAGGCAACACCCACAGCTCAGGCTCCACTGGACTGTTTTAGATTGCTAGCTATTTGGGGGGGGGGGGAACGTGCAGATCTGTCCTCGCAGAGAAGGGAGAGCTTGTACCTAAATAAAACTTGGTCTTAACGATGCCACTGGACTGTTTTGGACCGGGGGGCTGGGGGGAGCTCTGCAACTTACCTGGCTGCTTCTTGCTCTGACTGAGGGCTGCTGGGACCAGGGGGTGGGGCTTGTTGCATGTGCCTGCCCCCTGGGCTCTTTACTGCCAGAGCTCTGCTCCTGTGCACTCCTTCAGGAAATGACCCCTGCTGCTAGGGTTGTCAAATGGGCCCGGGGGGCGGGGAATCCCCCGCTTCAGAGGCCCAATTTCCGCCGGGGCAGAATTGGGCCCCGGGGGGAACCCCACCCCCGAAGCTGGGTCACCAGAGGTGACGCAGCCACGTTGCTGACGTTGGGGGCGTGGCTGAGCTCGTCAGGGGGAAAACCATATGGTTTTTCCCCCAACGAGCTCGGCCACGCCCCCAACGTCAGCAACGTCGCATGTCACTTCTGGTGACGTGCTGCTGGCGCGCATGTCCAGCTACGACTCCCGGACTGTGGCGAGGCTCCCCCGCTGCAAGGGGTAAGTCCAGTCGGCAACCCTACCTGCTGCTCACACTAGATACGTAGTTGTCAGTATTCACATTAAGGGAAGAGCTACTAAGACAGGAGTACGGGTTTCAAGAGCATAGGGTTGTCAGGTTTCCCATGGCTACCAGTGGGAGATGGGGGGTAGGGTTGCCAGATCCAGGTTTGGAAACTCCTGGAGATTTGGGGATGGAGCCTGGGGAGGACAAGGACCTCAGTGGGGTACAAAGCCATAGAGGTCACCCTCCAAAGCATCCATTTTCTCCAAGGGGAACTGATCTCTGTAGTCTGGAGATGAACTTTAATTCCAGGGGATCCCCAGGTCCCACATGGAGGCTGGCACTTCTAGTATCCCAACATGGTTTGCTCATATCATATGAAAGCTGACAGAATAATTATCAAGGTGTTCCTGTCCACTATAGATGGAAGGACAGATTACTTTGTCCCTACAGATCAGAGGAGGGCTCTAGGATATCATTATGCCATAATCCTCTTTGTGAAGAAAAACCAGGAAATCAGATATAAACATCACAGAAATAAGGCAGTCTCTCCAATAGGCTCCAACAGTATTTTTCTCATTCAAGAGAATGAAACCTTAGAATGATACTGATTCAGAAAGACATGAATGACGTAAATAGAACAGACTTCCAAAGCAGTGAGTGGGTGACTTTATCCATTTTTATTTTCAAGTCTGATTCACTATGCCGAATCCTGCTTATGTAAATAAGGCTTTCACCCAGCCTTTCATGAATAAAATTATCTTGCCCCATTTCAAGCCTGGTTTTGAAACAGAAATTGCCTTGTTTGTTCTGCTAGGCTGCAGGTAGGAAGTGTGATCCAGATTCTTCTGAATTTCTCAACAGCTTTTGATACCATTGACCATGGTATCCTTCTGGAAGGGTTGGAAGGAGTTCACTTCACTGGTTCCATTCCTATTTTACTGACTAGTACGAACATGAAGTTGAGCCAACTTCAGAGGACGGCAGAAGACCGGAAGGCCTGGAGAGAGCTCGTCCATGGGGTCGCGAAGAGTCGGACTCGACTGTGCGACTGAACAACAACAACAACCATATGGTGGTGCAGGCGCATAGTGGCTCATAGTGGCTCAGACTCATTATGTTATAGGGTTCCCCAAGGCCCTGTTTTGTCCCTCATGCTATTCAACGTCTACTTGAAACCACTGGATATTTAATACAAGTGCAAACAGTATGCTAATGTTGACAGTAAGCGTGATGATTATTTCTCCTTCTTGGCATTATCAGGTGATGCTATGGATGTTATAAACAAGTTGCCTGGAGGTGGTGATGGGTTGAATAATGGCCCAAAGCTCAGTCTAGACTAGACACAGGTGCTGTTGGTCAACCCTGTACCAAATCAGTGATTGAGGAGAAAGACTGTTCTGCATGGGATTGTAACTCTTCTTGAAAGAACAGGTTCACAGTTGGAGGTTCTAATAGACCCATGTTTACATGGGGAGGCCCAGGTCTCCGTTTGGCATGTCTCAACAGTCTCAATTGGTATTCCAGTTCCAGTCCATAGTTATGCATGCTCGAATCACATCCAAGCTAGACAGTTACAGTGTGCTCTGTGCCGGACATCTTTGAAGATCGTTTGGAAATTTCAAGATCACTTTCTGGTATGAATTACAGAGCATATATTTCACATGTGCTGAAAGATTATGTTATGTCACTTCCAAGTTCAATTGAAAGTTCTTATTAGGACCTGTAAAACCTTACATAGGATGTGATCAACCACTTTTTTTAATGAACCTGCCTAATTACTGCAGGCATCATCTGAAGCTCATAGGTTATTTGTCTCACTTATCTGAAATCAGATGGGTGGTCATGCAAAGGGGAGCTTTTTCTGTGGTGGCACCTTGGTTACAGAATGCTGTCTCTACAGGCGTTTGACAGTCATCAAATGTGCCCATCGGCACCATGTTGGGGAACTCTGCTGTAAGTGGAAAAGGCAGGGTATAAATTATTAAAATAAATAAATAAAACTCCTATGCTTACTTCCTAGTGCTCTTTGTCTAATGGTAATTTGGCCCCATGCAGATGACAGAAGCTGCAAAATAAAGATACCTGAGAAAGTCCCTGAGTATACAGAGAACTTGTAAATTAACTCCCCCCCCCCAAAAAAAAAAATCCCAAAATGTTCTGATGAGAACTGAAAATGCTCCAGTATAGACAGAATGTTGATAGCAGCTGGGAGTCATTTAAAGGAAATGAGTAGGGAAAAATCAGCCTACTCAAATAGAGGGAAACTGGCGTGAATGGGATTTGGGGGACTTTCCAAATTGTTCCTCCCTCCTACAATTCCTTGTAGGCCCTCAGTTTGCTATATTTCAGTTTCATTCATGTAGTAATTATATATTCCTTTAGAGTCTCTGTAGTTTAACAGAGGGGGGGGCACCTTTTTTATATAATGAAATTTTCCTTGCTCCAGTTCAAAGGCTCTGGAAACTTTGTACCCCTCATTCAAAGTGGTTTGCTTATTATAGTCTTGTAGGACTCTGGTGCCTGAAGCACAAGATTGTTGATTTTATAATTAGGCCACAGAGCAATTTGTGTAACAATTGAGCTCTACCTTAAAAACATACCAGGTTTATGAATCAGATTATAAGTACAGGAAAGCATTCATTAAAGCATACTTTATTCATTAAAGGATATTTTACAACTGACAATGCTATGAGGCCGCTACAACAGGATTCCATATAACGAACATGTCTATTGAGGATTTAGGCCATGTGGCTTTCCACGGGCAAAGATTTGCAGTAGAATGTGAACGATATCTTGGGAATATTTTATCATGATACCCAGGGAGAGCAGACAATAATACACTCATTGTACTACTTGCCAATAAAAGTAAACGGATAATGTCACAACTGGCAAAGTTTATTGCAAGAGTGATAAAGCTTTCGTCAAAACCATCTACTGTTAGTGTGTCTGATGGATAAGATTATGTATTACGATTACTGATTGATTGATTTGTTGGTCAATTTTAAACGGTTAACTTGATTTTAACAATTGCTATAAATTTTAAATGGATGCTAAGAATTTTTAATTGGTATTGTGGTTACTGTATTCTATTTCTTCTTGATGCAGTTCTTGGTGTTGTTTGCTAAGGCCATGAGCTAATGCAATAAGGATAATGAGGATGGTGATGATTATGATGATTTTATAATTAGGCCACAGAGCAATTTGTGTAATAGTTGAACTCTACCTTAAAAATATACCAGGTTTATCAAAGGCGTCAGAAGCCAGTCAAATGTTCCTCTATCTAGATGTAGTTCTGAAACTATCTCCATGGTGCTTCATCTCAGCTGCTTGCTCTCTCCTTACCCCCCACCCCACCACTTTTATTTTAAATATACTACTTTTGGAAAACAGGGTTGGATCCTGTAGACTCCCTGTGGAATCTTTCAGCAGTCCCTTCTGACCATGGGAATTCTCCCTCCCCTTTCTGCTCAGTAAGTGTAACTCTGTTGATGTGGAATAGGAAGTTTCACCTCTTCCTGACTGCAGCCCCCAACCCCCCAACCCCTGTGGCTTTTAGTCTGTGTGGAATCAGAAGGGACTGCTGAAGTGAGAAGAATGTGACAGCTTCCAGGCTGTAACTGAAAATTTATAATAGACCTACACTTCCTATAAGAATTAATGGAGACCCTGATACTACAAGCACTTAAGTCAGGATTTCATCTTCAGCGGTCAGGCTAGGGGGAGAGAGATGTCATGCTGCCCAGAAACTGTTCTACCTTCTGATGGTAGTTTCTACCACTACCACTGGTGTTTCTGGGTGCTAGAACGTAACAGGAGGCCAATCACAGGGTAAGGGTTATATAATAAAAATCCCTGGATTCACCAAGGACCAGGAGGCGATGTTCTCCGTCACTGTTTTCCAGAGTTCCCACTGGGGGGTGTTATACTTTCTTGGGGTCTGTGGTGGGTTCGCTCTACTCTGAGGAGGTTCTATCAGATTTGTATTCAAAGAGCTTCAGGCCCTAGTCTTATTATTTTCCAAATGCATGCTGATTTTTAAAAATTCCTTGGTTAATTTGTTTGAACATTGAAATCTGTCTCTGTACAAACACACAAGCAAAGAGGAATCTAATTAGTTCTGTGTCCCAAATGCAGCTTTGTGTTTATGTGTTTTGAGAAAGGGAACCTCCTCAGTACATAGCAAACTGCTTTTGACATGGAAAGGATGGCCAAAAAGCACTTTGAGGTGTACTGTAGAGATGTACTACTTGAAGGAGAGAGTCAAAATTCCATCAGGGTATCCCCAAACCCTTCAGTGCACCTAAAATAGCTCTTTGAATTCTGAGGGAGCATGGAGATTGTAGAGCAGTTAACTTTTCCAAAATTATTCAGTGAGTAGGCTTGCCAAGTCCCCCCGGGGGGCGGGGAAAACCCCGCCCCAGAGGCCCGTTCCCCACCCCCAAAGCACGCGATGTGCACGTCACCCAGACAGTGACGCGACCACGCCGGGCACGCTGGGGGCGGGGCCACGGTCATCCGAGGGAAAACTCTATGGTTTTCCCTCAGATGGTCACTTCGGACTTGGCAACCCTATCAGTGAGGCATGCAGACACTGAAATCAATCCTCACTGTGCTTGGTAATTATGATAAAGTATTTCAAATAATGTGAAACAACATTTATTTAGTTTCCTGTGTGAATATGTAGCTGTGCTTTAGTTTCAGTTCTGAAAAATTATGCAATGGCTTTCTAGAGAGAACTGGATAGAATTGGTCTAAAAATTAAAGGCACAGCTCCCCCTATTGTCTAAATCTCCTTCCAGATAGATCAAGATGGGTAGCCGTGTTTGTCTGTAGCAGCAGAAAAAAGTAAGAGTTCAGGAGCACCTTAAAGACTAACAAAATTTGTGGTAAGGTATGAACTTTCGTGAGTCACTGCTTACTTCTTCAGATACCACAAATTCTGATAGTCTGTAAGGTGTTACTGGACTCTTACTCTTTTCTAAATCTCCTTCTGTGTTACATAATCAATATGTTTAAAACTGTAACTTGCTTTCTATCTAATTTGAATGAACCCCACTATCAGTTGAGTGCAGTGTGTTTTGCCTTTTCCTGTGTTCTCCAGTATTTGCAGTTGAATTGTGTAGAAATATTCAGAACCATTCAAGGGTTTTTGATGCTTTTCTGTGATTTTTCTAGAACACCAGCGGTAGCACTGTCACAGCTTTCTCCCTTCTTCATCAGTACGAAAGACAAAAATTGTAGGCAGCCATGGTAATCTATAGAATACTTCCAGAAACCACAGAGCTCCTCCTTATGATGCCTTGTTCCTCTGCAGTTTATCTGTGGCTTTGTGTTCCTCTGCCTTGTATTCCTAATATTACCCAGTACAGATTCTGTGGGTTGCTGTTCTGATGGAATGACTAGAAAGGCTTTTTATTTATTTTTTGTTTTATTTAAGTCTAAAAGATGGAACTAGATAGTCTGTCTGTTGTTTTCTATGACCACTAACATTGCCACACTTTAATAATGTCAAATGCATCACTGATGGCAGCGTCTCTATTTCTAACAGGTCCTCAGGAAGGTTGTGGTGGTCATCTGACGAACTCCAGTTACACCTTTGGCTCTCCAGACTCCAACATGGATGGCAAATATGATAAAGATCTGGAATGTGTGTGGACTATTGTTGCGCCTGTAAACAGGCTGGTCAACCTCACATTCAACTCTTTTGAACTTGAAGCAGCCTCTTCTTTTCAAAACTGCCGATTTGACTATGTCAAAGTAAGATTCTCACTGCTAAGCAAGAAATGGCAAGCAGTCATTTTAGCGTGTTTTAAGCTTAGACTACAAAAATGTGTGTGTTTTCATTAATAGAGGCTCTTATACCAGGGGTAAAAGGAAAATAAGAACACTGCAGACCATGGGAATGATTCACACCTTACAAAATCTTCACATCCCCATTGTGTTTTCACTTGAAATGTATACTACAGTTGTATATGTAAGAAATGTGTATTTTCAGCCACATTAGTGATTCCCCTCATGTTCTCTAACCTCTACCCCACCATGCCTTTGCTTTCAATGTCTGTTGGTAATAGACCACTGTGCTGAGTCATCACCATGATTCTATCCCAGCATTCCTTTCATTTTCAAGCATGTTCTTACCTCCTCTAAATTAAGTTCCTTAAAAAAAATTGTTTCCCACCAATTCACCACAAGATGGTGTCCACTAACAGTAGTATTCATAAGAACTGAAAAGTACTGAGTGATTTCAGCTCTCATACTTTATTTAAGGTTCGGAACAAGACAAACTAACCAGCTCGCAGGCTGGTTTATATGTGCAACAACCCCGCACCCAAAACACACCCCCACACAAGTGATTGGCTATTTACAGTGGTCGAGAGTTCCATAGCCTCTCGGCCGGGAGCCTAGCCTGCCGATAGGCGCTGGCCAGGATCCGCTTGTCCCATTGTTACTGCGAATGAAGCTCGGCTGCTTCGCATGACCGCGTGGTGAAATGGCCACGCACGTGGTCTGAGATGGATACATTACAAGAACATAAGAGAAGCCAGTGTTGGATCAGGCCAATGGCCCATCAAGTCCAACAGTCTGTCACACAATAGTCAAAAATACCAGGTGCCATCAAGAGGTCCACCAGTGGGGCCAGGACTCTAGAAGCCCTCCCACTGTTGCCCCCCCCCCAAGCAATGCTCCCTGTAAGCTGTGGAGTCTTGTGAGCAAAAATTCTACTTTGTGAGCTAGTGGCATTAAAGTTGTGAGTGAGCGGTTTGGCTACTGCATACATCAGTTTGCTCTGGAGCCATCCTTCCTGAGCTAAGGCAAAAATGTGTGAACTGGAGGTTAAAAAACTGTGAGCTAGCTGACATTAACTCAGCTTAGAGGGAACACTGCCCCCAAGCACTAAGAATACAGAGCATCACTTGCCCCAGACTGAGAGTTCCTATCTATACCTTGTAGCTAATAGCCACTGATGGACCTCTGCTCCATATGTTTATCCAAAGCCCCCTTGAAGCCATCCATGCTTGTAGACACCACCACCTCCTCCTGTGGCAATGAATTCCATGTGTTAATCACCCCTCAGTCATCATTTCTCCAGCTAAAGAGCCCCAAGTGCCTTTACCTTTGTTCATAGGGAAAGTTTTCCAACCTTTAATCATTCTAGTTGCCTTTTTCTGCACTTTTCCCAATGCTATAATATCCTTTTTGTGGTGTGGTGACCAGAACTGTACACGGTATTCCAAATGAGGCCACACCATCGATTTATACAGGGGCATCTTGATACTGGCTGTTTTGATCTCAGTTCTCTTCCTAATAATGCCCTGCATAGCATTGGCCTTTTTTATTGCAGTTGTACACTGTATGCATTATAAGTGTACAATGTTGATTAAAGAAATGTGTGTGTGTGCGTGTGTCAGACCAATGGATGCTGTCATATCTAGTATGAACCTAAGTGCTCAGTTAAAACTGTCTATTTTTATATGAGATCACAATTACAAATTATAAGTAGAGACCTGCAAGAAACGTGTGGAGAGGGTGCATTCCTTCCCCCCCTTTACTTCCTTCACCTTCTCTAACAATCTTCCCCCTCTTTCGTACCCTCTCCCCATCTGTCAATCTGCCCCACCTCTCTTTCTCCCCTCCCCTTCTCCATCAGTCTTCCCCCTTTCTCTTTCTCCCCCTGTGCTTCTCTGACAGTCTCCCCCCTTTCTCCCCCCTCCTTATCTGTCAACCTACCCCCATCCTTTTTGCTCCTCCACACCTTCTCTATCAATCTACTCCTCCCCTTCTCTGTCAACCTACCCAATCTTTCTGCCCCTCCCCTTAGCTGTCAACCTCCCTCCTTCTCCTTTTTGCCCCTCCCACCCCTTCTCCATCCACCTACCTCTCCCCATCTCTGTCAGGCTACCTCCCGCCCTCACTGCTGCCACCACTTGCCTCTCTCATTGCCAGCTCAGTGGGGTGAGGACACTGAGGACTGCCGTGCTTCCCTGCATAGCAGCTTGGTGGCAAGGAAACAGCAAGGACTCACATATGCCCCTGATACCCTTCTAGCAGGTGGGCAGGTGCATGCCTTTACTGTTTCCCTATCAGCCTGTCATTCCTGGTCCTGCAAGGACTCCGCTCCAGGAATTAACACCAATTGTTGCTGAGCAATTAGGTGAACATCTTCCCTCTAGAACTGTCAAGTACTCTGTCCTCCTCCTATGCTCTGCTGGTTTGGGGGAGGCCAGAGGAAATGGAGACACCGGCTTCTGTGCTGTCTCTTTCTTCTCCTGGAAGACTGAGCAGCCTGGTCATGACTGGGAAGCGTTTTTGCTTCCCATGTTTCCCCCGTTGGGTCTGCTGCTGGATCCAGCTGCCCAGATAGGGATTCCATCCATGCGGGTCCCAATTCTTCTGATTCCTCCGAGGAGGAGGTGGCAGTTGGCTGGCCCATTACGCTGTTATGCTACGAAAGACCACCGGAAGTAGGTCCATTATCTCCACGTGTGCAGAAAACACTCTTTTATTAGGGTGGAAATTAATCCTCCTAATGTATTTTTTTTAAGATGTCTGAGTTTTCTGCAACCCTAGGGGGCTTTCCAACATGTGTTTTGGGTAAGTGTGGTCCCAATCTGCGGATTTAGATATTTGTAGATGGAGGCCACACTTGAGAAACAGTATATAGGTACTAGTTTTGAATCCTCAAATTCCATCATTCTTTTTTTATCACATCTGCTCAGTTTTCATTGTGCATGTCATACATATTCTACTGTATTGACTTAATTTGGGTGTTCTTTTTCTGCTTTTAGCTGTATGATGGCAGTAATGACAATGCCACTCTAGCTGGCTCGTTTTGTGGCTCCAACATTCCAGCTCCTTTTCTCTCTACTGACAACTTCTTGACTATTAAGTTTGTCACTGACAGGTCTATAGAAAGAGCAGGTTTCACAGCTACCTACACTATGGTGGATAGTAAGTATAATTTTCTTTTATTTAAAGATGATGACACAAATCAAGTCATAATTCCTTTATCTTGCATGCCTTCATAAAGCATCTCATAGCTAATAAAAAGTAATTATGGCGCTTAGACATGTCAGTTGGGAAGCTAGAGATCTCAGTGAAAGGAGATATTTCCTGTGTAGAAAGAATTCAGTGGTCCAGATCAGCCCTGAGATAGGACCCAATATACCATGATCTTACTGGAGCCTGGTGGAAAGGAAGGTGCCCTTAAAGTGTGACTGGAGACAAAAGGCTTAGGGAGGTCTGAGGCATAACTTGGTGGGACTGAGACTGGGCTATGGGTATCATTGCAAACCTCCAGGTGGGGCCTGGAGAGACCTCAGAATTATACCTGATCTCTGGACTACAACCATCAGTTCTCCTGGAGAAAAAGGCTGCTTTGGAGGGCAGATTCTGTGGCATTATACCCCACTGAAGTCCCTCTCCTTCCCAAACTTGCCTTTCCACAGCCCCCAGCCCCCAAATCTACAGGAATTTCCCAACCCAGATTTGGCAGCCCTAGCTATGGGGGTATTAGTGTAGGTCAGTGTGAAATGTTAAAGGCGTTTCAAGTATTTTAACAAACAATTAAAATCTTTTGTATGGATAAAGATAGAATTTATTCATTTTGAATTTGTACAGCTAGTTCCTCATAATAAGTACTTTTTTATCTGAAAGGGTCACTGATATGAACAAAACATGCTTCCAAGTAAATGTTGTTTTAGGGCTCCAGCATAAGATGGCGAATGGAAGTACAAAGTGTCTTTTAAACCAGCAAACTTTATTAACTTGCTGTTGTTGTTTGTAACAGGACTGTGTGGAGGTACATATAATGCAACTTCTACATCCCAGACTGTGACATCACCCTACTTTCCAAATGCCTATCCTCCATTTACAGTCTGTAGATGGGTCATTGATGCCCCTCCTGAACAGCAAGTCAGACTAGTAGTACATGAATTCCATCTCCATTCCAGTCAAGACTGCTCTCGGAATTATCTAGAGTTCCAGGACACACCCCTGGTAAGTCATTTAGAGTAGCATTTCTCAAAGGTGGATCACAAAGATGGTGGCAGTGGGTTGCAAGCTTTTAAAGTCCCCCTCCCCAGCTGGGGGTTGGAACTGTTTTGTTTCCTAGTACTTTGAGCCTTGGATTTTCTAAAGCTACTGAGGCTGGCAAGAGAATGAGGAAAAGACGGGGCCTCAGGTCCCCTCTCGGAGGGGCATGTTGTGTTTGCAGCTCCTTGTGAACCCTCTCACATCAGCCCTTCCCTCTCCACAGTGACTTGTAATGCTGTGAAGGGCTTGCAGGACATTTACAGGCAGATGAGCAGTTTAAGGTGATAAATTTCAAAAGTAAAAGCGATGTGATTGGTGACTGTTCTAATTGGGCGATTCTAATGCTCTGGCTGTCCATCCCCCCCTCCTCCAAGCAAATGTCCATTGATTAGCCTGGAGCAGGAGCTCTTTTGATAAATCACTTCTTTTATTAGCTGCCTTGAAAGATTCTTTTCCTTTCCCTTCGGCAGGAAGCTTGTCTGTTGCATTTCTGCCTGCGATGCAACTATTTAAAGCCGGAAAACCTGCCAATTTTTTTTGGCTTTACTCCAAAACCTACTGTTTGGCAGCCATTATGGGAATTACTTTTCTGCTCCTCAATTCAATCCAAAGGGTTCTATAGATTCCACTGACTCCCCCCTACAGAGTAGGTTACTCGCATTCCCATCCAGAGGATGAAATCCATAGACTTCTCTTGCAAGAGCACAAAAATACCATAAGGATATTTTAATTTAAATGTCGAGAATGGATTTCACACTCCAGCCTACAGGTGGGAGTGGGACTACGCATTATTTGCATGTATTAAATGGGAAAAAGTGTGGTGCACGTCAGACTAGGATTGGGTAGACCATGGGTCAAATCCTTACTCTGCCATGAAACTCATGGGGTTACTTCAGGATGATCACAGACTAACCTGACTTATAGAGTTGTTTGAAGTAAGGCTGGGATAAAACTGTGATTGACTGTATAACATATTTTGGGGTTCCATACCTTCAAAATGTAGTACCAGGTGTTACCCAAATCTGCACACTCGTGTCAGGGCTGTAGCATGCAGAGGCATCCCCTTGCCAGCATGGAACAAACACATGTATTTTGGGTATTCAATACTTTGGACCATTAACCTATGTATTCAGACCAACCCTGAAAGAAAGAGGGGGATAAGACTCATAAACCGAAAGGGTTTTTATTAAAAAGTTAGATTGATCTAAGCAATAAGGCAGAGCAAAAAATAATTTACAAAAGGAAAGACATCAAGTTAACACCACGCAAAACCTTCTCCTAACTGCTTACCTACTGGGGAATAAAACTGAAAAGGGGGGGGGAGACATAGAAACTTGCTCCTGGAGAGAAAAGGGAGGGGTTGTCCCAGCAGCAAGTAAGCAACATTGGGAGTTGACACTGACCAGATAGGAGAAGGAGGCACAGAGGTAGGTCTGTGGAGCAGAGAAGTGGGAGGACAACCATGATGCTGGAGTAATAGGATGAGTCCACAACTGGCTACAAAAAATTGCGGCTAAGAGGGATAACTTCTTAAACCCTTTTTCTGAGACTGAGAAGGGGGCAGGGTGTTGGCACTGGAATGTTGGGATATTAAAAATGCAATCTTTCAAGGATGACTGAGCCTCCAAAAAAAATCCTTTGTCTTTATTGTGGAGGGGAGTCTTCCTTTTAGCATTGAGAGTGAACAAATGTTCCCTTGGGGACACTTGGAAGTTAGATATGAAAGTATCTGTGGCTGAGTATTTGTCATGATTAAGAAAGGGCAGGAACTTTCCTGCCTGGTCATTGAAATATGAAGGACATTGCTGGAATCAGTCCTGTTGCTTCTTGTTTTGGAGATCTGGGTCATTAGTTAGGATCAAATTATCTGGGAAGAGATGCCAGCGTCCTTGAAGGAAATGGCCCTCAACTAAATCTCTCTTAGGCCGGGTATTTGCATGATTGATAAAGGAGCTGCCCCGTGTTATTTCCCCCTTAGCATGACTCACTGCCTTTTGATATCCTTTAATTCAGGCTCCATCTATCATGTGCAGAAAAAGGGGGAACAATCCATGACATAAATGGGGGTCCCCAGGGGTGACAGCCTCAAGGGCATAACAGGTTTATGTTTCGAGTAACAGTGGTCAAACAGTGACTTGTGTAACTATGTTTTTAGAATAATTTTTATAACTTCTGAAGCTATAACCTTTAGTCAGATGGTTGCATTCTTACATTCCTATAAACAATAACATTTAAATACAATAAATATTTCTTCCACATTAATATGGGTGTTAGTGTTTGCTTGTATGCCTCATGTAATGGTTACAAAATAGGGAAACTTGCAGTTAAAATGCATGAAACCAATGGCTGCCAAAGACCTAAGGTCCGGAATTCATGTTACAATCAATGCTCCCTCTAAACTGTGGAGTCTTGAGAGCAAAAATTCTACTTTGTGAGCTACTGGCATTAAAGCTGTGAGTGAGCGCTTTGGCTACTGCATAAATTAGTTTGCTCTGGAGCCATCCTTCCTGAGCAAAGACAAAAATCTGTGAACTGGAGGCTAAAAAACTGTGAGCTAGCTCACACTAACTCAGCTTAGAGGGAACACTGGTTACAATGATGTTTTGGCTCACCATACAAAGTAAATTTGGTCTTGTGTGTCATCACCATACCAAAAAGGATGGGAATAATTGATTTGGAAAGCAACCCTAAGCAGGTCTACTCAAAAGTAAGTCCTGTTTTATTCTATGGAGACCCAGGAAAGGGCTTTTAGGATTGCTTCCTTAGCCCTACTGGATGATTGTTATAAAATGGGTTCTGCTGAGTATTGTTGACTGCTATGGATGGCTTGTGGTAAGGGTTCCCAATCTGACTTCCAAAGGTCTACCAGATTTTTGTCTTGGAAGTTTTCCTTCACTTTTCACTGCTTAACTTTGCTATGGCAGAACGCTCTCCTCTTTATATGTGCTAACTAATCTTACAGTACATGGTCATCCATTAACTTGTACTACTTATATTTCAGAGCGATCAAGAACATGCTAACCGTGTCCACAGGTTTTGTGGAGCTGAAAACTTTACAATTCCTGAATTTTATTCGTACAGACGAACTGCTATTGTAGTTTTCAGATCAGAAGCTTATATGCCTAACAATAGACTCAGCTTCTCCTATAAAGCTTCAGGTAAGACTTAAAGCAATTCTTTTATATGCATGACTTTTTCCATAAAATGCATGGTAAGGAGTTAAACTACATTTTGTTATTCTCTCCCAATAGGCTGCGACAGAGAATACAATCAGTCCTTTGGCTACCTGAAAAGCCCAGGCTGGCCTAATTCTTATCCTAATAATTTGGATTGTACCATTATTCTACGAGCCCCAGATAATCACACCCTATCTCTCTTTTTCACTTCTTTTAATCTAGAGGATTTTGGATGTCACCATGACTTTTTAGAGGTATGCCACCATCATGTACTTCATAGGACTTCATTCAGGATTTTGCCTTCACTTTATTCTTCTCCTTTAATTGTCCGCAGGGACCATTTGTTGATGTCTTACCTTGTCATGCTCCTCAGCTTGATTTTGTGAATTTGGGGGGGGTGTGTGTGCTGAATTTGATGGTTCCTGAACACCCCAACATTTTTCCTAATGTAGCTCAGAAAATTGTTACAGATGAAAATTGTTGAGCCAGTAGGTAACAGCCCACAATCTACACACAAATGAAATGTTTCAAGTAAAAATCCGCTGACATGATAGGTCTTGAGACCACAGAGCTTTCAAAAAGGTTTGGCTACAGGGCCTCCACCAAGTTCTGACCAAAGGATGGACCTGCAGGAGAATGAAGTAGACCACTAGTCTCTGGCACACATACTAACAAAAGCTTTCTAGCTCCTTTTCACCAACAAGAAGACTCCATTGCTCAATATCCTGTGACAGACAGCCTGGGCAGGGTGAAGCCAGAGGAAACTCTGGTGGAGGTCCATAGCAGTCCTGACGTGCAAATCGGTCATCCGACCTGGGTATAGGGGCAAAAGACTAAATGGACCTCTGCTCCGTATGCTTATCTAATTCCCTCTTGAAGCCGTCCATGCTTGTAGCTGCCGCCACCTCCTGTGGCAGTGAATTCCATGTGTTAATTACTCTTTGAGTGGAGAAGTACTTCCTTTTATCTATTCTGACCCTTCTAATGGAATGCTTTGACAGTGATACACCTTTAATGTAGTTATCTGGGTAAGTTGCAGTGCTGTTTCTTCCTTAACAGTCTTGCTGTTGTGTGTCCTCTTTTCAAGATCAGAAACGGTAGTGATGCAGGCTCTCCACTGCTTGGCAAATATTGTGGAAGCACCTTGCCTGACCCTGTGTTTCCTAAAAACCATGTTGTATATCTACATTTTGTAAGTGATGCCTTCCTTCCGCTTAATGGATACGAGATCACCTGGACTTCATCACCAACTGGTACTAACATTTGCTTTCAACCTTATTTTTTCCATTCTGCCTTAAAAGATGACCTCAGGGTAGCTTATAAACTATAAACATTAACATAAGTGATAAAGAATAACAAAAAAGAAACAATTAATTTAAATACCCCACTAAAGCAATAGAACGAAAACCAGAGAGTAGAAGAATTTAAATATTATGATGTGTCAGATTTAAAATCCTTTTTATACTGTTCTGAATAACAGAAACTAAAAGGTAATCTCTGCAAAGGAAGAATTCTAGAGCTAGCCTAGTGTTCTTCCCTAGGGAACATACCTCTGCCGAGAAAGTCCTAGTAGTCTTCCCCACCAACCTGACCTCTGTCAAGGAAGGGACTTGGCTAATGAGGGGAAAGATGGATTCTTAAGTACCCGGGGCTGCCATTTAGCACTTTCAGGGTTCAAACAGGCTCTTTGAATTGTGCTTAGATTAGAGTATCATCAGCACTAGAGTAGGCAACAGCTGAACTGAAATATACAAACAGCCTCTCCCTGCAGTTTCATGAGAATCTAAAAGACTAAAAATGTTACTGGCCAAAAGTTCTTCTGAATGGGGGCTGAAATAAAGCAATTTTTTTTCAAATGATATTGAATATTGCTTGGTCCCTGCAGAAGTGAACATTTTATTGTTTTCTTGTGCCTTGCATTGTAGCCTAGCACTTTTGAGAAAGCAGATTTCCCATGGATGTAATGTCAAAAACACCCTTTTCACAGGATAACATTCATTGTAGCTTTATGTGTACCCTGTTTAGCATATATTAAAAATCAAGTCTGAGTCTAGTGTCTTTCTTTATCCATACCAAGCCCCTCATTATCCTCATCTGGTTTGTAATTTTCTGGATTCACCTGCAAGTATGTGTAGAGACCTTCCCTTCTCATACATGTTAGACTCCAAAAATCTGGCAGCCTAAGTAGAATGAGTCTGAACATAGGCAGGACATCTTTTGCTTGTTCCCCTATTGCTCTTTTACTGTCTCAGCTCACATGCAGCCCCGGACAGACATATAGATCTGAGTTCTGACAACCTGACACAACACATCTTTCATCATATACATGAAGAAACTGCACAGTGTGAAATGATGATGGCCTGCTCAATATGTCTATTATAAGGACCTGTGGCCTATACAGTGGAGGGGGGGGCAGGTCCTCTCTGCTTGTACACACACAGAAAGCAGAGGCATCTTCTATACCTATTGACCTATACCTAGACAGTCATGCCGGCCACATGACCACTGTCTTCAAACAGTGCTGGCTCTTCGGCTTTGAAACGGAGATGAGCACCGCAACCCTAGAGTCGGACTCGACTGGCTTTCGAGCAAGGGAACCTTTACTTTTACTTAGACAGCTTTTAGAGAGTAAAGAGAAATCATTTCCCACCCTTCATCTCATTTATTGCAACATTTGTTTTTTTGCAAAAAAAAAGTCAATCACAAGGAGTCACCTCTCATGCAATTAAACGCATATTGACTAGTTTGACTGAGATTGCTTCCACATAGAGCTCCTGCTCCACCTTGCCTCTGAAACATTAGGGGCTTCTGAATTACACTGTCATTAAGTTGTGTCCCATCTGAATTTTTCCCAGCTGCACCCCAACATTTCCTAAACCTGCTTTGGTGCAATCTATACTAAAAAAAATATGAGCAAGGTGCAGATTTCCACACTTTTTGCCCACATCTGCTGGTCTTCACCTAGAGCTGCCAGGTGGCCTGCAGGCAACCTCCTGCCCCAGTGCTCTGGGTCCTGCCACCACTTAATGGAGCAAAAAAAAATATGGGTAGGGGAACCAGTGTTGGACAATGTCTTGATGTCACTTTTGGTTGCATACCCAGAACTGAAGCCACTGTTTTAGGAATTTCCCCAATCTCTATGGTTAAAAACCATAGAGATTGGGGAAGTTCCTAGAGCATCACATGATACTGCAATGCAGGGCTCTAGTCGGGGGGGAGCTCTCAGGTACGGAGCTCCGGAAGAGAACCTCTAGGGGGCGGGGCGGTCACGTGGTGAAGCCCCGCCCCTTCTTTACCCTGCCCTCTGCTTCGATCCTCATTCCGTTTGGGAATGAGGATGAAGCAGGAGGGTAAGTAGCCGGGCCTTCTGACACACTTCCGGTGATGTCAGGGGGTGTGGCCTTCTGTCACTTCCGGTGATGTCAGGGGGCGTGGCATATGCAAATAAGTTATGCTAATGAGTTATGCTAATGAGCTCCGGCAGCTCTTTTTCTACAACAAGACCCCTGCTGCAATGTCACTTTGAGATATGCAACCTGAACAGACGTCACAGTGTCAGGTGTTTTTAAGAATCATCTATCATAGTTATGTTGCTCCATTTTTTTAAACCAGCAGAGGTGGTGGGAAGGAAATGGTGTCCGGCAGAAGAAAGCACAGGGAAAACCCTCGTGCAGATGTTCCATCGCCACAACAAAAGCCTTTGTGGGAGAAAGAAATGGGATTTTGTGCAGATATACCCAGAATAAATAAATGCTTAGAATTATTTTAAAAATATTCAGTGGTGATACATACGCTAAAGCGTATAGTATTTAAATGAAATGTTTCCTCTGTACAGGGCCTTCCCCGTTTTCTGCACCCTAATGAAATATGTTTGAGAAATAACCCAACATAGCATGAGCACCTTCAGTACTTCTTACTTTATTGCTGACCTGTGATTGCTATGTCAGAAAATGCATAATATAACTGAGCCTTGCATTCTGTGTTTCCAGGATGTGGTGGTACCTTATATGGTGAGGCTGGTTCATTAACTAGCCCAGAGTACCCAGCGTCTTATCCAAATCAGACAGACTGTGAATGGATCATCAACGCACCCAAAGGACGGATTGTCACGATAAACTTTGTTTTCATCAATATTGAAGACCTGGGTGACTGCACTAGAAACTATCTGATGCTCTATAATGGACCAGACAGTAGCCATCCACAGATTGGACCATACTGTGGAATGGTATGTTTTAATTATTTGTGTTTGTCAATATATAGGACATTTGGGAACCTGCAAGCAACTTGTGTAGGTAATATGAATGTAATAAAGTTTATTGTATATGGCTATTGGCCTTTACAAATTAAAACATTTTACAACCCTAGAAATTTAAAATTTCTGATATAACATCCATCTCTAAAAATTCTTACTCAGACACAAAAATTATGTATCATTTCATTTGACTGTTTTCTTAGAAACCGCATTTACTCTGATTTTCCTAGCAACTAGAGCAAAGAGTGCCATCCCGTAGTTAGACAAAGGAATCAACATCTGACAGCATAAATACTAATTTGTCAGAACTGGAAAAAGAATATAAAGTCTGTAATGTCTTAGCCAGAAATTCATTTCTAGACCCCAAGGCCGATTTCCCACAAGCTGCTGCAGCGCTCTCGCCATTCCCTTTGCCCCAATCATACTTGTCAATTTCACACTAAGTGCTGCGCGGCTGCATTTTGTCCCGCAGCTTCGCCCGATTTCCTCCGCCTCTACTCAATCCTGTTTTTTTAGGATTGAGTAGAGGCGGGGGAAATTGGGCAAAGCTGTGGGGCAAAATGCAGCCACGCAGCACAGTGTGAAATTGACACGTACAATCGGGGAAAAGGGAAGAGCAAGCGCGCTGCAGCAGCTTGTGGGAAATCGGTCCAAGTATAAAGGGCAAACCAAAACATAGTGAAGGTCTTCCACCAAACTTCTGCACATACAGATGCGTTGTTCCTTGAAGAAACTTGCAAGGTGGCTATCCCATTCCTACATTTGCTTCTTCCCCTCTCCCCCTACCTCTCTCACACTGTCTTCCTTCTGCCACCCCTTTTCTTACTGTCTCTCCTTCATGAATGTCACTTCCTCTCTTTCTGCCCTCCCATTGCTCTCTGTTTTTCTGTCTCCCCACCTCATCACTCTTTCTCTCTTTCTGCCCCCCCATCCATCACTCTCTCTTTCTGCCCCCATCACTCTCCCAGCCTCCTGCCTGCTTCCTCTCTTCCCCCCTCCCCAGCAGCAGTGGCAGCTCTCCAGGATACACAACACATCTTTCAACTGTAGAGATCAATTTCCCATCCGGTTGCCAGCTCCAGGTTGGGAAATTCCTGGAGATCTGGGCATAGAGCCTTGGGATGGTGAGCCTTAGGAAGGGAAGCAGGGTATAATCCCATAGACTCCACCATTCAAAGCAGTCACTTTCTTCAGGGAACTGATCACTGTCATCTGGAGAGCAGTTGTAATTCCAGGTGATCTCCAGCCCTCTCACGTGGGGGATGGCAATGGTTGTTCTTGTGGAACAAATAGCTGGTTCGGAGGGTGGAGTCTATAGGAGTATATTTGTCTGATGTCCCACTCTGCCCTCCCCAGGCTCCACCCCTCAAATCTCCAGTCCTAAAGTTGCCAGCCTCCAAGTTGGACCTGGAGATCCCCCAGAATTACAACTGAACTCTAGGCAAAAGAGATCAGTTCCCCTGGAGAAAATGGTTTTGGAGAGTGGTCGTTATGGTAGTATATACTGCTGAGGTCTCCTCAGACTGAAACCCTGGTCTCCTCAGACTCCACCACAAAATCTCGAGGAATTTCCCAACCTGGAGCTGGCAACCATTGTCAGGCCTAGCCCCAAGGACCCCTCCCTCAAAAGCCAAAATATGTCTGGAAAGGGCCCTGCCCCTTCTGCCTACCTTTTACTGACAGAACCAAGCGTGGAATATTATGGTTGCCTAGCAACAGCCACTGGGGGAAACCAGTTTTTTAAAGCTATAGGTGCTTTTTAAAATCATTTTTGGCTTTTTTTTAAGATACATTTTTTTTTAGATTTCACATTTTCCTGCAAACTTAGGGCCCTTTTCAGGTTTGTAGAAAGATCTGTCTTGCCCATTCACAGCTCCAGAACAAATTTAGAGTCCAGTGGCACTTTTAAGACCAACAAGACCTTTGTTGTCTTAAAGGTGCCATAGGACTCTAAATTTGTTCTACTGCTTCAGACCAACACAGCTGACCATCTGGATCTATTCACAGCTCCAAAGATATCCCAACTTCACTATTTGAATATAAGATTATGGTTTGGGTTACCAGCTCTGGATTGGGAAATGCCTGGAGATTTTGGGGGTGGAGCCTGAGGAGAGCGGGGTTTGGGGAGGGGAGGGACTTCAGTGGGGTATAATGCCACAGAGTCCACCTTCCAAAGTGGCCATTTTCTCCAGGTGAACAGATCTCCAGCCAGCACCTGGAGGTTGGCAATCCTAATTATAGTGCAGTCAAAACTGAGTATATTGGGGCTGGTGACAGTTGGTGTGTTTTTTGAGTTGCCTGCAGTTTTTAAGCTTTTCTCTCTTCTTCACACCGGGACATTTATGATATTTATAAAGTATGTCTTTAAACATCTGCAGTGGGCTCAGGCCTCTCCATTAGCAAGCATGAACATTTTTTACACCCATGGATGCTTGCTTCTATTGATTCCAGACAAAGATGAGCCCCAGCACTTTTGAGGTAGCTATTAAGCTGTAGCACAGGGCATACATTCCTAATTAAAGGGGGGGGGGAGAGAGACATAAATCAAAACAGAAAGACCATCAGAGGTATTAAAGTGGCATGGGAATTTGCTTCTGACTGTATATATTCTCCCTCCAAAAACCAATCTCCATCCCAACCTATTAGAAACCAAATAATTTCTAATTATTCTAGCCACATGATGAAGATAATTACTCCAGCACAGTTTAGCATTAAAAGAACCTGTTTGGAGTGCCTGGGCACCATCCTGGAAATAATAAACCTTTGACCATGTGTAAAGTACCTATTACATTGCATAGTATATTTATAATTAGCAGAACTTCTTCCAAGAGGGGTTGTGTCCATGGCAGGTAGCAGGACTGGTTCTCGGTCACTATAACATCCATAAAGCCTGAAACCCAATGTGTCTCATTTCAGAAATTTACTTGCAAACTGTCCATCAACAGACCCGCGGCATAAGCTACAGCCAAGCTAGCTGTTTGCAGAAGGGAGGGACGCACTATCCTTTGCATAACACTTATGCCATTTTTCTCGGTTTAAATAAAGCCCAAACAGCCAATCCAAACCTGAGGGCTGTGGCAGATGTAGCAGCCAGCCACTGACATAATAGCAGTGATGCTAGCTGGATTCATAGAGGAGAAGAAACAACATGCTCCCCTCTGCAAGGTGCAGACTATGTAGTGAGCATGCTGGAGACCACAGCAACCCTTGCAACACCCACCTATCAGGCAGCAGCACCTGAGCATGTTCCTTTAAGTGGCGCACACAGGCACAGCCAACCACAGCCTGCTGATGTGGCCACTGCCCCCATATGATGCCAGGCAGGGAACGGTGCACAAGGATAGCATCACCAGCGCTCCTGGTTCAATCCCCACATGAGGAGAGGCCAGAGGCAGGCAAAAGTTGTGGTTCTGACATTTTGCCACCACAAAAGGGGGAACAGGAAGGCCCAGCTGATAGGTCACTCTGGACATCTATCATTTTGGCTCAGACACCCCTTCAGTGCCACACCCGGAGGTCTAGTTGCTGCCATCAGCTCCCTTTTCCCCTGTCCACCCTAAGCCCCCAGCATGTCAGCACCCACAACCCGCATGGCTTCTCAGATGCCAGCAGTGCTGTGGGAACGTGTTAGACACAGTTTAAAACCAAAAATAAAACAGCAAACCCCAGATCTCTCTCCCCCACACACCATTCCCCAGCTGCTGTGAGGCTGTAGAGAACTGGAGTTGGGTCCAGGGATCTTTTCCTTCCCCCTCACCTTGATAAAAAGGTGTCACCTTGCATTCCATAATGAGAATCACCTCAAGGTTAGGTTATGCTGCTGTTACACAAATCTGTGCATAAATAAAGCTGGAGTCCAGTGGCACCATGGGGAATTTTTTTGACATGAAGTCACAGCTGACTTATAACAACCCCATAAGGCTTTCAAGGCAAGAGCCATTTAGAGGTGGTTTGCCATTGCCTGGCTCAGTGTCACAACCCTGGTGTTCCTTGGAGGTCTCCCATCCAAATACTAGCCTGGTTAACTTTCAAGATCTGATGAGATCTAGCTAGCCTGGGCTACCAGGTCACAGTAGCATAAGCTTCTGTAACTCAGAATTTCAACTGCTTTTATTTTGCTGCTGCAGACTAACACAGCTACCCATTTAGATCCATACGAAGTTCTCCAAACAGAGATACTGTACTGACATCTAGTGGGATTTGTGCTGAAGTATTCCTTTTCTGATGATCCCCCTTTGAGTTCCAAATATTCTTTGCTTGTACATTTCCCCTCTTTTATGGTGAAAAACACAGCCACCTGTGGCTCAGAATACAAGCTTAGAATCAGACCAGTCTAAATTTTAAGCCAATGTTTTTTACTTATATCTCGTATTCCTTGTAGGCAAAGTGTGGGACTTTGAATATAATGTACACCTAAACTGTAAACATAAGGTCAGAATCAGGCTTGGTTAATTGCTGTTGAGCTATGGTCCTCCAACAATATCCATCTTACAGTGTGATATATGTTATGAACTGTGATGCTAGACATAATCCAGGACATACTTAACGCTTGTTGAAATCGGGGGGGGGGGAGATGTTTACATTATGATGCCCACATTCAACAGAACACACCTTTTCTATTACACTTGAAGATGATTCACCCAAATCAAAGTACTTCCAATCCCATTGATTGCAACAGAAGAGAGCTGAGCATGTCCTTCATAGTGTCTAGTTCCACTAAGAGGGTTTTACTACCATTGCACCTACTTTCTTTCTTTGTTATAATTTTTTATTGCTTTTTCACTAAAAACTACAGGAATAGGGACAGGGGAACATTTAACTAAGAATACAAAGCTAAACAAGGATCTAGTACGACACAAATGCTTATTTCAAGGTTTCCCTTAGTTTTCACTCAATCAAGACGAAGGGTGAGATTATCTATTTCCAAAATAAATCAGTATAAACAGTATTAGTCAAAATAGGTGAGTTATGGTATTTTACGCTTAGTAGTGTAAATCTTTCAACATCCACATTTATTTCTTCTTCTTTTTCTGTTTACTCTTATCATAGTCCCAGTGGACTTTAAGAAGGTTGGAGGCAGCTGCTCCCATATCAGATTCTCATCCCTCTTCTGAGGAACTGTTCGATGAGCTGGTAGAATTTCCCGATCCATTTTCACTGCTGTCAATCTCTGCATTGTCATCCTCCACTTTCTCTTCTGCTTTCTCAGTTTTTTGATGTTTCTCCAAAAATGCTTTAGCTTTTGCAATAGAGTCTATCTTTTCTTTATTATCCTTAAAGTTGAAGATAAGACACCTGGTATCATGCATCTGTAGGGAGTGGAATTTTTTTGTTTAAAAGTTGTCAGTTTTTTATATTGTTGTCTCCTCTTTCTTACCTCAAATGGAATGTCTTTCAAAATTCTTATGTCTTCTCCTTTGATTTTTAGAGTAATTCCATTAGTCGCTTTAAGAATTGCATCTCTAATAGATCTGTTGGAGAATTTCACAAATATTTCACCAGGCAGATTGTTTTTCTTGATGTAGTCCGGATATGACCGATATACCACATCTGCTTTGAGATCTACTGCTGGTGCTAACACTTCACTCAAAGTATCCTTGAGATTTTCATCTTTTTGCTCCGGAATCTCAGGATATATAAAGATTTTTCCATTTGGAGTAATAATAGTTGTTATTTCTCATAGTCTTTCACTTTTTCCACTGCCCCCAACCTCTGCTTCAACACTTTTGTCTTATCAACTTTTTTCAACGATTTAGCTGTTTTTTCCACTTTTGCATTGGTTTCTTTCAGCTGTTTTTGGAGAGATTCAAAGTTATTATTGAGCTGAGTCATCTGATCCAGTAGAGAGTGCAGTGCAGTAGCCAACATATTAGGGAAGTCTATGGTTGCTTCTGACTTGGAAGTTGATGCTGCTGAGCTGGCAGTACCAGAAGAAGGTCTCACTTTCGGCGCCATTTTTCAGCCCACTGTAAGATTGTTTACTTTAGGAAGAAGTTCAATAAAATCTCTAAGAGTTTACAAAATCTCCGCTCTATTTGTACTATATAATGCTTTTCAGGGGTCTTGTTGTAGAAAAAGAGCTGCCGGAGCTCATTAGCATAACTCATTTGCATAACTTATTTGCATATGCCACGCCCCCTGACATCACCGGAAGTGACAGAAGGCCACACCCCCTGACATCACCGGAAGTGTGTCAGAAGGCCCGGCTACTTACCCTCCTGCTTCATCCTCATTCCCAAACGGAATGAGGATCGAAGCAGAGGGCGGGGTAAAGAAGGGGGCGGGGCTTCACCACGTGACCGCCCCGCCCCCTAGAGGTTCTCTTCCGGAGCTCCGTACCTGAGAGCTCCCCCCCGACTAGAGCCCTGATGCTTTTTAAACAGCTTCCCACCCTCTACCTCTTAAAATCGCTTTTTTCCCATCCCGGGGTGAGACCAGCTCCACCCCCTCCACTTTTAGCTTTGAGGTTTTGGGGGGAGATCGCCCACTTAAAAGTTTGCCTGATTTAAAGTTGCAAGAACTCACACTTCACCATGAGCTTGCTTGGAGAAGGTAGGAAAGCCTTCAAATGCTAGATCGCTTGTTCGCTCGTCCTGGTGTACGCCTCTGACGCCATTACTGGTCTCACAGTGGTGGGACCTCTTGGAGCAAAGAGGAGCCTCAATCCTTTGGTTTACGCCTCGGGAGTGGCACCTCTCGCACCCCAGGCTACAAGCCCCCTAACAAGGTCTCTGGGGGCACCTGGAATCAGCCGGTCCCCCTCCCGTCCGCTATGATCTGGATGGCGCCCATCAGAGCTTGATAGGACGCATCCGTTCTCGAGTTGCCAAAACTGGAAGTCCATTGCACCTACTTTCTGATGCTCATGTGCTATGATCTGTCATTGTGTGCATTGCTCCATACTGACAAGAATAGGAGCGTCCTAGCTTGTGCCATTCTTATTACATTACATGTATGACTTTGGGGCTGTAATCCAGTGACAGTGGTACACACTGAGAAATATTATCTGCATGTGAAACTGTTAGGGTGAGAATATAGGAGACCCTGCATCCTGTGTATATCCTTGTTATCCTAAAGGAGTTGCCATTGTAGCAGCCAACTGGTCCACATTGGGAGAGGACTCTGAATGAAGCCATCTACAGCATTGATCAGGTTTTAGCCCAGGAGAACACCATGGCAGACTCAGGCCAGACACTCCATCCCTCCTTTTTTACAAGTGTACACTTTGCTGGGAATAGCAGGAGGAAAAAGGCAGCACCAGGTCTGAGCCTAAGACCTTCCTCTTCTCCTCTAATTCCCATTCCCCCAAAGAACTGATAGGGGCTATGAGAATATGAGAATAGAGTTGGTTCCGGGTTCCCAAATGTTTTTTCGGACAGAGCAGGGCATCAAAAAAGGAATGTATGATCTGGGGTAACCCATAGCTTTTGGGGGAGTGTGAGAATGTGTAAAGGCCGGTTCCTTATTCTGGTTGCTCATGTAACTCTGTAGTGAATAAGGACTTGGCAGCTGAGGAGCCAGCTTCATTATGAGAGGCTTCTACTCAGCATCTCTGGTACTTCTGTGAGAACCATTGGTGCAGCAGGTGAATACCACTGGCTGCTACAGGTATGCACATAATCATCTGAATTGAGGCCACAGTATTTTAATTAGGAATCATTCCCATAGAGATTTGCTTTAAATGTGAAAAATCCTGTCTTCTAAAAAGAAAAATCTTCTTTTTTTCAGGACACAAACATTGATCCATTTTCTGCTGCATCACATCAAGTATTTATAAAATTCCATTCTGAGTACGTAACCCTGCCATCGGGATTTCGCCTAACATGGAGCAGCTAAAGCAATTCTCCTACAAAAATAAAATACATTCACTCACAGCACTCTACTGTACTGAAAAGACTCTAGGGTTCATTACAGGAATGTAATGGTGTCCATGATGACACAATAAAATAATTTTTAGGCAATGCAATTGTTGTGTATTGAGTTGTTGCAAATTCCTTTGATCTCTTTGTCTGAAGAAGATATTTGCTGGCATGCACACAATTTTGAAATTGTACTAGAAGAGAGATGAGCACTTTGAAACAAGCTGTTCTCCAAAAATACTCTTCATTACAGACATAAGCAGACTCTGCAAACTGAAAACAAAGATAGCCCGGTACAGATGACCCCCTTTGTGTTGGCTGAATACTCAGGGAAGGAGAGTGGGCAGAAGCACGCTGGCTTCACCCACCCATTTCTATGCAATTGCCAGCTAGTGAGCACAGTGCCTAGACATGGAGGAAGTGTCCACATGTATTCTTCCTCCCCATGATCAGTGATGCTGCTCTTGGAATGTAGCTGACCACAGGGGGGGGGTGCATAAGCCCCAGCACTTCCTCTGTGCATTCACACTGTGCAAAAGACCCAGAATGCATGGGGGGGGGGGCAGGGCCAGTGCACTCATGCCCACTGCTTACACATAGCAGTTCAAGATGAATCAAAGTCTGCTGGACATTAACAAAGCCCAGCAGACTTTGAGTCATGTTATATTACCACATTTTCTGTATTTACCAGCAAAGCTAGTAGATGCTTTCAAAAAATAAACAATTTTTAAAAAAACATCTACTTGCCAGAGTGGTGGGGTGGTTAAGAGCAGCAGACTCCAATTTGTAGAACTGGGTTCGATTCCCCACTCCTCCTCTACGTGGAGCCTGTTGGGTTACCTTAGGCTACTCACAGTTTCTCTCAGAACTCTCTCAGCCCCACCTACCTCACAAGATGCCCGCTGTGGGGAGAGGATAGGAAGGCGATTGTAAGAGACTCCTTTGAGACTCCTTAGGGCAGAGAAAAGTGGGTATAAAAACCAATTCTTCTTAAGAACATAAGAGAAGCCAATGTTGGATCAGGCCAATGGCCCATCCAGTCCAACACTCTGTCACACAGTGGCCAAAAATACCAGGTGCCATCAGGAGGTCCAGCAGTGGGGCCAGGACACTAGGATCTTTCACACTATTGACCCCCTCAGCACCAAAAATACAGAGCATCACTTGCCCCGGAGTCCCTATCTATACCATGTGGCTGATAGCCACCAATGGACCTCTGTTCTTGCTTTGCTGTTGAATACAGAAAATAATGAAACAAATTACTAGCTATTACTCGCACTTGGAGGAAGAATATATTTGTAGCTAAATACAAGAATACTTATATAAAGATCTATACATGTGATCTTGGGATCCTTATACTGATTTAGTATTCTAGGACTTGTAGCTCTCCAGGCTAAACACAGCCCATCACATTTTAGCCTCCCAGGTCCTTGACACCCTCTAACGTTTCAGTCCAAGGCAAGTTTACGGAGCCCTTGAGCAATCATCCCAAACTAGTAAACACAAGGATAGCTTTATCCCTATTTATTAGGGACATTTATTTTATTCTATTTTATTTACTTCCTTTCTAACTAAGATTAAAGGCAGATTACAAAACATAAAAATCAGTTCAAACAAACAGCAAACAATAAACAAGGCAGTAGGATTAGCACTACAGAACTGGAAAACAGTACAAACAAAACAAAGTTTGAGTCTTGTTGCACCTTTAAGACTGACAAAGTTTTATTCAAGGTATACACTTTTGTGTGCATGCACACAAGCAGACAAAGTACTGCCCAGAGCAGTGGAACTCACTCTGCAACTCAGACAGCCGCATTCACAGTTACCATCAACCACTCCTGGTATGAAATCTGCACCTCAGGGAGGCTCACTGTTTACCCATTGCTTCGATGGCAGGTATTTCAAGGTGGAACCCCCTACCAAGCACAAGCCCAACTGTTCAATTGCCTTTCCCACTTTCTATTTAATATGGAACAGGTGCTACATTAGGGAACTATGGTCAGCAGAGCCACATGTGGCTCAAAAGCCACTGAGTGGGCATCAGAGGTTTAAAGCATGACATACCATAATGCAGAAAGTGGGTTACAAAGATAGAAAACAAAGCAGTAAAAGGATTGAACATTGCAATATACCACAATCCTCCAGAGCTGTTCCATTATTGGGGTGTTGACTAATATTGCCATGACAGCAATGGAAACCTTCTTAAGACAAACTCTTCTTGACCAATGAGTTTGGGCTTGAAATGGTCCCTCTTGAACCATGAGATCACCACAACTAGGTTGAGAGTACCAAGTGGTATCTCCAAAATTCCCAGAGGCCTCTATTCCCATTACAAAGGCCTTTTTCTCTCTCTTTTTGTAATGAAGATGGCATCCTGCCCAAAGTAAAACAGCCTTTTTTTTAAATGCAGCCCTGTTGTTTTCTGCATTTTATTGAAACAGTTGCTTTCATGTCTGAGCTACCTGATTATATTGATTGACTGTAAACTGATAAGTGAAAGGTGATTAATACAATTTATACATGAATAAATACAACAGATGTAGCAAATGAGCCTCTCGGAAGCTGCTTTTTATCTTGGCCAGTGTTGCCCGCCAAGTAAAGTGTTGCCCATTCTGCAAGCAGCGTGCAAGCCACTTGTGATGTCACTTCCCATTTGGTAAATGTGCTGGGCAGAATGACAGCTTGCCCAAGAGGCCTCCGCAATGGTGGTTCTGAGCCAGCCCTCACAGGGAGATGGGCTACCAGCTGACCACTGCCTGTCTTTTGAATGCACTGCATGCATCTTCTGGTGCCTTGCTGCTAGAAGCGTTTGCTGCAGAATCACATGTTAGGTAACCTCAAGAAAGATGGAGTGTCGCAAAACTGGCCTGGGGAGAACTGGGGTTCATCCTTTTCTTAGCACCAGCCCAACTAGTGGAACAATTTGCATGAGAATGACATAACTGGATTTATATCGAGGAACTTGCCACAAATATTATTATAACGTGTAAAATATATCATCATTATTATTATCCTCATATTTCATCTGGGACCTGAGGCTCAGTAGTTTGCTTAAAGCCACCAAGTGAATTCATGGCCAAGTGAGAATCAATCCACTGATTTCCTCAAGATTCATACTTCACAGTGAAACCCTATGTAAAGTTACTCCAGTCTGCCCATTCAAGTCAGTGGACTTAAAACTGGAATACCATTGCATAGCAGTGCACAGTCAGGCTTGTGAACATGTTATACCAGATCTATACTGAGGCTGCTATTTACTTATAAATTATCTCAAGCCAGCAACGAGAGGTGGTGCAGTCAAGTCTGCAAAAGATACCACAATATTATGGATGGTGAAAACCCAAAGCAGGGTGTGAAGAGCTCCAAAAAGAATCAATCCTAAACTGGATTCATGGGCCACAAAATGATGCACATCATAGTTTTAAAAAACCCCAAAGCCTAACGCCTTGTGTGTGAGAGAGTGAAAGAAATAAAACCTGACTACAACCAAAAGATATCTTTGGTTTGGAGTTTACCCCTGCAGCGCAGATCCCGCTTTGAGTCCCATCCGCCCAGTTTGCCGAGGTGCCAGAAGGGGTCGTGAGTGACATCACCGAAGTTGCTCAACATCTGGCTACGGGGAAACAACCCCCCCCCCTCCTCCTCCTCCAACATCCACGTCCCCCTCCGGTCCTCAAAAGCCGCCAGTTCCCCACTTGTCCGAAGCTCGCAGCCACTTCCTTTCTACAGCTGCTTGGGCAGCTATACCGCCTCCTCCTCCGGCCCGTATCCATTGGCTACCTATTGACACCCTCCGACCAATACCGCCTGGGCAAGGGTGGAGCTTGCTTGCGGATTGGCTAGCCGCCGGCTGCACATTCCGAGAAGCGGGCGGAGCTGCTGCACCCAAAAGCGATTCGCCTTACTTGGAGCCGAGAGCGCCCGACTGTCCCCTGGCGCCACCTCCTACCCCAGCGGCCGGCCCTGAGGCGCCTGCGCACTTGGAGGAAGCGCCTTCCCCGGGGACCGAGGACTGGGAGGTGGCGCTTTTGGGAGGTGCCCAGAAGTGAGGAGCTCATCTGCCTGTCTGTTTCGCGGAGCCGGCGCCCGGGTCCCTCCAGTCACCGCTGTCGGTGAGTCGCTGCCCTGCTCGGGGAGTGTGAGGTCTTGGGCAGGCAGCTTCGCCCCTCTTCTCCCTGAGTAGCAGGGAAAGTGTCCAGTGCCCGAGGGAGGGGGTTTGCTACCTCCCCTCCGCGAGCGAGAAGTTGGCAGTGCAGTGACACTCGCAGCTTTTTCTTTATTTGTCTCTCGTTGACTTTTGGAAGAGGTCGAGGCTTTGTGCCTTTAAGGCGAGGTGACGGGTGGAGTTTTTCCCTGTGTGCCCCCTGCAGGGGCCACCTGTGGATTTCTGCCTCCACTGATTCTCGTTCAAGAACGGAACTTCTGTCCACGAATCAAACTAGCGCTTGAGTTGCTTCCCGGCTTCCAAGGTTGGGTGGATCATGAGACCTTCAAGCCACAATCCTCACCCGAGCCTTTCGGGGACTCTCTCCTCGTCCCTGGAATGTCAGCCTTTAGGTTAGGCAGGCTGAGCTGAGTTGGTTGCATGCTTTCGCCTGAGCGTGTTCCTCATAATGGAGCGGATGTGATGAAAATGATGATAATGTTCCTAACCCCCTTCTGGTTCTTATTGTGGGTCAAACAATAGGGCATGTTTACATGGGTCTAGTTCCACTGGGAGCTCATCTGTCTGTCTATATTTAGCTACCCCCTACTATTTGATTCTGCAGCCCTGAACTTCAAGCCATGTCTGTGTATACATCTCTTAGAGGCCAGCATAGTTCACACAGCTGACTCTCTGAAGAGAGAGAGAGAGTGTGTGTGTGTGTGTGTGTGTGTGGTCACTGTGAAGTGTAATTTGCTATTTTCCAAGATCCTTTTTGTGCCCCTTCTAGGAACCAGGCAAGGAACACAGGAAGTCACTGCTTGGACATCATCATCTACATCAATATGTCTGATTCCCAACATGGCTCTATCTGTAAATACTTAAGTCCAGAAATTGGAGCCATGCACAGCCAAAACAGATATTCCTACAAACCTGAGGAAAAAGTCAGTTTTACAGAAAAATTAGGGCCAGGGCCAGCAGCAGCAACTGGGTGGCTTGCTGCCGTGCAATTTATGCCACTCTCCCGGGTGCTGCAGTGGCTGCAACTTGATGCCACACAAGCTTTCCTGGGCCCGGCAGCAGCCTCCATGCTACTTGGGCGGGGCCTGGCCCAGCAGTGGCCACCGTATAGCTCACCTGCGTGACTTACCAATGCACAATTGTTGCATGATTTTTGCAACTTGGCCAGACTTTTCAGTCTTGGAGAGGCTGCCAGGGAGAGGCCAAGAGCAAGTGTGGTGTAGTCATTAGAGTGTCAGACAAGAATCTGGGAGACCCAGTTTCAGTCCCCACTCTGCCATGGAGGGTCGCTGGGTGACTTTGGGCCAGTCACTTTCTCTTGGTCTAAGCTGCCTCACAGAGTTGTTGTGAGGGTAAAATGGCAGAAAGGAGAATGAGGTAAGCTGCTTTGGGCAGAAAGGTGGGGTATATGAATGAGGTTACTAAATAATTAAGGAGGCTGAAGGTTGGGTCAGCATTTAGAGAAAGGTTGGTTGGTGAATGGGAAGGAGAGAAGGAAGCAGGGAGAGGATAGGGGAGTTGCCATGAGGAAAGAAAGAAAAAATTAAGTGTCAGGAAGGAGGTATGGGGGGGTAGGAAGTGACCCGGCAAGTTCTTGCAGGTTTCCCAGTCCACTTGTACCTGTTGACCTAAATTCTGATCTTGGATTGTAACAATAAACAACTACTAAATATTATTTAGACTAAAATTTGTTAGACTAAAATTTGGGAGATCCAGGTTTGAATCCCCACTCTGCCATGGATGTTCTCTGCCATGGGCCAGTTACACACTCTCAGCCTAATCTACCTCGTAGGGTTGTTGTGAGGATAAAATGGAGGAGAAGAGAATGATGTAAGGCACTTTGAGTCACCATGGGGGAGAAAGGCGAGGTATAAATGAAGCAGATAATTAAACAAAGCAAAATGAACGATTACCCATTTGGAGGACTCGAGCCATTCAGCACTCACCGAACTGACTGAGGACCGAAGGCTGTGAAACGGAAGGCTTTACATCCCAAGAGGATGCCGTGGTCGTGGAAACGGAGGAGGCGTTTGTGCTGGGAGAACCCTGTGAAGTGAACTGACCCAAAGACGAGGAGGACTTCAGCTGGTCTAGGAACTGAGACCCAGCAGGGGTGGCCAGTTTTGAAGAGCCAAACTCTCCGAACCCGGAACACAGGACCGAAGACTGCGGAAGGGCGGGCGAGGAAAAAGGAGGCGACGTTTCGGTGAATCATAAAGACTGAGGAAATCTTACAGTAGTTCATGATAAGAACAAATATTTGGTAATCACGCCAGCTGTTTTATGCATTAAATCGGAACAGTGACAAATTTCAGCAAGAAGCCGTAAATGCTGAAGACTCATAATCAATGTTCCCTCTAAGCTGCGGAGTCCTGTGAGCAGAAATTCTACTTTGTCAGGTCCTAGCATTAAAGCGGTGAGCGAGCCATTTGGCTGGGAGAAAGGCGAGGTATAAATGAAGTAAGTAAATAAATTTTGTCAGCAGTGTAGCCTTCCTATTCTACATCATGCTGTGTTGTTGTATTATGGGTGCTCCTATGACCTACAGGCAGGGGTCATTTTGTAGAAAAAGAGGTGCAGAAGCTCATTAGCATAACTCATTAGCATAACTTATTTGCATATGCCACACACCCTGACATCACTGGAAGTGTGTCAGAAGGCAACACCCACTGCTCAGGCTCAACTGGACTGTTTTGGATTGCTAGCTATTGGGGGGGGGACACACACAGATCTGCCCTCACAGAGGAGGGAGAGCTTGTACCTGAACGCGTTTTGGGGGGGGGGCTCTGCAACTTACCTGGCTGCTTCTTGCTCCTCGTGTTGGTTCCAGTAAGATTCCTTGGGACTAGCTTGGTGCAGCAAAATCTGAACACATTTTAAGCTGGGAGCTGTGATGTTCTGTGAGATTTTTGACTTTTAACAGATAGCTGTGCATTTTTCTTTTCACTAAAGGAGACCTATGATTCCATGTGAGTTTGAGACTCTCACATTGTCTTGTTCATATGATTAGATTGCTCATGTGGCAGTTCAGCCAATGCAGCTGACTAAACAAGTTGACTGTCTTTTGCCATTTTATCTCTCTCCTCCTGGTTTGCAATTAATGTGTGTAGTATCAAGTGCTTGTTTATTTGTTTCAATTTAGATCATGTCCAAGTCATTGAAGAAAATTGTGGAGGAGAGTAGGGAGAAGAACATCTTGGAGGTGGACATGTGTGAGCGAAACGTCTCTAACATGGTGGACATACCTGGCTTGTGTAAGCATTTCTGTTACTCTCAGCCATTATGATACTACTGTTGTTTCTTCAAGCACAAGGTCCCCCCCCCCCCCCGGTAGGCTACGTTTTTCAAATCACATCATCTAAATGTGTTTTGAGTCTTGACACATTATATCGGATGTGAGAAGAATTTTTGAAACACAGTTTGTATTTCATCCTGGATACACTAGATCAGTGGTGGCGAACCTATGGCACGAGTGTCAGAGGTGGCACTCATAGGCCTCTCTGTGGGCACGCTTGCCATCGCCCCAGCCAGGCCCAGACCATCATTAAAGTGTTTAATTATCTGCCAAATAATTTTAAGTAAATGAAAGCATTTGGGATTGCTTTCCTTACTTCGTTTGGATCATCTTAAGTTAATGTATGAGTTGTTTTTTCTAAAGTAAAACCTCAGTATTCAGGTCAAATTGCCGTGTTGGCACTTTGCGATAAATAAGTGGGTTTTGGGTCACAGTTTGGGCACTCGGTCTCTAAAAGGTTTGCCATCACTGCACTAGATCATAAAAGCTGCTTTAGTTTAGTGGCTAAGAGTATGAGATGGAAAGTACTTGGTTCAAATTCCGCCTTAGCCCTGAACTCTGTTGGGTTTTTAGGCAAATTCCTCTCATCCTCGGTCCCCTATGTTAGGGGAAGTAATGCATGAAAAGCACTTGGAACATTCTAAAAACACTATTTAAAAGGGAAGTATTGTTGTTGTTAGGTTTATTCCTTCCTGATAAGTTACCTACCACGCGTCAATGTCCTGGCGACGGCGGTGCAACGCGTCTCGCCGTCCCTGCGGCACGGATTCTGCAAAGACATGTGGATCCCCCACCATGATTTGGCGAGATTTGGGAGCCCTATGGGGGAGTAACATGCTGAAGTTCTCTGCTGTAACTAGGATCTGGGGGAGACAGTTCAAATCCCCACTCATGCCGTGGAAGCTTGCTGGATAACCTTGGGCCAGTCACAATCTCTCAGCTTAACATACCTTACAGGGTTGTTTTGAGGATAAAAGGGAGGAGAGGAGAATGATGTAAGCTGCTTTGGGCCCCCACTGGGGAGAAAGGTCACATATAAATTAATTAAATTAAAAATTTAAAATAAATATTACAATGCTTGGCCATGGTGGCTTTCCCATTTACAGCAGCTTGTGGCTATTCCCTGGACTGGCAGGCCAGATGGTTTATGTAAAGGTTTTACTTTTACATTAAGATTGCTTTGAATACCCTGGAAAGCCCTATATGTGACTTACTGTCATTATTATTTTGGCTTTTCCTTACTATGTCCATTGATAACTTAATGACATCTTTTTATTCTTCAAAGCCTCATTGAGTTCAGGTACCACCTCAATCTGGTTCTCTCCCTGATATAGAGTTAGAAGGAATAACAAGGCTTCTCCAAACATAATTCCCTTGCGGCATCAAAATGATGCTCTGGCATAATAAGAGCTACGTAGTGTAGACCTGTTGTGTTTCTGTCTTCTTTGCCACCATTAGAATCACATGTCTAATAACTATTTCATAAGAGTTCTCCATATCTGTGGTAGGGTTTGAGGCTAAAGCTGTATGATCTTGTGAGATCTTGTGCTGACCTAGATGGGCCAGGCTAGCCTGATCATGTCAGCTCTCAGAAGCTAAGCAACATCAGCCCTGGTTGGTGTTTGGGTGGAAGTCCACCATGGAATACCAGAACGTGCAGAGAACGGCAATGCAAACCACCTCTTGTTAGTCTCTTGTCTTGAAAACTCTATGGGGGTCACTATAAGTCAACTGCAGTTTAATGGTACTTTACACACACACAGAGCCCATAGTAAAGCTGCAAAGATGTTGTGGAAACCTGAGGCAAAATTACTTATTGAGCTTTTGGTGGTCATGCTACCTACAGAGTGAATGAGGGCTGCTTATAGCATTGAACTTTTGGGACGTGGATGTGTAAAAACATGTTCATGTTTCATAAGGTCAACACTGCTCTTATCCATTCTATTTATGTGTGTCATAAGAACTGGGTCTGTGACTTTATGTTCTGAAGTAATGCTTGATACTTCTATGCAAGGTTCAGTTGTACACAATATGAGCATTGACATTTAGTGCCTTTTGACCCCAATTTACAGGGTTTTCCCCCAGTGTTCCTACACATCTGCCGATAGAAAACTTGCATCTGATGAAATGGGCTGTAGCCCTCATATGACTCCTTTAGTAAGGTGCCACAAGACTCCTTATAGTTCAGAAAGCACTTTGAGGGACCAAAGGGCAGTTAAACCAACGTCTTGCTTTTATAAACATTTCATTCAAGACCAAATCAGACATGACACTGGGAGCTGAGTGAATGGAGCTCCTGGGATGTATGTTTCTTTGAATAGTAGGCATATGCTAGCCTGATCTGTATTACAGAGCAAGGAAGGGGGAATATAAGGCTCTACTTTCTCACACTACTTTCCTGAACAGAAACACCCGCACATTATTGCTATTTGCCCTGGGCAATGTACACTGAGAACTCCATTCATGGAACTCCTAGAGTCACATCTAGTTTGACCGTGGTTTTTATAAGAAAATATAAAAACTTTTCTCAGTCTTCTCCAAAGTTCCAGCTTCCATTAGGTAAGCTGGGGGGGATGGCCTTGTGACAACCTCTCCTCCACCATCCTCTTAATTGTTTTGTTATCCTTTTGAGTTTTCATATTTCTAATTCTGCTTCTTACACAAAAAAGTTACACCAAACACACTTGCTGGTGTAACTATTGCTCCCTTGTGAAAGAAGTAAAATGTGAACTTCCACTCGTTAGTGGAAGGATAATTTATTTGTAAATAAAACTTTGCCTGGTGCACTGCAACTTAAATAGTTGCAAAGTTTCCTATTTCAAAGAAGTGTTTTCAGAGGCCAGAATGACATTTTATGTCAAATACATGGCGGATGTTGAGATCAATGGCCCCCTGTCCTCTAGGACAATTTATCCATGCTCTGGTATCATGGCATCATGGCATGTATGCCCATGCCATTGCCATGACATCAGGGCACAGGTAAGTTTCAGAGAGGGAAAGGTAGAGCTTCCATGCCTTTGTTTTCCAATGCAACTTCAAGTTTACTGTAATATGTAGATCTGGCTTTATTGTTCCTACAGAAACAGTTCTCCCCAAGTTTTTTGGGTTTGAACCAGAACTCTGAGGAAGGACTGGGTCAGAGGCAGAAGTTTATCATGTATTGATAGTAGGGTTGCCAAGTCCGACTTACCTTGCCGGCGGGGGACTCTGGGGTGGCTCCCGGCGCACCGCATGCACGTCACAGGGAAGTGATGTCATGACGCCGGGCACACTGGGGGCGGGGCCATGACCATACAAGGGAAAACCATAGAGTTTTCCCTTGTATGGCCGTGGCCCCGCCCCCAGCGTGCCCGGCGTCATAACGTCACTTCCCTGTGACGTGTACGCTGGGGCGGGGTCCCTCGATTCCCCGGCGTCGGGGAACGGGCCTCTGGGGCGGGGGGATTTCCGCCCCCCAGGGGGACTTGGCAGCCCTAATTGATAGTATCCAAATTAAACAAAAACACTTCAAGGGGAAAGTATATGAATTGCTGCTTCCCATATTACACCTGGTATTTGCAGTGTTTTTTGTTTTTGTTTTTTTTTAAATCTGGAACAAAACAAAGTATTCGATGCCACTTGTGAAGGTAACCCAGGAGTTCTGATTGTAACCAAAGCATTAGATAATTTCACAGTGCCACGGACTCTGTTATATTTTGAGGGCAATTTTAATTCATGATCAACCTTGTTTTTGGAGTTTCAATGTTCACAAAGAAAGCAACATATCTGTTCTCTACTGAAGCCACTAGTGGAAGAGCATGGTAATGCAGGAAGGCAGGATCTCTTTTACTATTTAGAACTCTTTTCCAAATAAAAAGCAGTGGTTTTTCCAAGGGCAGGAGCATGTCTGTTCCTTTGTAAGTACAACTTCCTGTTCTGAAAAACTCTTATTTCTGTTGCCAAGGATTAAAGGACTGGGGAAAGTTCAGATCAGCTGAGACCTTTCCCCAATCTTCTTTATGTAATATCTTCTCTGAACTGAACATAAATTAGTAATGGTTTTGCTGGCAGTAAAGAAATCTGGAGCAATGATGTCTCTCTTCTGTGGATTAGCGACCTATCCTCTGAATCTTCAGAGAGAGTCAGACTCTCAGTCTATGCTAATTATCTCATAATTAATTCAGGTTGCTGGTAACAGGCTTTCTTTTTCATGATGTGACATTATTTGAGCAGTAACACCTGTCTCAAGAGTTCTCTTTGTTTGAAGCATTAAATTATCCAATCAGAAATTATCATATTGCTTAATAATGTCAAAGATATTTAAGTTATTTATTGGTTTCTAGAAAGGCAGCTTATTAGGCAGATGCCACACTTCAGTTCCCATTGTGGCATTTGGTTAATTAGACAGTAGTACTTGCTAATGTGTAAGGCACATGGGGAGAGAGTTAACTCTTGTTGGCCTGAAGAAAATTCGCATTGTCAAAAGTGTCACATCTGTCACCTGAGTGTTTTTAGAAACTCATGAGTCAAATTATACAACAGATCTCTGTGTTTGTTCCTTAGAAGGGTGGCAATTAAAATTATGAGTTTTTAAAGTATAATTGTTGCTTAAATATTAAAAACTACTTTTGAAGCTAAAATTTGATTCAAGCCTTAGTGAATTTTGCTTTGTTGGATTTCATTTTACTTCATGCTCTTCAGCAATCTAATCTTAGCATGTTTATGGTCCATGCTTCATACTTTTAAGTTGTAGGGTTTTTTCCTTAATCAGTGCTGCATTTGTGCAAATTTGAGGGCACACCATGCATTGGTCAGAGTTAAAATGCTTTGTAGCGTAGAACCCCGAATTGGGACCTGGGATTATGAAAGAGTCAAATTCAGTTTCTGATAGAAGAAATTAGCATGTGAAATTAGCAAAGTGCAGTGTGGTAGAGAAATTGACCATTTCTGAAGTAAAAAAAAAATTATCCTGATATTGGAGTAGAGCCTGGAAAATGACCAGGAAGAAGAACAGTGTAATATAGAAAGCTGTGAACAAATTTCTCTGAGTAAGAATCCCTTTCAACCTGTGAGAAACTAAAGTCCCATCATTTTCTGCAGCAGATTTTATAAGAAGTTGCCAGCCTGCGTACATTTCAGTTGATCAGGCATAGTTTTGGTACATAGAAATGTTTTTCAGTAACATTTTGCACGCATCTGAAGCTGGACAGCTTATGATCTTTGAAATAGCTTTATAGTATTAACTAGGAAAAAGGCCCGTTGTGGAAATAAATACAACGGCCTCTAGAAAGAGGCTCTGGGTGGGTGCCCCGGCCTTGGACACTCAGTGTCAATTTGCTGTGGTGACCTCAGCGGGGTATAATGACACTGAGTCCACAATTTTCTCCAGAGGAACTGATCTCTGCTACCTAAAGAACAGTTGTAATTTTGAGTGATATCCAGCCCTCACCTGGAGATTGGCAACGATGGTTCCCCAGAAGGGAATAGTTGGTTTGGAGAGTGGCAAAATATTAGAGGCAAAAGCCAATCAAGTCACATATGCAAACGACCTCTGTGTTCCGAGGCAAAGACCAATGAGGCTGCATATGCAAATAACCTCTGTGTTCTGACTGGCTATGGGGGGGAGAGGAACAGCAAACTGTTCAGAATGTTGGAGGCGAAACTCAAGCAATGCAGCCAGTGGATAGGGACAGATTCTGAGTGACACACCAGGGTGTCATCCAATTCCGGAGCATGTGGAATGTTCTAGAGAAGTGCCACCACCATTCGGCTTTTATTTATAAGGGAGATTACGCTGACTTGCTTATTAAAGTGCCTAGATTTTTATCCTTATATCCTATAGTATTTTACTTCATTTATACCTGTTTTTCTCATTAGTGGAGTCCCAAAGTGGCTTACAGCATATTCCTCTGTTTTATCCTCACAAATGGCCGAAGGTCACCCAGTGAGGTTCATGAGCTGAGTACATTCCAATGCACTGGCAATTTATCATGCTGTAGTCCTTAATGAAATGGTTTCCAGTATATCCTACACTTTTTTGCACAACTTTTGGTTTAGGTTGAGGACAGCGATGGGGGCATCCTTTGGCACTCTTACACAAGTCCCCATCCCTTGTAACCCCTCCCCCTAGGGAGGCTGCGGAATTGAAATCCTTCCGCCATCTTATATATGCTGTGTTTTCGCCATCTTGTTTATGCTGTTTTATGTATTTGGTATGTATTGGGCTGTTTTAACTTAGTTTTAATCGGAGATTTGTATATTATTTTGCTTTAAGCCACCCTGAGACCTACTTGTAGGGAAGGGCGGCCTAGCAAATCTAATTTAATAAATAAATAAACTTCCTTTTCCCTCATGGTGGTTTGCTCAGGAAAAGCTTTGCATTGTAATCAAGGTTTAATAGAAGTTATTGGTTTGGATACAATGGGGCAAGGGGAGGGGAGTTAACTGGTGAGGGGTTGCATAATACTTTTTCATTGATAGTAATTTGTAAACCACCTTCAGCCACAACTAAAGGTTGTCTGTAATGTAATAAATAAAATTAAAAAATAAAATATCATCGTGTCTTGGAGCATGACTTTCTCGCCTTTCCACCCCACTGCAGCTTCAAATGTGCCCTAAAATGCTGCATTTTGGAGGGCTTTTAGGTTTGCAGTGGGATGGGAAAGCAAGAAAGTCACACTCTGTGGACAGAAGTAATTCTTTTTAGAGGGAAAAATGGACTCCTCCCTCCCCGTTGTCATGAACTATTTAGCATAGATGACAAGTTCTGTATTTCTGAGCTTTAAATACCCCCTCTTAATATAATCATAGCTCTGTTTGTAATATTAACACAGAGCCCACTTTCAGGAAGTCATTGACAATTTTCATGTATCGTTTCCTACGCTTAATTTTGCTGACTTAATCTCCTTCCTCTTTAGAGTGGTTCATAACCATTGTATTTTCTTATCACTGCTGCACATGTTTGCCCCCTATAGGAAGTGTCCTGTTAATATTATTAAAGCAGCACAATTTTTTTCTGTATTAAGCTAAGCAACGGGGATTGGGAAGTAGCAAAAACTAGGAAAGAAAATTAGAACAGCTGCAGAGGAGTGGATTTTTAAATATATATATATATATAAACAAGGCACTCTCGCTTTCTGGAATAAACTGTCTATCTTAACTGTGGGAAATTGACTTCAGAAGATGCAGACTTTGTTACTAATACTCTTAAGACAGACTCACTTAATTTGGCAGAAGCCTCCTTAGATTGGAGGAAGACTTCAAATTTGAGCCAAAAGGAAAAGGGGAGTATAAATATTTAAATAAACCAGTAAAACTTTGCTCAGTATAGTGCTAGGATAGTGGCAGTATCCCCACCCTATTGGCTTGTTATTCATGGCCCCTGTCTTGATTGCAAGGTTTATCACCTCGTGTTCTGGGTGGGATATGAACTTTTGTATAAGGAAAGTACCTGAGCAGCAACAAACCAATCAATTTGAAAGACAATGAACCAACAGCTCAGAATGTATCCCCGGTCAGGGTGCATTTATATTTTGCTCCTGCTCTGCAGGAGAGGCATGTGTACTTTTATTATATTTACATTTCAAAGGTTTAAAACATTTTTTCCAGTAATACTGGGGTGGGTGGGAGGGATTAACTATCACTTCCTAGTGAATGGTGATCTCTTTCATCCAAGCCAGGAGGTGGTCAAGCAGGCATAATTGGTACCAATTGTACCAATTGTACAAAACTGGGCAGAGTTCCTAAGTGAAAGCGAGCGTCAAAATTATGCATCAGCAGCTTTTCATCACTGCTGTTATCATTTCCCATTCTTAAACAGCCAGACTAGCATATCCCTTGCTGATTTTCCTCTCTGATCCACCTAATGGTTAGAGAAAACATTGTTTTTAGCTGCCCTGTCTCAAGATGCCAACATTTTTTAAATCTAGATAGTTCTTGAAGCATTACCAACCTTCCCTAGTATTGCCCATAATCCTTGGGAATGCTTGTCTACCCTGCCACCATGTCTCAGGTGAGACTCTTTCTCATACCCTGTTGTTGGAAATAAGGGGCCAAAGAGAGGAAGGACAATCCTACCTTCATTGAACCCCACCGCCTCTCTGAAACTGCTGGAGGGAGGGCACAAGCCACTTTCCAAGTTATCCCTCCTGTAGAAGAAGAAACTCCATGGTAGTAGAGTGCATTTTTTTTGAAACTCTGGTCTTTCACCTTGAAACAGACTTGGTGGTCCATAAAAGATGAAGAACAAAGAAAGGTTAATAAATGCAATCATGATATAGCAACAGTTTAGGAGGGTGCCAAACAAATCTTGTTTGAGAATATGGGATAGAAATATAAAAATACCGAAGGAATACTTGGTGAAACACTCTTATTGATTATTTATGTTGGGTTCGAGTATGTGCGAACATGTGCATTTGTGAGCAAAATAACTGAAAATAAGATGCAGGAAAATTGTTTTAAAGTTTCTGGGTTAAACATGTGTCTAAAATTATATATTTTAAAAAACTTTTTCTGAAAAGTTAAAATATTTCTAACCATGTCTTGAGGAGTTGTCATAAACCTCAGCTAATACTTTAAAAACTTTAGTAGCTTCACGTTTCTACTTTTTGTGCTTGGTTTTCACAAGTCTTACCACCACAATACAGAAGAGGGTTCTGAAATTATCTTTACTTTCTAAAAGCCAGGCTCCACATTAAAACTGAAGCTAGGATGCCATCTTGTGGATCTGGTGACATAGCTGAACAAAGCCCGTCTTTAAAGGTTTTGCTGTCAAGTAGCTTCAGTGGCACTTTTTAACTTAATTCTCAAAGGTGCCTGTCATTATTCCGTGTTTAGTCTCAGCAATTAATCTTGCAGGTAATTGTCAGTTCCTAAGACAGGAGAGTTCCCATAGGATATAAAATTGTGACAATGTGGGGATCTTCCGTCTGCAGAATTCTGTTGAATTGCCTGGAGTGTATTGCAGTTTTTTTCCTAAAGTAATCTGAAGTCCAGAGGACCATAATTCATAGTCTGTACGTCATAGAAGCCAAGCTGACCTTGACAGGACAGAGGCTTGAACTAGTACGAAATATAGTCATCTAGCCATCCTCATTATTGCTTTCCAGGCACAACTTTGATCTTGAAAGTCTTTAATGCCTTAATTTTCAACATCTGCTTATTGTTAACTTTGAAAAAGCTACTCTAGCTTGCACAAGAGTTTGTGAACATCTGACTTTTAAAATTTGTGGGTTTTTTTTTAAAAAAAAAGACTGCATCAAATGTTCTAAAACAACAAAACAAAGAGAGGTTGCTTTTTAAGAAATAACCGTTCATATCCCAGTTGGATGCATGGAATTATCAATATGTTTCTTTTGGACCTATAATTGACTAAGAGCACTACCATGAACTTAACATCCACATTCTAGTTTGAAAAGCAAAAGCACATAGGGAGGCATTTCCGTGTCAGTCCTCTTGAGTATGAACCTTGAGGAATCCCAGCAGTTTTTCAGAAGCAAACAATATTGTCTGGCTCTGTGGTTGCAGCCAAGCTGGTACAGGATTGTGTTTGTTTCTTCCACTATAGCATCAGGGTAGTAATTTAATTTGAATGTTTGCATAGAACTTGATTCTGCTTTTCTCCCCAGTGGGGACCTAATGTGGGTTACATAAAAAAAAGAAGTTATACTAGAAATAAACAAAAGGGGGGTCCCATTACAGAGCAGGCCTTCCTCTCTCTCCTAGCCATTCTTCTTCCCAGCTCTAGGCTATGACTCTTGGTCAAAGAAACAAAAGACGAGAACCCTTTGGCGGACACACAAGGGGTCATGCCTGTGGGCATGCCCAAGCCTTAGATTCCTCTGTGAGCAGAGACAGAAACAAAGTCGGTGAGATGCTCCTCAGCTACTTCTAAAACGAGCAGGCTGTTTCTCACCTGCTTTTAAAACTAGCAGGCACTTCCTCACTACTGGGGTGGATTTATCCTCCACGGTCTAATGCCATGACACTGACCCATGTTACCCCTCCCCAGACTGTTTTTAAATTCTTAAAGTGAGAGATTTGATTGTGGATCTTCATCATCTTATCTAATTTGGCTATTAGTGCATATTTCAGTACAAGTGTATTGTTTGCCATTTGTGTGATTTCTGAAACATAAATGCCATGGTAGATGCTTTTCATAGGTTCATCACAGGATGCTAGCAAAGCTTTTAAAGTGAATAGTTTTTTGATTCTGTGGAAAAGGCAGTGCAGTTGGCTCTACCAATACAATCATGGGATTTTTAACGTGATTTTAGTACAGTGAGACAAATCCTCAGAAAACTACCTCCTATTGATGATGCAGACATGATATCTAAAAGATACCCAGTTCTCAATGTTCCCTCTAAGCTGTGGAGTCTTGTGAGCAAAAATTCTACTTTGTGAGCTCCTGGCATTAAAGTCGTGAGCAAGTGATTTGGCTGCTGCATAAATTAGTTGGCTCTGGAGCCCTCCTTCCTGAGCTAAGACAAAAATGTGTAAGCCAGAGGCTAAAAAACTGTGAGCTAGGTCACATTAACTCAGCTTAGAGGGAACACTGGTTCTGATCCCTCAAAATGTGATGTGCTTAAAAATTTGAATGCATAGTATTTAAATAAGCTCTGATGGTTGTTCTGACAACATCCCATCCTGCCCCTGAAGGGAAAAATAGCCAATCAGCTGTTTCATCCCTGGGCCTATGGGGGTGTGGCTCCAGCATCCACTCAGCTGTTTCATCCCTGGGCCTATGGGATTGCTGCACCCACATCCAATCACCTTTCAAAGGGGGGAATGGAATGTTGTAGGGAAGCACAGAGGGAGTTTGTTCAGGTCTGCCTCAGAGAGAGTGTAGTGGTAGTTTGGTCTGCCTCAGTAAGAGAGCAGTTTAAAGTCTAGCTCTGCTTGGTAGCACGGCAGAGTGGTTTAACTCTACCTCTGTCATGACAGGGCCAGTGGGGCAAGGCAGAGAGGGAGAGTTTACAGTCCAGTCCAAGAGTCAAGCCAGAGAGATCAAAAGAGTCTGAGCAAAAGTCCCAATCACACAAAGCCAAGCCGTAGTCAAACGTTACCAATAGTCAGAGTCCAAACAAGCCAGTATCGTAGTCAGGAAGTGTAGCCGAGGACCAAGAGCCAGAGGGGTCGTCAAAACGTGGACTGGAGTCAGGAACCGGGAAATCAGTCAGGAGCCAAACAGAGTTAGAGGTGCAGAGCTTCTGGTCCAATGGACAAGTTTGCCAGCACAGTTTGCTAGCAGACAGCGGTCTGTTCAAATAGTGTGCTGGGTCGTTATCTCATTAGCATGGCTTTGCGAAGTCCTTGATTCTGTTAGTAATCTGGGCTTAATGATTGCCAACCGCGCAAGCGTGCCTCCTTGCACCTGGTTGCCAAATCCCAGCGCCTCTGATTCCTTAGCCAGTCAACAGGTGGTGGAGAATCGGGTGGTGTGTTGCTGGGGCCAGGCATTGCCCGATCGGCTTCAGGTGCAAACTGTCCTGGGGTTTGGTGTTCATCCTCCCTGGCACTTAGGTTTGGTGAGGACTCTCATGCTTCTGATGATGTTAAAGGCATGGAGTCCTCAGTTTCAGAGCTCCCAGGCACTGTGTCGGGCACAGGCATGAGAACCTCTGGGAGAGGACTACCTGATTGTGAGGCCTGTCTCTGATGATGAGCAGACCTCATACCATTTAGTCAGACTCTTGGGAAAGGGCAGGCTGATGTGGGTGGAATCCTGTGTGTGTGAGATCTAACCTAGTGGCTAGTCAGTGAAAGCCTGTTTGTACCTCTAAGCATTAAAGAGAATTCAAATCATACTTCAGAGCCATAACTAGCTTAAATTTATGTGCCTCAGCCCGGTTTCTTCTTTGACTGTCTGGAGACCCGTGCTGCTGATCTGTTCTTTAAAAACAACCCGTAAATAGATAAATCCTTATTATCTCTCCTTATACATAATTCAATTTTCGGGTGGCAACATTCCATGTACTCCCAAATCAATTGACTGACTGAACTGCCACTCAGTCGCTGTCCTGTTTTCCACTGGCTGCGTTGCCTAAGTACCACACACACACACACCGCCCAGCCTCTCCTTCTCAATGTGCTGGGAGGTGACAGATGGGCCAGACGCTCCGGCGACCAAAAGGTCATGAGCAATGCTCCCTCTAAACTGTGGAGTCTTGTGAGCAAAAATTCTACTTTGTGAGCTACTGGCATTAAAGTTGTGAGCAAGCGATTTGGCTGCTGCATAAATTAGTTTGCTCTGGAGCCATCCTTCCTGAGCGAAGACAAAAATCTGTGAGCCGGAGGCTAAAAAACTATGAGCTAGCTCACACTACCTCAGCTTAGAGGGAACACTGGTCATGAGGCCGAGCCCTCTACCACCCTGCCATGGAAGCTTGCTGGATAATGACCTTGGGCCAGTCTCTGCCTCACAAACCTGCTGTGAGGATAAAATCCAGGAGAGGCCCTCATGAGGGAGGAAGGCAGAGTATAACTTTTCCCCATATAAGCGAGGGAAATCATCAGACATAAAGTGTGTGTCCTCTTTGAAAGAGGCGCTTTCTCATCCCCCCCCCCCTTTATTATCACCTTCCCCTTTGGTGATACTAGAAGCTGAGGCCGAAAGCCATGGCTGCAATGAAGCTCACTCGCGATGGGGTCCTCCTGAGGCAGCCTCAGCCTGACTCACCCTCTTCCCATGTACATGCTTGGAGGTGAGTGCGGTGATGCTCTGGTAAGCCCGCCGAGCTATGAGGTGGCTAAACCCCTACTGGGGCCCCCTCCTCCTGCTGCACCACCACCGCCTCCTGCACTGAGCCCAGCCCCCGGCTCGACCTGCCCCAACAGACCGGGCAGGGCTTTCAGCCTCTGCTGCACCATGTTGCTCATCCCCAGGCTGATACCACTGACCAATGTTCCCTCTAAGCTGTGGAGTCTTGTAAGCAAAAATTCTTCTGTGTGAGCTCCTGGCATTAAAGTTGTGAGCGAGCGATTTGGCTGCTGCATAAATGAGTCTGCTCTGGAGCCCTCCTTCCTGAGCTAAGACAAAAATGTGTGTGCCAAAGGCTAAAAAACTGTGAGCTAGCTCACACTAACTCAGCTTAGAGGGAACACTGCCACTGACGCTCCGGCTCCCCTCAGCCACCGCATCTCCAGAAGAGAAGGCCGCAGTCTGCCCCAACAAAGCTCGCCCACCCAGTCGGCCGCTGCCAGCTCACGCTCACTTTCGGGCTCCTCCTGAGGAGGCCAAGGGGAAGGCCCAGTGCTCTTAGGTGCACACTTTACTTGAGAGGAAACTCTCACGGAGGCAAGTGGGGCTTCCTTCTGAGTAGGCAGGCCAACTCGCCGGCCTATGCTGGAGTGCTTAGGGAAGTAAAGGGAAGGCCCGTCCTGAGGGGAAAACAAGCCGTGGGCAGCCTGAGGAGATTTTCCCAGTGCTCTTATGTGCACACTTTACTTGAGAGGAAACTCTCACGGAGGCAAGTGGGGCTTCCTTCTGAGTAGGCAGGCCAACTCGCCGGCCTATGCTGGAGTGCTTAGGGAAGTAAAGGGAAGGCCCGTCCTGAGGGGAAAACAAGCCGTGGGCAGCCTGAGGAGATTTTCCCACAGTCTCCAGAATGGTTTAAATATGTGTGGAGTTAAACTTATGGTTGCCAACACCTGGGTGGGGCTGGAGATCTCCTGAAGCTAGAGCTAGGGTTATTTGAAAAGCAAAAAAAGGGAGGATATCTTTCCCGACTGACTGCTTCAAACAAGTGGTCATTATGACAAATCTCCTTTTAAATACCCCTACTATTACAGCTGTGGTCATTGCTACTCATCTCTCCTTATATATAATTCCATTTTCGAGTGGCTACGTTGAATGCGCTCAAGGCGGATTGCCATCATATCCTTCTAGAGCTCATTGTATTGCTTCTACAATGAGCTTTGCGGCTAGTTTACATATAGTTCTCATGTCAGTGATCTCCATGTTCTCACCGCAAATCTTACCTTACAGCAGTGAACTCAAAGCCTTTGCACTTGTAACTGAAGGGAAGGTTTACAGTTTAAAACAAGCCTGGTTCACCAAAATTATCAGAGGTTTGTGGGTCCCCTTGGTTGAAAGAAAAGGCCTGTCACAGTTGTACACTATACCAGGTCTTATTTCTTCTTCCTTGGTGAAATCCTTTTTGGCTTCTTCTAATTTTAGAGACCGCTGACAAAGGGAGCAGAGAATGGGCCATAGAGGACCTATTCTGTACAATCGTACAAATATTGCCATATGGTTTAATAACATCTTGCAGGGAGCCAGAAAAATCTTATGAGTCTTATGTTCTAATTGTCTATTCTTAATGCTCATAAGCCATGTTGTTTATCTCACTCTTGGGGCTTTTGCTACGTTTGAGACTAGATTTGCCTGTGATGCTATAGCAGCAGATTTAGTGGCAAAAGATCACCTTACTTGTAATCTGGCTGCTTAAGATATACCCTAGACATAATTCTGACAGAATATGTATAAGCATAAAAATGCAATGGAATCTGTGTCTGTGATATCATTCCCATATGCTAAAATATGGTACCTTTCCTACCTGTCTTACAAGGTAAAATATAAGAAGTCCTTTGAAGCATATGTGTGCTTCCATTATTGTAAACTTTGAGATCATATGGCAAAAAGAAAGAGGACTTCAAGGCAATTCTGAAGTACCATATAAGGGACAGGAGATGTTGTCACCCTAGGACCTGCTTCCAGCTCGTCTACTGGGTAAACTAGAGAGCCAAAGGCAGCAGAAGGTATGAGCCGCTCTTATTGCCACCAATCTGGAGATCTGGCTGATAATCATCCTTGTTGAAGCTGGGTTAACGATCCTAACCAGACCTGTTATGGAGACTTCAGGAGACCATTTTCCTTTGTTGACTCAGCTATGGGTACCTGATGTACATGCCCCAGTTGTGACAGTATGTATAAGTAAGAAATGTAATTGGTTAAAACATCTCTGGATAAGAAGACCAAACACCTGTGCTGTAAGGAAAGCAAACCCAGGCCACACACCCCATTTGCTAGTCTAGTTAACCTTGTAAAATTCTTGCTTTGAAATCCGCAGCAAAGGCTAGTAGCAATCCCATCAGCTGGAAGGAAGAAGTTTGTAAGGAGAGCAAAACATGCATTGACCTTTCTCTTGGATCAGGCTGCCTTTTATACACCAAGCACAGGCCACAGTTGAGTAGTGTCTGCTCCGATCTGCTGTGGCAATCTCCAGTGCTAAACCAAAGGTGGGAAATCCCTGTTAGCTGTGGGGCATGCCTCCTGCCCTTTCTACCCAAACCCAGTTCTTTTCTTTCTCTTCCATGTAATTAACAAATGGCTGCTCCAGTAGAGGGTGAGCAATTGTCTAGTGTGAAAAAATGTAATAGATCAGTAAGCTATCAGTAAATCAGGAGGAGCCAGAGGTAGAGTACATGTTTTTGTGTAGAAGGTCCAGTCCCGTCTTCTTTAAATGCCTTTCAGGTAGCTTTACTGGAGAAGACCACAGAGATCCTGTGCCACTCTGAACAGAGTGTTTTGGGTTAGATAGTCTGGCTTGCTATGAAGCAGGTGCGTAGGATAAGTAAACAAATGCACAGTGGTGCCCTGTTTGGTGGCCCTGGCACAAATCAAAAATTGGTGTGGCACACTTGAGAATTTTTACCCACATGGCATTCATAGAGTCCTGAGGTGTGTCTAATTTTATGAAATCGTTGCAATACAGAACTGTGGGAAGTTCCTGTACCATTCAGAATGGGTAGAGCGTGCCCCACAAAGTGGGCACAGCCTTGTGGGAACATATAATATTATCATGGGCTTAGCTAGTGAAAGAAGTTACCATATTGAATAAGGTGACACTTAGGAAGAGTGGAGTGTTTATCTTATTAATAAGGTCTGTGGATATTGATTCTCACCATTCAGATGAATTCCTGTAAAGATGCATGTTTCTTTCTAAAGGAATTTTCCCGTTTGTTGATTTATGGTTTCTTTTTGTTCATTTACAGTTACTTTGTCTCACATCACACAGCTGGTTCTCAGCCACAACAAGCTCACAAGTAAGTGTCCTTCTCAATATTTTATTTCTTTCTTCCTAGATGTGAAAGGACTTTTTTCTGCTGGTAGTTTGATTGTTGCGAGTTTTGTATGTGAATTTCTGGATTTGTCAAATGATGATTTAAACCCTTTAAAAAAAATGAGATTCTTGACCAAAATGTTGAGGATAGTATATGGTGTGTTGCTTTGTATTAAGTTTCCAATATGATAGCCCTGACCTGGATGGCCCACGCTAGCCTGATCTCATCAGATCTTGAAAACTAAGCAGGGTCGGACCTGGCTTGTATTTGGATGGGCGACCTTCAAGGAATACCAGGGGTGTGACGTAGAGGCAGGCAATGGCAAACCACCGCTGAAATGTCCCTTGCCTTAAAAACAAGTCTAGCTCACTACCTAGTGGTTCATAATGCTAAAGAGCTAGAACTTGTGGCTGCCAGACAATCTTGGGATCTCCTGGCTATACTACACACAATGCCATATGACAATTATTATTAATTATTATTTCCAGTATGATTGATTGATATTCTCAGCATTGGAAATGACAAACAAATGGTTTATTTGCTGGGTTGTGTTTTTGCTTTGGGTGGTTTGAGAAACAGTCTACCTTAGGCTAAAATGAAGACAACAACATTGATAATTCTTGGCTCCGGTCACACAGGCCGGAAAATGTAGGGGGGACGCGTGGCTGTTTGCCCCGGGGCAAAATAATGCACGGTTGCGCAATCAGACCTCCCGTGGAGGTCCCGTGGTTAGGAGGGAGGTGCCGATCACAGGACAATCCTGCGACGCGGCAAAGAAGCGGCAAATGGGGTGGGGGGTTTTGTACACAAGTGTGTGCATGCTCCATTGGGTGCTTGTGCGCATCCGTGGAGACTTGAAAAAAAAACAAAGCTTTTTGCGAGGGGACATGGGTGGGCACTGGATGCCACTGGAAACGCGATCAGACGCCCGCCCTTGCCCCGCGGTTTCCTGAAACTAGTACCTTGGAGGTACTAGTTTTTTACAGCGCATCTTCGGAGGGAAGCTTCGGGTGAGCTGCGGGAGCTCTACGCTTCCCAGATGTGGCGGTGAGATCGCGCCCGGAAAATCCGCCTATCTTCCGTCTATCTAGCGTGCCTAATGCTCCGTGTGACCGCAGCCGTAGTTGAATATTCTGTTTTTCTGCCCAGTCAGGGGCACCAGGGTGGCTAATGGTTAAAGCAAGACATTATAAAAATGTATCATGAAAACAATTTAAATGAAAACTAAAATAAATAATAAAAGCTCATAAAACAGTAATTAAAACAGGGCAGGCAGGCAGGATTGAAGGATATTGAAGGATGCCAGATGAAGCAAAAAAGTTTTCATCTGCTGGTGGAGGACCGTGGCAGAAGCGGTGTGGTAGGTTTGTCTGGGAGTAGGTGGTCCTTCCAGTATACTGGTCCCAAACTGTATGACGCTTTAAAGATCAAATCCAGCACCTTGAATTGGGGCCAGAGGCAAACTGGGAGCCAGTGTAGGTGTGCCAAGACTGGAGTGATATGGTCCCTGCAACCCATACCAGTCAACATCTGGTTGCAGCGTTCCGTATCAGTTGAAGTTTCCTAGTGTTTTTTCAAGGGCAGCCCCATGTAAAATGTATTACAGTAATCTAATCTAGTGTTGTTTTAAAAAGCAAAGGAACAGACAAAAGGAAGAACATGGATGCTTAATTACAGTAATGTTTTTTCAAGTTTTTTTTTAAACCCAAAGTAGCTGTGGGAAGCTTCAGTACAAAATGAAAGTTTACAAACAGAGACTTTTGCTTCCTTGTAGGCTGTAATTCTTATCCAAAGATCCCCCTGCAAATTGTGTTCTGCTAGAGGAGGGGTTGTACTTAAATGGTGCTGAAGATTGGTTGGAGTTCCCAAAGATGGGAGATCGAGCACTGGAAAGAAAACCAAATAATGATGTTTGTTTGGCTGGGATACAGTAATTTTTATTAAAAAAATATTTCTAATGGAAATGAATTAGTTCATGTCTGAAATATAGCCTATCAAAATCCAGAAATGTCTTAAACTGGCTTTCTCGAATAAGAGAGGTGTATTGGTTGGGAAGTACATACCGAACTATGAAGAAGATAAAGTTGGAATGTATGAGTAGCTTGGAGTTATCCTGCATTTGGGGAGGGGTTAAAATGTGGAATTGTAAAGGAACTTGAGCAGGGAACATCTGTCTGAATCTTGGGGTTACAACAGACTTCTTCAGTCCATTTTCTCATTTCTTCAAACTGGTACAGCACTAGTTGGAATTGGAAATGGACTCAATATAGACTAGTGAATTGAAACCCATTCCAGATAAAGGGATATTGGTGGCTGGTGTTGACTCGGAGTACTTGGGCAGCCATCTGTTTATGAGAGCACACAACTTTAAAGGAACAGGATCATAATTTACATTGCTGCTTGTTATTCAGGTAGCAGCTGTGGCAAGAAGTCTTTTTCCCCCTAGCTATGCTTGGTGGACCAGCTTTATTCTCTTCTCCAAGACAAGGGCCTGGCATTTTTTTCTTTCATGCCTTGGTAGCTTCTAGAACAGGGCTCCCCAGCCTCTTTGAGCCTGTGGGCGCTTTTGGAGTTTTGCCACAGGGAGGCAGAGCCAACCACAAAATTTCAGGAGGAGTAAGGTTATGCATAAATATAAGAGTAACTGTTCAGCATTTCAGGTACAAGTTCCAATTAACAAGATGCCCTTTAAAATGAACATTTAAAAAAAAAATCCTGCATACACTTGACTTACAAGAGTCATACAGTGAAGGTCCTCGTGCTGTAGTGGCAGCCGCTACTTGAGCAGTTTTTGCAAATCTGCACAGCCAATCAAGCCCTGCTGTGCAAAAGCCCCACTGGCCCTTCCCATTTGCTAAAACCACTTTGCAGGTGCCTGGAAGAGGGTCACTTTGCAAAAACTGTTCTTTTCGGAGGGGGGCTGCTTCCCCCAAAGCATAATTGACTGAAGTATGAAACTATGCTCTGCAGATCTGTGATTTATTTTGCAAAAGATTGTTTTACTTTTTTAAAAATTGGAATTCCCTTTAAATTTTAGTCTTGTATGAGCTTTTTGTGGGCTTTAAGCTGATTTTGAGGATACTGCTGGGAAGTGAAGTGGGGTAGAAATCAAATAAATAAGGATTGAGTTTCAGCTTTATTGTTTGTCACATTGGACACTCTTGACCTAATCCCTTAAAAAGATGCAATTAATTGTCCTTGAAATGACTTCGGGAAAACAGTATCAGTGACACTTGACGTGCCCCACTAAGGTCATATTAGCATCTCTTACTAGTTTTCTGGCATTTAAATAAGTGTGCCTGCCTTGCTGTTCTGTTGTTTAGAGTAAATACGTCCATTTCTAGGGAGATAAATATGCATGGACGGTAAGCAAATGCCCAGTATTTTCCACTGCCACTGTTTGCAGCTCTACCTGTCACCCTGCCAAAACCGGCAAAGCTATATCATAACATTCCTACTTTTGTCTGTTGCATTCTCTATTAGGTAAATTATTCCTAGCAGGCTTGTTGCTTTCCTACCAGTAACTCTGTCACATGTAGGAGCACCATTGTTTGTTTTCCTCTTTGCTCTTGCATCTTTCTTAGTTTGACCAATCTTGGCAGGGGGAGAAAAGACAAACTTTCAAGTCCAGATTGCACTGGAATCCAGTTTTCCCTTGTAAATACCATACACAGGCTGTGAGCTACAGCTGAGCGTGTAGATGACAGTATTTATTTATTTTATTTATTTACACCTTCAATTTATATACCGCTCGGACCCGAAGGTCTCTGAGCAGTTTACAGGGGAGTTTCAAATGCACTTTAATTCCTTAACTACAGCCACATAGTAACGAGGTGGGGCTGCCTACCGGCACCCAGGTGGCGGGCTGGTTGTTGTTTCCTGGCTCTGGCATTCTTCCTTCACATAGTCCTCGGGGTCGGCGTCCCATTTTTCTGGTGTCCTTTAGCTCGGCGGTCTCCTGGCCCGTGGCCCGTGTCAGTTCTAGCCCAGCGTACGTCCACATTCGGCTCCGCCGCGCCTCCGCCTCCACACCACCGCGCGTGACTCCGCCTCCTCCTTCACTGTCGGGTCTCGCCACACGATGTTACAGTAAGCTTCTCTTGTGGACAATGGTGCAGGGAAAAGGAATGGTGAGGACATCCTACATTTCATTCTTTATATTATAAAGAAATGCCACCATACCCATGGGAGGAAAGCAGTTCCAAAGCAGCACAGTTGGTGATTAACCCAAAGCGTAGCTCCAGGACAGAAGCCTTTGCCCTTTCTGGCTTGTATCTGCTTTTCCTTCTCCTGTCAGCATTCTAGTGAATGCTAGTTTAGGAGATGTGCATTTCCTACCTGTTCTTCTGCACATCTTCCCCTTTTTGATTTTATGGGCTAGAACTGGATTCACCTGCGTTCTGAAGACAGGCTGTCATTTTAAAGCAAGGCTTGTGCTGCCTCCTTTCCCCCTCCATATTTTGCTAATAAGCACATCTGTGAGTTCATTACTGGCACTGTGTTTCTGTTCTTTGCTAGGAATGTGCCTCACGCTAGAGAGGCTCCGTTTTGTTAAACTATCCAGCATATTAATTTCAGTCTTATTACAAACACGTTGAGTAGGTCATATTTTGGGGTCTAATCTACGTGAAAAATTGCAGCTGCTGTTGCATGTAACATTTCCAGAAGGTCACTTATATTTGTTTCTCTCTCATTTTATTTTAAGTACTGCCCTGTTTATAAAGAGTGTTTGTGGTTTTAAAAAGGGAGGCATTCTCTGACGTGTCCAGTGGAGGTCACTATTGAGATGTTTTCTCTTTAACATTGGCTTTGCAAATCCTTAGAAAACTTAGGCTAGACCTGCAGAGCTCTGTGATAGAATGCTTGTTGTGAGTAATTGAGCAGACTTGCTTCTGATTCCATTTTCCCATCCTGCCCTTTCTTTTCACAATTGTGTTTGGTCCAACATTTTGCTGCTTTGCTTCCTACTCTGCATGTTTGGTTATTCTCTCAGATATGTAATCTTTCCTTAAAATCTGCCTCCATTCCTGAGGATTGGAAGGTAGCTAATGTCACTCCCATCTTTAAAAAGGGTTCCAGAGGAGATCCGGGAAATTACAGGCCAGTCAGTCTGACGTCGATACCGGGTAAATTGGTGGAAACCATTATTAAGGAAAGAATTAGTAGGCACATAGATGAACAAAACCTATTGAGGCAGACTCAGCACGGTTTCTGTAAGGGAAGATCTTGTCTCACTAACCTGTTAGTGTTCTTTGAGGGGGTGAACAAACATGTGGACAAGGGGGATCCAATAGATATTATTTACCTTGACTTCCAGAAAGCTTTTGATAAAGTTCCTCATCAAAGGCTCCTAAGTAAGCTCAAAAATCATGGCATAGAAGGACAAGTCCTTTTATGGATCAAAAACTGGCTAGTTCATAGAAAACAGAGAGTGAGTGTAGGTGGGCAATTTTCTCAGTGGAGGGTGGTAAGCAGTGGGGTACCACAGGGATCAGTACTTGGTCCACTGCTTTTTAACTTGTTCATTAATGATTTGGAGATGGGAGTAAGCAGTGAAGTGGCTAAATTTGCGGATGATACAAAGTTGTTCAGGGTGGTGAAAACCAGTGAGGATTGTGAGGCACTCCAAGGGGATCTGTCAAGGATGGGCGAGTGGGCGTCAACATGGCAAATGTAGGAGATGTGCATTTTCTACCTGTTCTTCTGCACATCTTCCCCTTTTTGATTTTATGGGCTAGAACTGGATTCACCTGCGTTCTGAAGACAGGCTGTCATTTTAAAGCAAGGCTTGTGCTGCCTCCTTTCCCCCTCCATATTTTGCTAATAAGCACATCTGTGAGTTCATTACTGGCACTGTGTTTCTGTTCTTTGCTAGGAATGTGCCTCACGCTAGAGAGGCTCCGTTTTGTTAAACTATCCAGCATATTAATTTCAGTCTTATTACAAACACGTTGAGTAGGTCATATTTTGGGATCTAATCTACGTGAAAAATTGCAGCTGCTGTTGCATGTAACATTTCCAGAAGGTCACTTATATTTGTTTCTCTCTCATTTTATTTTAAGTACTGCCCTGTTTATAAAGAGTGTTTGTGGTTTTAAAAAGGGAGGCATTCTCTGACTTGTCCAGTGGAGGTCACTATTGAGATGTTTTCTCTTTAACACTGGCTTTGCAAATCCTTAGAAAACTTAGGCTAGACCTGCAGTGCTCTGTGATAGAATGCTTGCTGTGAGTAATTGAGCACACTTGCTTCTGATTCAATTTTCCCATCCTGCCCTTTCTTTTTACAATTGAGTTTGGTCCAACATTCTGCTGCTTTGCTTCCTACTCTGCATGTTTGGTTATGACAAAAGTATCACTTCCAGTTGTACAGCCTGTTCTATAGGTAGGTGACTTCCAGCTTTATTTGTAAGGCTGGAGAAGCTTCAAGGGCACATTGTACAGGCTGTACCTGCATCTATGCAATTTCACCTCTCTTCATTCACAACTGTTTCCTGCAAATATGGAAGACACTGCCGATGTCATGGACCAGAGTATGGATTCTTCCCTGTTGGGTGAAGAGGCTGAAGACACGGAGGAGGCGGCAGCAGCTGTGCACCCAACGCCAGCACAGAGGCTGCACACCTCCAGGAGCACCTCCTTTGGATGTGCAGCCAAGTCTCTGAGTCAGCCCATTCACCCTGGCATACAGCCCTGCCTTCCAATTCGGAGGTGGGCCCTGAACCTTCCATCCCAGAGCCTGCTGCTGACCCAGAGGTCCCTCCCCAAGCTTCTCAAAGCCCTGAATCACCTCAGCCCCATCACGGTGCTTGCCACCTTCACCTTTAAATGCAGGTAGCCTGCTCCTAGAGGGGAGCGGCCTGCATCTCTACCTCATTGAAAGAATAGTTAATGCCTCCGTTCACTCTCGGCCTTTGCTGGAGCTACATCATCCTGCCTAGACTCCTGAACCTTAGTCTTGAGCAGGACAGGAGCCCTGTGTCCTGGTAGCTTGCTGGATGACCTTGGGCCAGTCACACAATCTCAGCCTAACCTCCCTCACAGGGTTGTTGTGAGAATAGGACGGAGGAGAGAAGAATGATGTAAGCCACTTTGTGTCCCCATTGGGGAGAAAGGCAGAATACAGATGAAGTAAATAGATCAATAAAATATTATTCAAGCTGCTCCTTTTCAAGAGTCCTCTGGCAGTTTGTAGCCAGAGACAGGGTCTGTTGGTTGGTGGCACCTTGCCTTTGGGATGCCCTCCCCCCCTTGAGGCTGGCACCTGCCTTACTCTCCTTTCAGTGCAGGGCCAAAATGTTCTCTTGACCCAGGCTTTTAACTGTGGGCAGATCCGTCTTGTTAAGCTGTTTCGTGACAGTTTTTCAGCTCTCAAAACAGTGCAAAGCTTAACTTGCCCCGCAATTGTGACATCCTGACGTTGTGCATTTCCCTGCTCACATTGTTGACTGCTGCTGACAGGGACAATGAAATGCACAGTGTTGTGAGTGACACAAATTAAGTAGGATGTGATGTTATGAGTGGGAGAGGTGGGGAGTTTCACACAATGTGGCTGATTCCAGCGATAGCCTGTTAGTACAGCCTAGCTCCACTTCTACTGGAGCAAACTGCAAGAGAACAACTAGTAGTTAGGCTTTCCAACTCTGGGTTGGGAAATTCCTGGCGATTTAAGGGTGGGATTTGGAGAGGGTGGGATTTGAAGAAGGGAGGGACCTCATTGGGGTATAATGCCTTTGAGCCTACCCTCCAAAGCAGTCATTTTCTCCAGGGGAACTGATCTCTGTTGAATGGAGATCAGTGGCAGCTCTGGGAGATCTCCAGGCTCCACCTGCAGGTTGGCAACCCTGTTTGTCGCCCATAACTCTTAGCCTAGATTGCGTTTGAAAGGAAGTTAACTTTTTAAATTAAGCTGGAATACTGAAATGTCTGTGTCAGTTCTCTGTCTTACATTTGAAGCTGTATATTTATTTAGCATATTTTTATTGGAGGGAAGCTGGTGTACAGGATAAGACATCTTGATATATTTTTTTGGCAAAAACATTAATATCCTCTTAAGCCTGAGGGGGGAAATGGTGGGGTGTTTTGTACGTTTGTGATAACACGTAATTGTCTCGCGTGCTTTTGCAAGCTATTTCTCAAACAAAATGCAGTGAAATGATTGAACATGAACGACAAAAGGTAAAAGATCCTATTGAGAAATGCTTAATGCATCTAACATTTTAAAGTTGCTGGTAATTGGCAGGAAGCATCTGGAATTAGTCTTCAAAGGCCCATTGAGGGGGCAACAGTGGGCACTTCTCTGTGCATGTTCTTTTTGAAATGATCAAAAGATATAAGGATCACCATTGGCAGGATCACAGCCCTGAATGCCTTACATTATCCCTCTTTTCTTTTCTTTTTGGAGATACCAGTTGGTTTTTCAGAGCTGTGCCCTCAGACACTCAGAGCTGCACCTTGGTTTCAGTCAGGCTTGTGCAGGAAGAACCAGCCTATCAGTGTGTAGACTGTGTGATTCCAGTAGGTTGAGAATGTGGCTGATGGACTGCACCCCCCCCCAAGACTTATTAATAGAAAACCAGAGCCCTGTGAATCTTTTTAAATTGCTCTCAAGTACTGTACTAGGATGTATCCTAATACAAACTCAGAAGGGCATAGATGGTTACCTGTAGAGACAACGAAAAACTTTCTAGCAGATTTTTGTCATACGAGTCAGTCTTCCAGCCACTGGCAGAAGGCAACCCTTACCTGACTTGAAATGGCTGAATACTTGCAGACATTTCAAGCCAAGTAAGGGTTGCCTTCTGCCAGTGCCAACCTCTAAATGGGCAAAATCAGCAACTGCCCATTCATGTGCTTTCTCCATTGTGGCCACCCACCTTATGGAATGGTCTGCCTGTGAGGTCATTCTCCTGGCTTTCTGCAAACTATGCAAAACTGAATTTTCTACATAGATAATAGAGTTGCACTGTAACAGATCATTTCCAAAAGCCACTTGGGTACAGCGTTAGGGACTGTGGTCTGTACTGCTATGTATAGTTTGTGCTGTGTACTGCTGTAAGTTCGCTCCCACTATATAATTTTTGCATTGTTTTAATGTGTAATGTTAATACTTACGCTTTGCTTAAGTATTTCTGGTTGGTTCTAGAGCTCTACAAAACAAATGTTATTGCACTGTTTATTGGATGTCCCATCCTGTTGATAGACTTGGCTTACTTTTTGTAATCCACTTTGAGTCCTGGTGAGAAAAGCAGACTATGAATGATTTTACCCTTAGAGTTAGCTGTGTTTGAATAGGAGAATGCTACATTTCATGCGACGTCAAGGCAATATGTGCAGATTAACCTTGGCTGTCAAAATGAAATTAATATTAAACCTCTTCCCTGTTCTCGGTTTACATGGCAATGTGGCTTTTTTCTCTTTTCCTGAGAAGATTATATATTTGCTAAATCCTTTCAGCGTGCAACCTGACTTAAAGATGGCTATTGATTTTCCCCTCCATAATCTTCAAGAAAAAGACACTTTTTAGTTTAACAAATGAAAAGTGGTTTGACATGAGTATTTACAAGAAGGTGTTGGCCTCCAATTTTCATATAATTCAGGTCTTATTTGATTGAAGACTGTGAAACTTCAATCATCCACTCATAAAAATTCCTGAGAAAAATAGAAGTTGTCAACCTTCAAATTATTTTTTTATACAAACCTGATTTTTTTAAAAAACAACTTCAGTGGTCTTGCAACCTTCATTTGTCTGCAGATGCTTGGTTTGACTGCTGTAAAATCAATGTAATGTGCTGTATGATCAACATTTCCTGGGAGATGAGATTTTTGCAAATTTACGGCATTCCAATATACATAGTTGAAATGTTTTATTTTTGAAGTACCTTTGGGCTCTGTTACTTGTTTTCACCACTGCAATGGGAAGATTGCTTATATGCTGAGTGTAAGGTTAACTTGTATTGCATTTCTTGAGCATTCCAAGTGTATGATCTCTGGAATCTTGTAATGCAGGAGACTGTGGATATTATTATTCATATATATGGTGGATGCGGGTGGGGGCTAAGGCTATGTGTATATAGCTAATTGATCTTCTCATGGTTGAAGTACATTTGAATGATAGCCTTGTTGCCTTCAGATGAATCGCTGGGCGTGATGAAGATGGATTGACTTTCTTAAGTATCAGATTATACAATTTTACCGATATGTACCAAGTGTAGAAATTGCTGTCCACTATTTTGGGAACAATATAAATGTGTGCACTATTTAAATGTGTAAAAAAGTAAAATCTCTGAGGAAAGAGGCTACTGTTTGAAGATCTGGTTGCTTCCACACAGATCTGTAATCCTACTATTAAGGTCCCACCAGGTGTAAAAGTTGCATCCCATTCACTTGTGGTGACAATGCAGCAGCAGTGAAAGAGATTTGAACCAATGAGTTTTTAGTTTTATCTATAAAGTTGTTAGATGAATACACAGATTTATATTTTATTTTATTTTTTATCTTATATATTATATATTTTTTAATATTTGGGAACAATTATTGTGGACAACTGTTAGCTCTAAATTATTCTCAATTTAAACAAGCTGTAGTTAATAAGTAACAACAAACTTGATGATTTCATGCCCTTTCACATTGAGAAGACATTGAGCAGACTTTAAAAAACTTGACTTTGCCTGGATTGTGCCAAGTTGGTTTGTAGCTTTAACCGTGTAAACAAAGAGCCCATTTAGTGGGAATTTGGGGGATATATGTAGAAGTAATGAGTTCAATAAATAAGGTATTATCTATGCCAGTAGTATTCAGTCCATGGGGCACAGAGAGCCACATTCACAGTTATTATCAGCCAATAGAGCCACATTTACTTCCATCCCTAACACGAGGCTCACAGCTTATCTATTGCTCGAGCAGTGGCTATTTCAAAGTGGGAACCACCTGGCAACCACAAGCCCCACTGGGGCATGCCCACTTTCCTGAAATGGGGTGGATGCCACACTGGGGAATGATGCTCAGAAGAGTCCCAGGTGGCATGTCAAAGAACCACATGTGGCTCCCAAGCCATAGAGTGTCACTGATTAATGCACATGACAGTGATTGAATTAGGCTGGTTCCATAACTTTGTTTTGGTTGATTCAGGTGGGTAGCCATGTTGGTCTGAAGCATCAGAACAAAGTTTGAGTCCAGTGGCACCTTTAAGACCAACGAAGTTTTATTCTGGGTATAAGCTTTTGTGTGCATGCACATAAGGAAGTGTAAAGCGCACAAAAATATACCCAGAATAAAGCTTTGTTGCCACTGGACTCAAACTTTGTTCTTTTGTTTAGGTTGATAATATTACTTCTCTAGAGCTTGTTAGAAGTAGTTATCCTTCTGAATAATATATAACAATGGTGTTGTTTAAGAGAGCTTTTCTATAACATAATACAGCTATACTATGACAGGACAGTTTAGGAAGGCACTTTATAAAGGAGGACAGAGACTATAGATCAGGGGTGTCAAACATGCGGGCTGGGGGCCAGATCAGGCCCCCAGAGGGCTTCTATCAGGCCCGCAGTGGAACTGGCTGTCTTCTGTTTCTTCTTCCAGTTCTGCTGCTGCGTCATCGTAGGTTTGCAGCTTACAGATACACACCTGAACAGCATACTCAGGATTGCAACAGCACAGACATTTTGATGCAGTAATTCAGAGCAAGAGGTGTCAGTTATCAGACACTGTTAAATAAACAAAATATTGAAAGAGCACTAATGTTTTAAGCAAGTTTTTATTTAAGTAAAAAAACCAACCTTTGTGTTTGTGTCCTTTATAAAGTTTATATCTCTGCTACCTGGCATTACATTTTATGGCTCACATGGCCCGGCCCAACAAGGTCTCATTTATGTCAGACCCGGTCCTCATAACAAATGAGTTTGACACCCCTGCTATAGATTATACCACTATATATAGGACATATTTTCATTTTTCTACACTATTTACCCTGTTGTCATTTCATTGTCTTCTATTGCTGTGATTTGTTCAGTCGCAGTCGAGTCCGACTCTTTGCGACCCCATTGCTGTGATACCATTTTCCTAATTGTATTTGCACTCTGTTTCACTCCTGATATGCTATGCTCATTCCGATTTTGATGGCCCTTGCCCATTGTTCATTTGATGACTGTTCATATTGGTTGTATCAGACTATACTGTGCTTATCAAATGTCTCTTTGTGTGAATTGTTACCAATTTACACTCTGCAATCCGCTTTGAGTCCCAGTGAAGAAAGGTGGACTCTAGATACAGTAAATAAATAATTTCTTGAATTGGGTCAGAACAGAAGGCATTGCTCCTGGTTGCACTTTGACTCCTTCCTCCCAGCAATTTCTCTTTGGAAAGCTATCTCTAGTGGTGGGGAGGTCCTTTTGGACAGCATTCCTTGTACTGTAAGGGGCAGCTGCTGGAAGGAACTACTGCCCCTTTGTCCATGCCTGTGTGAACTAAGCATGGGTGCCTTTGGGCCAATCACTGTATCTCAATTTAAATTATTTCATAGGGTTCTTGTTAGGATACATAAAAGAGGAGAAAATCATGTATGCTACCCTGAGTTCACTTGGAGGAGGAGGAAGATAAAAACGTGACAAATGTGAGGGTTACACTCCAGCTTTTATAGAGAGCTATGACAGATATTAAGCGATGGCACAGGGGATTTATCCTCGGGTTATAAGTAACATCTGAGCTAAACAGAACGGCTGTCAGTTCTAGCCCCGTGCTGGTGTGAGCTACCAGCCTTGTCCCCAGCTCGCCGTCCACCCAGCAGTTCGAAAGCTTTGGCGAGTAGATAAAATGGGTACCACTCCTCAGAGAGGGTGGGCACACTAAACCCCCCGGCGGGGGAGGTGTTAGCCGGTGAACGAAATGTCCAGCTTGTAAGATCGGAAGCCTAGAAGATCTCTTCGGCATCAAGAAGCCTGTAATGGGCCGTTCCGGCCAGGCGGTGGCAGTGCGGCGTTGTAACTCGAAGCAGTCCTGGAGAAAAGCCAAGCCGAGGGAAAAATGTCGTCTGGAACATGTCTAGTCTACAGCTGAAACAAAATCCCCGTCGGCTGCCAACGTGTGCTATTTAAAGATTTATATGTGTTGTCCTCCCTTACCCCCATGAATCATGGTTAGTCCCTTGTGAATGTGTAACTGTAAATTGCTCAGAGCCAGCAGCTCTGCAGAATTGAGCGATTAATAAATTGATTAATTGATTGATAATAATAATAATAATAATAATGACCATGGTATTAAACAGTATAATTCTAATAAATATATAGTAAATGAAAGAATAACATTCTACCATAAAAGTGTTACATTAATGTGTTTTAAAGGGGAAGGGAAAAGAAGATTATCTTGATGTCACTAGACATTTTTCTTTAGCCTATCCTTGAAAAATTATTCCAACGTGAACAATTAGTTAATCTACAATCTAAACTGCCGCTGTGCAGTCTGATTGAATTGTTGAAGTTCAGCATAGCTGAGCTGTGGATTAAGTTGAAAGTTAATATCATGTCCTGAGTTGACAGTACGGTGTTACAAACCTTGAATGGGTGTGATCCTTTCTCCCCACTTAACATACAAACATGATTTGCTTGCTTAGATGTTGCTTTAATAATTGAAAGAGAAAATAAAACCAGTATTGCTACTTAATCTCCTATCTGCATAGCACTATCCAGATCACGCAACTGGGCTTTTTTCATATTTCCAGCTAATAGTCACACATTGATCTGTTGCTAATCTGATTTAACCTTTTTTGTGTGTATTGATCACAGCACTTTACCCATGGGTTGTAAATCCACAACTGACTTGGGTAAACAGTTCATTGTTTAAAGCTGAGCCTAAGTCATTGTGATTTAGTTGAATTTTTAATGAACATCTTCTGAAGTATTAGATTATTTAAACTGCAGTCCAAATGAGCCATCATTTGAAATGGATTTTCGTGCAGTTATATTCATGAAGATGCTAAATAAAACTGTCACTTAGGGATTCTGCAAGATCAGTTTATAGCACAGTGAGCGTGCAAGTGTTGTTACTCTCTGTAGGAATCCACGTGTGTTGCTTGGGTTTTTTTGTTTTTTTTATGTTATACTTCAGTTTCAAGGATACTGAGGTCCAAGCAACACGATATACCCAACACATGCTGGAACATGGGTGCATGGCCAGACTCACAGTCAGATGTACAACAGGGGAACTCACACTTTTTGCCCCTTTTCTGTGGTTCCGTGTGCCTTAGGAAGGACACTTGGAGCCAGAGAAAATGGGCAACAAGTCTTTTCTGCTGGTTATTGCAGAGTAGGAGACAACTAGAAGCTCCTTTCCCTCCCTCACAATCCTGTGCAAACAGTATGTCATGTAGTTATACCCTAAAGTTCGCAGTGCTTAAACTCTGTCAGTTTTCATCTAACCGGCTGATCCATGGTGATCTAGTGCTTGCTGTTTGGATTGTGATTTTGTAGCTGGGCTAGCACCAACTGGTAGTATCTCTGCCATTACTGGGATCAAGTGACAAAATGAACATCTGAATGTTCTGAGACTTCAAAGCTTTCCTTTAAAAAGAAGCCGGTTTCTTGGCTTTGTGTAATCGATGACAAACTTGACAACATGTGGCCTGGGAGATCTCTGAAGCCAAGGGGTGATTGTATTTCTCACAGGAAATTTGGCAAAGAATGAAGAACAGACTTGTCTTCCTAAGGACCATGTGGTGCACCCAGGAATTTTGGGCCAACCAAGGCTTCCCTGTTGTGTGCCATGGTTAACAACACTGATTTAGTTGCAGCAAAAACAAATCACACGTAATTTGTGAAGCGGCCCAGAGTTTCAGTGTTCTGCACAGCTTCTTGTGTCCTCCATCCCAACTGTTCATGGTTTCTTTCTGTATAGCCCACCTATACCACTCAGTATCATTCTTTTTCCCGGGTTGCAGATGGCACACACATTTAATTACAGGAATATGAGAATTGGCTTTCTACATCAAATGAAGGACTCATCTAGTCCATCTCTGTTTTGCACCATGGTCATCCAAGTGCCTCTGTAAAACATATCCTGTAAATTGCTATCTTTTATAAATTTGTGTGGCCCCGTTCACACGCCGAATTTGCCACGGGAGAGCCACGAATGCTGGGCAGATTTTCAGGGCGCAATCACACCGCAACATCTGGCAAGCGTAGCGCACCCGTGGCCAACCCATTGGCGTGCCGCTGAAGCTGCGTGGTTAAAAAGTATCTCAACAAATGTACTAGCAAATGGTTTGCCACGGGCTGCCTACGGAATCATTCCGTGTGATTGCGTCGGCTGTCCTCCTTGACACGCACGTGCTGACGGACAAAACCGTGGTGTGCCACCGTCACATCTGATCGTGTTCTGGCGGGTCTAATTGCACCGGCGCAAAGAGCCACGCCTCCCCTCCGCGTTATCTGGCCTGTGTGACTGGGGCCTGTAATTGCTTTTGGGCAAAATTGCTGGTCCAAAGAAATTAGGGTGATACATTTTGAACACATAATGCTGTCTTGTACCAAGTTGGATTACTGTCTACTCTGACTTGCTCTAACTGTCCACAGGCTTGGGAAGAATTATGGGCTTTACCATGACCTGCTACCAAGGCCCCTTTTAACTGTATATGCCAGTTATTGAACTTGTCACTAAATCCCCAAGTGCTGGCTGCATTCGAGCATCACAAAGAGTGGTTTATCTGTGATGAGCATGAAAGCAGCTCATTTCTGTACATGCATGCTCACCTTCTTCACTTGTGCATGGAGTGCAGTTGAAGGATTTTTGGACCTTGGAAGGCTTGAATCAAACTCTAGTTTTCTGTGACATCAAAATGAAAGGGCCTGGGTGAACTGAAGTTTTTTTTTGCTCCACAGCACAAACACAGAATCCTTAAATTTCATAAATCCCAGTTCAGAGTCCTGGGGTGTTTTCCATGTGTCCCACCTTGTTTATAACATAATTTCTTTATCTTTACAGCTGTGCCTCCAAACATTGCAGACCTAAGGAATTTAGAAGTACTCAACTTCTTCAACAATCAGATTGAGGAGCTGCCTACCCAAATCAGCAGCCTTCAGAAGCTGAAACACTTGAATCTTGGGTGCGTACCGAAGGGTTTGGTGTGGTTGCTTAGATTCTCTATAGGATGCGATCCTGGAAAGAATCCTCTTCCATTTCTTAGAAAGATTGCTTTACTATTGTTTTGGCATATTCTGTTTTCTCCTTAAGTGGCTTCAGAATGACAGAAAAAGTCTACCTCGTGCCAAAGCCTCTGATCTTTTGTGCCATCTTGAAAGCAGAAACACACTATCTACTAAAACTTAACTCACCTTTTCCCCAAAGGAAAATAATAATAAT
>NW_015174274.1:891479-906636 GCF_001447785.1 Gekko japonicus | reverse complement strand
CTGGAAGACTTTATTTATAAGCGTGCAAGCCTGTTGTGGGAGATATCCATGAACATTTAAACAACGTATGCGACTTTCAGAACCGGGAAGAAAGAGATTTTATTGAAAATAAAGCTTTGAAATGGCAGGCACTCCAAAAAAGATGGCGAAAACTCTGAGAGGAAGGGAAGTGGACGTAATTGCACTTTTTGCGTGTTGTGGGAGATTTCCATGAGCTTTTAAACAGCGAATGCGATTTGCAGAGCCAGGAAGAAAGAGATTTTATTGAAAATAAAACGTTGAAATGGCAGGCACTCTAAAAAAGATGGCAAAAATGAGAAGAAGGGAAGTTGACATCACTGCACTAGTAGCAGAAGCCATTAAGCCGATTCTGGAGCAACTTGTTGGTATTAACCAACAGCTTGCCAAGATAAATCAACAAGTTGTGTCCCGGCTGCTCCAGGAGGCGATAGTAGAAAAAAAATGGAATTGAGGGCTTTCGAAGTGAATGAGATGGACACTAAATTAAGCAGCGATCTCAATGAGAAAAGGAGAAAAAGCACAAGAGAAACAGGAAAGATTTACAAGGATTTAACTCCTTCCTTGCAAGTGTTCTTAGAAAGTGTCATCTTAAATCCTGCTGAGAAAAAAGAGCTGGAGTTTCCCTTCACAATCAAGAAACCTTTGAGATGCCACTGGGCCCCGAGGGCGAGACCAGAGAGGAAGAGGCTTAAGACTGGCGGTTTTATCCCTTTGGACGGAGGAGACTGGGCTTTAGAATTTGGAGTGAACGTCTAAGAAGCTATTAAGATTTTAGAGAGTTTTAGTATACATGTAAAGGCGGAAGGACTCTGGAAATTGCCTTTATGAAGCGAGTTGGAGGAGATGCTCGGGAAATCTTCTCATAACAAGTAACAAACTAACATATAAGTTTAGAAAGACAGGTCCTCACAAAGTATATTGTTCATTAACAGCCTTTTTTTTTTTTAACTAACAGTAGTTTAACAGGGAATGATCTCTTAACCTTGGGTTTTTAGTTTAGTGTGGGTTGCCTTTCCTTTCTCCCTAATTGTAGTTCCCCTATCCCTATTTTTTGTTGGTAGTTTTTGTAGTATATATAAAAAAAATAAAAAATCCCCTCCAGGGGCTTATAAAAAAAAATACCCCTGTGTGCCTGCCGTTTATCCTCCTCTAAGCAATTAGCCTCCTGGCTATCAACAAATCCTGATCTTATCCCGTGTTTCTTTTATGAAGCATCTTCTTGTTTTGCCAGCTCTAGGAAGGGTTAATGATTATTTTGCAGTGTCCTACATAACAAGCAGGCTGTCAATCACCTCACAAGCTGGTTGCAAAGTTAGAGGCAAAATGTAGCAATTTGGTTGGAAACACTTGTTCTTTGCTTTGGATAGTAAGACTACCCTGTTGATTGGCTAAACATTTTTTTGCCTTCCACATGCATACTTTCACTTCAGACTGTGTGGTGAATTCCCTGATGGGATTTTTTTTTTGCTTGTTTGATCAGTGAGATAAACTCGCTGTAGAATCATCCAAATGTAGGTAAAGATGCATGCTGCAAATCAAGTGAGGCCTAACAGTTGCTAGGGCATTGATTGATTAAAATGAATAACATTTGGGCTGGCTATTTGGATATTCACACACTTCCTAGTGTTAATCCTGGTGTTTAGGGTCAAAGAAGATAAAATGCTAGATCGCTGTTCACATCCTCTCAGTGTGTTCTGGTTTGAAAACTTGATCAGTGCTTCTCCCCCCCCCAAAAAAACAAAAAGCTATGTAAAATTATTTCCAGTGTTCAGTAAGCAGTTTGATATCTTTATGAATTCAGTTCATACAGTGACTGAACGGACCGGGAGTCCCTTCCCTGCTGGTCCATTTTCCTCTGGTAATTTATGTAGAAAGGAGACGTATGGGTCAGCTGATCAACACTATTCTTTCTCCTGGTAGCATCTCTCCTCTGGCTAAACTTCTGTGGTCTTTCATTCTCTTTAATTCTCTTTAATTCTCGCAGCTCTCTTCTTCTGCCACCACAGATGCAGAATGCTCCTGGTGTACACCATGATGGGAGAAGGCAGCCAGCAGGGCTGTGATGTTGCCAGAGTACCCTAGTGGTCTGGAAATTAAGCTGTGCCCACTGTGCTGGAATAAGAGCCCTATGAGCCACCAGCCAGAGCAGATAAGATTCTAGTTAGAGGAAGCCACAGGAGTCAAAGCTGACATTTGGGACTTGTGGAAGGATCAGTCCCTGAATGAAGGTCCTGAACAGCTTCCTGCCAAACCACAGACCACCACCCCCCCAGCCAGAACTGCAATTACAGCACAGCAACCTGCAGAGGGTGTTCTGTAGGCTAGGATCGCCTAGCACTCAGCTCAGTCCTCAGTTTGGTGTAGTGGTTAGGAGTGCAGACTCTAATCAAGATTCTACTTAGAGGAAGCCACAGGAGTCAAAGCTGACATTTGGGACTTGTGGAAGGATCAGTCCCTGAATGAAGGTCCTGACCAGCTTCCTCCCAAACCACAGACCACCACCCCCAGCCAGAACTGCAATTACAGCCTTCCAGGGCCACTGCACAGCAACCTGCAGAGGGTGTTCTGTAGGCTAGGATCGCCTAGCACTCAGCTCAGTCCTCAGTTTGGTGTAGTGGTTAGGAGTGCAGACTCTAATCTGGGAGGACTGGGTTTGATTCTCCACTCCTCCACATGCAGCTGCTGGTGTGACCTTGAGTCAGTTACAAGTTCTTTCAGAGCTGTTCTCTCATGAGCAGTTCTCGAAAGAACTCTCTCAGCCCCACCTACCTCACAGCGTGGGGAGGGGAAGGGAAACGAGATCGTAAACTGCTCTGAGACTCCATCCGGTAGTGAAGGGCAGGGTATAAATCCAATCTCTTCTTCACGCTAACATTCCAAAAAACTTAGATTGGTAATGAGTAATACGGACAAGGCCATTGATAAATAGCTGCTGTGTGTATGCCACCTTAAAGTGACACATGGATCCAGATGTTCCATTTGAGGCCCCATCATCCCATAGTGCTATTCATTCTTTCACTTCTTATGTAGCATTTTTGATAGGGCATGTACTCTTTAGAAATATATGTTTCATCATGGAGTGGCCTAGTATACAGTAGTGGTGGTGAGCTAGAAGATTCACACTTTGGCCATGAACTTGTGGTGTGGTGTTAGACGAACTGCTGACTCTTCATGTGTGCAACATGAAAGGAATAATACTTTAAGGTTGTTTTGGGGATTACTGAAGTTAAATATTTGAGCATTTTGGAAAAATTATTTATTTATTGTAGATATTTATACTCCACTCTTAAGACAACAAAAGAGAAGCCATGTTGGATCAGGCCAATGGCCCATCTAGTCCAACACTCTGTGTCACACAGTGGCCAAAACCGAGGTGTCATCAGGAGGTCCACCAACAGGGCCAGAACTCCAGAAGCCCTCCCACTGTTGTCCCCCCAAGCATGAATAATACAGAACATCACTGCCCCAGAAATAGTGTTCCCTCTATACCTTGTGGCTAAAAGTCATTGATGGACCTCTGCTCATATGTTTATCCAATCCCCTCTTGAAGCTGTCTATGCTTGGAGCTGCCACCACTTCCTGCGGCAGTGAATTCCACATGTTAATTATTTTTGGGGTGAAGAAGTACTTCCTTTTATCTGTTCTAAACCTACTGCTCATTAATTTCATTGCATGCCCATAAGTTCTTATATTGTGAGAAAGGGAAAGAAAAGTACTTTTTCTCTACCTTCTCTGTCTCATGCATAATTTTACAAACCTCTGTTACCCTTCCATCATCATTTCTTTCTTTTCTTTTTTTAAAACCCCAGAGGGATATTTTTTATTTTGCAAATACTACAAAAACTACAAAGAAATATTAGGGGACTACAACTAAGGATAAACGAAAGCAAACCACACTAAACTAAAACCCCAAGAGGAGGAGATCTTTTCACTGTTAGTAAAAATGTTAGTACTATAAGTGTTAATATCACAATATACTTGTAGAGTTCTTGGTTATAACAATTCACTATTTATATGTTATTTTATTAGTTGTTACGAGAGAAATCTCTGATCATCTTGTTCTTCGCTTCAAAAGGCCATTTTCCAAGTCCTTCTGTCTTTACTTCGACTTTCTGTCTCTAAAATCGTATACCACTCTGGCAGGTCCTGCACCCTTTTCTGCCGCAGAGTCCTCTTCCGTTCCAGAGGTAGCAGAGTCACTAGACTTCGTTTCTTCCTCTTTGGACTCTTCATCTGTCCCCAGCTAACGTCAAAAATTCTTTAGCTTTAAAAGTGGAGTCTATCTTCTCTCTTCTATCATTGATCTTAAAGATGAAACCCTCTGGAACCACCAGCTGATAAGAATTCAACTCCCTAATTAACCCTTCTGGCTTGTAAAAAGATTAGGGAAGTTTACAAGGACGATTCTCCCACATAACAAAATCTCACAGCTGAATATAATGAACATGCAAGGCTAGGTCCTACAACCTCTGTTCCTTACAAATGTCCTTTAAGGTTTTAATGGTTACATTTCCCATTTTCAGTGGAGTTGCTGATGTTGCTTTTAAAATGGCATCTCTGGTTTGTCTTCTTGAAAACCTGACCACTATTTCTCCAGGTAGGCTATTTTTTAAATGTAATTGGAGTATGCCCTATAGGCTGACTCCATTTCATTTTCAAGTTCATCCGCTGTTAATCCTACTACTGGAGCGATGATCTCACTAAGCACCCTCTTCAGGTCTTCCCAATCCGTTTCAGGAACTCCCTGAAACCTGAAAATCATGTTAGCTTTTTCCATCTGTAGCTGCAAAACTCGATTCTCTTGGCAATTCTGCTTCGTTTCCACATCTCCCATCCTTTCCTTCAAGTTCTTGCTTGTGGTGTCTATCTCTTTAATTTTCTCGTTTGCCTGCTCCACTTTTTTCTCTGTTTCGTTCAGCTGAAGCTGAAGCTGCTGTGCTGCAAAGTTTTTATTCATCACAATCAATTGCTGGTTAATACCATCGAGTTGTTCCATCACCAGCTTGAGCATATCTGCCAGGAGTTTGAGGACATCTGTTCCCTCTTCCGGTTTCAGACTCTGACGGCCCTGCTTCGTTTTAAACTTTCTCTGCTGGGCTGCCATCTTTCCCGTTTTGTTTACAGTTTCTGCCTCTTCCACGCAACTCGGAAAACTCACCTAACAACTTCGCAATTCAGATAAGTTTCTCAAAACACTTTTGGTTTACTTCCTCCCCTCTCCCCCTTTGTGTCCGTTAGCCGCTCATTCGCACAAGAGGCGTCCCTCTTTGCAATCTCTTTTTTCAACAGCGGGGGGGTCGTTTTTCAAACTACTCCGTTTTATTCAGAACTCACGTTCATTGTCGATCAGTTTCTCTGACTATACTCGGTTTTACGCCATTCTGCTCGATCTCTGGTGCTTGTCCCGGTCAGTCCAGCTTGTGCCTGAAGGCCACTCAGCAACTGGACCATTGGGGCGGAGGGGAGCCTCAATTCTCCGGCATTACGCCGTCGAAGAGGCTACCCTTCAAAAGCCCCCTGGCCTGGAACCTATTGCAAAGGCTCCGTGGGTGTGTCACTTGAGGTGGCACCCCTCCAGGCCGCTGGTGTGCGATTCGCCCTTCCTCTTTATGGGGAGAGCATCCGCCATCGCTGTTTCGTAGACCGGAAGCTCCATCATCATTTCTTTAAGCTAAGATCCCTAACCTCTTTAATCTTTCTTCATAGGGAAGTTGTTCCATCCCCTTAATCATTTTAGTTGCCCTTTTCTGCACTTTTTCCAATGCTATAATATCTTTTTTGAAGTGCGGTGACTATATTGTACACAATATTCCAAATGAGGCTGCACCATATATTTATACAGGGGCATTATGGTACTGACTGAATTGTTTTCAGTTCCCTTCCTAATAATTCCCAGCATAGCACTTGCGTTTTTTTAATTGCAGTTGCACACTGAGTTGACATTTTCAGGGAGTTACCCACCATTACTCCAAAATCTCTCTCCTGATCAGTTACCGCCAGTTCAGACCCCATCAACTTATATTTATGGTTAGGCTTATTGGATCCAATGTAATGTGCATTATTTTGCACTTGCCCACATTGAACCTCATTTGCCACGTTGACACCCACTCGCCCAGCCTCAACAGATCCCTCTGGAGCGCCTTACAGTCCTCCCTCTTTTCTCCAGTGGGGATCCAAAACTACTCTTCTTCATTCTCCTCTTCTCAGTTTTATCCTTACAACAACCCGGTGAGGTAGGAGAGCCTAAGGTCACCCATTGAGATTCCGCATGATAGGGTGGGGGTTCAAACCTGGGTCCCCCAGATCCTAGTTCAGCACTCAAGCTGTTACACAATGCTGTCCTTATAAACAGTAAAGGAGCAGGATCTGCAAAAAGAGGGAAGGATTTATCAGGCCCTGGATCATGCTCGTAAGTATTATGATTAGAACAAACTGGAAAAAAAATTGTATTGATCATGTGTTTGCTAAATGTGTGCAGTTTTTTAATCATAATATTTTTATTTCCAGTTCCAGAACATGAGATGACTCGCATTTGTGATGATTGAAGGCTGATTGGCTTGGGTTTTTGTACGTTGCTTTTGCCTGTTCTGAATTTTAACTGGCTGTGCTTTCTATTTTATGTGTTGTTGTGTGTTTTTTTTAAGTTTTTATTCTTGTACTTTGCTTTGGGTTCCATCTGATAGCAGAAAAGATGGCTTGCAAAGATTAAACTGACTAAATAAATAGAGGTGTGTTGCCTAAAACTGTGAGACACTTTCTAGCCATTGCTCGCTTTATACCCCAAACTATGTCTGCTTTACCATCTTCCCTTTTTGTTAGCATGAACAGGCTCAACTCCTTGCCACGAGGATTTGGCTCCTTACCAGCCCTGGAGGTTCTTGACCTGACTTACAATAACTTAAATGAGAATTCACTGCCTGGAAACTTCTTCTATTTAAGTAAGAAACTGATTTTAAGAAACACTTTAAATCATTTTGAAAAGTTGCTTTGCTTTCTGCAGGTGAAATTTATTTGGGAGAGTCTGAACTCTTAAAAATGATATTTTAGATATATGTTTTCTTCCTCCTATGAGCCTCCTTGAATATTTTTCAGCATAGCTCAGCAATATGTGTCTTTGATCTACAATCACCGGATATTGGTAGGAGTTAAGTGGACTTGGCTGGCAGTGTTGTATGAGCTGCTTACTGGGTTATATTTTCTTGCATTTTATTCCGTTTCATACTTAGTTAAAACTTCTGCAAGTACAGCACCCTCCTAGGTGAGTAAGGACAAACTTAAGACAGCTAACGATTAACTCCCAGTCTGCTTTTCTTGAATAAAACTCATTTGGTTAAAAAAAACATGAGGCTTGAATTAATGTGCATGACACATGATACATAAAGCGAAAATTTCTTCCAGCAAACACAGCTACTGTTTAATTTTGGGCATAGACTGACCGTCGCTCTCTCTGTGGTGTAGGATGGAAGTATGGGCTCCCCCCCCCTTCCTGTGTAACTAGAAATGACAGACTTGATCTAGGTTTGGAGATTCTGTCTACCTCTGAAGGACCTTCAGTATAATATCCTTCTTTCCCACTGGAATTCCAAGTGCGTTGAGAGCCTTGGGGGCCATAAATAAAAATAAAACTAATTAATATGCCTCTTCTTTTTTCCTGTCCCCCTCTGCCACACGCACGTCAGATGTTGTCTCTGTAGTGCAAAGAGAAGAGTTGTATAAATACACAAAAAAGTTGGTATGTTTTTATTAAACTGCATTTTGCTGTTTGCAGACATAATAGATAAGGAGGGATCTCAAATATATCCAGAGGGGATGGGGGGGGAGGTAATTTTTTGCTGCAAATCTGGATAATGATTAGGAATTGAACATTACAGAGAGTAATTTGGGCTTGTGCCCTCGCAGCCTCACGTGAAAACTGTGTGCTCCAACCTGCCAGAGTCTAATGTTGTAGGAGTTGTTAATTGTGTCAATCCTTTTTGGATATAGATGTTTTCCTGAGCAGACCAACAGTACAATAAGCCAGTAAATCTAAGTTTGACCTGCTTGTTACTATTGTGTGCCTTGGGTATGTCAAAGGCTTTTCACCAAGTCAGGGTTATTAATCAAACCTGACACTCCAGTATTGATCAGGCCTCAAATGGTTGGGTTGCATGCCACCCTGTTTATATATTGCTGTTTAATTTGCAGCCACCTTGCGTGCACTCTATCTAAGTGACAACGATTTTGAAATCCTGCCACCAGATATTGGGAAGCTCACAAAGTTGCAGATAGTAAGTAATTTATCTAAATTCTTGAAAAAAATCAATTCACTTTTGCGGCCCTGGTAGGAGTAGAATCAAGTCAATTTGCGCAAAGTAGTGAGGGGAGGGTTTGAAGAAATTAGCCTCTATGCCTGGCATTGCCTATTGTTAATCAGCAGGTACTTGTAAGTAAATTGGAGGAATAAAATAGGTGGGGTGAGAGGAAGTGGCAGAAAGCTAAAGGTCTTTATGAGACTGCTTTGTAAGATATTTGTCTATGATGTGTTCAGCCTCCCCAAATGTCTGCTTCCTTTCAACTGTGTGTCTGTCTCGCCCACTGTCTTCTGAAAGCTTAGCCTTCGGGATAATGACTTGATATCACTGCCTAAAGAAATTGGTGAACTCACTCAGCTTAAAGAACTTCATATCCAAGGGAACCGACTTACTGTGCTGCCTCCGGAGCTAGGTAAGGCTTGGTAGATTTTGTGGTTGAAGATGGCTAAGGGGAGATAGAACTCTTGACTTGTTCTCACTGATAACCTAAGCTTGGCCATTAATGTCTCTTTTGAAAAAAAGCTAAACCATTTCTGCTTTTGTCGTAATATGATGATTTTGTGCTATACTATATGTTAGTATACAGGGGTTATTACCTAATTACCTATACCTAAGGAATAAAAGGAAATTGCTGTACGTAATCTATCCATAACTGGTTGATCCTCAATGGAGCTTGGCTGTTAGCACACTGGGTTAGAGTGAAGTATGGCTGGAAGTAGGCAATCAAGTTCCTCAGATGTCTTATGCATTGTATCTCCAAAATGCAATTCATGAGGTGGTGTTTAGGACACAGGGGTCACAGTTTTATAAGGTTTTGGTCCTTGTTCTGGATTTAAAGGCTTATATGTAGTGCGACAGTGAGAGAGAATCATGAATCACTGCAAGAGCACAGTTGCATTCAACTACATACAAGTGCCAAGAAACACTACATTTGTCAGGGAATGTACACTGAGGACTTACCAATGGAAGTATTGTTTTAGAAGGAAACCTGGTTTGGAAAAAGAAATCTGTATTACAAAAAGCAAAGCAACAGATGTAATTGGCAAGATTACTGTGGTGTAGTTGTCAGAGTATTGGACTGGGATAGGCTTCCCAAGTCCCCCCGGGGGGTGGGGAAACCCCCGCCCCAGAAGCCCGTTCCCTGCCACCGGCGGATCGGGCCCCAGGGGGAACCCCACCCCGGCGTGCGCGTTACCTGGAAGTGACGTTATGACACTGGGCTCGCTGGGGGCGGGGCCACTGTCATCCAAGGGAAAACTCTATGGTTTTCCCTCGGATGGTCGTGGCCCCACCCCCAGCGTACCCGGCGTCATAACGTCACTTCCTGGTGACGTGCGTGTGGCGTGCGCACGCTCCAGCCGCAGACCAGAAGTCCCCCGGTAAGTACATTTTTCGACTTGGCAACCCTGGACTGGGATCTGGGAGACCCAGGTTTGAATCCAGTAACACACATTCAGCCTAACCTGCCTCACAGGGTTGTTGTGAAGATGAAACGAGGGATCTTGACAGGCTGGGCTAAAAGTAACTGGGCTGAAAGAAACAAAGTGAATTTCAACAGAGATAAGTGTAAAGTTCTGCATTTAGGTAAGAAAAAAACGAATGCATAATTATAACCTGAGGGAGACTTATCTTGGTAGTAGCACATGCAAAAAGGATTTAAAGGCCTTAGTAGATCATACACTGAACATGCATCAGCAGTGTGATGTGGTAGCTAAAAAGATAGATGTGATTTTGAGCTGCATCAACAGAGCTACAGTGTCCAGATCAATCAAAGTGAAAGTATCACTTTACTTTGCTCTGACTAGACCTCACCAGGGTACTGAATTCCGTTTGGAGCACCACCATTTAAGAAGGATGTTGATAAGCTGGAAGGTGTCCAGTGGAGGGTGACAAAGATGGTCAGGGGTCTGGTGACCAAGTCCTATAAAGAAATGTTGAAAGAGCTGGGCATGTTTATCTTGGAGAGGAGACGATTGAGAGGTGATATGATAGCCATCTTCAAGTATGTGAAAGGTTGTCATGTAGAGGATGGAGCAGAGTTGTTTACTTTGGCCCAGAAGCTCAGTCCAAAACCAACAGGTTGAATTATAAATCAAAAGAGTTTTCAGCTAAACATTAGAAAGAACTTCCTGACACAGTAGTTCCTCAGTAGAACAGGCTTCCTTGGGAGATGGTGGGCTCTCCTTTGGAGGTTTTTAAGCAGAGGATAGATGGCCATCTGACAGCAGTGCTGATTTTATGACCCACTGTCAATTTATGCAGATCTTGAGAGGGATGGTAGGAAGGGATGAGCCAGCACTTGGCTCTCGTGGCCCTTTCTTATATGCCCAGGGTATTGCTGATTGCCCCTTTGGCGTCAGGAAGGAATTTTCCAGCAGGCCAGATTGGCCAAGGGATTCTGGAGTTTTGTGGGGGGGAGTTGCCTCCTTCTGGGCATAGAGCAGGAGTCCCTGGGGAAGTGGGGGAGCAGGTAGCTGTGAATTTCGCTTTGCATCCCTATTGGAAGAAATGAAGGGTATAAATGAAGTACATAAAATATCCTGAAGTTTATTGTTTGGTCTCCCTGTGTGTTTAATGCTCTTTTAAAATATCTCTGTCATGGCAAAGTGCAGTCTCTCTTCATTATTACATCAATCATGCTGGACTTATTCATGATTATTTACCACTATACAGCTTCTAATATGTCCTAACATATTAGTAGCCGTATAGTGGTAACTAATCATGGATAAATCCAGCATCATTGATGCAGCCATGAAGAAATTGCACTTTGCAGATGTTCAGCGACACCAGTGCTCTCTGAGTATTATTGATGAGAATAGGGATGGTAGAAACCAAGAGGGAGAAGGTAAGAAGGGGAATTAAGATAACAAGGAAGAGAGACTTCATCTTTCTGTTCAGATGCACGTATCACTTACTTTTTATTAGTCATGTGACTGTGATATGTCAGGGTGTATTCCCAGTATATAGAAACAAAGCAAGGGGGTACTTAGGGCAGCTAAAGTAAGCGGTACTAATGCAAGCAAACCATTGTTGTAAAACTAGAATGCAGATTATGCTTTGAACTGTTGACGGGGTGTGTGTGCTTCTTTTTTTTAAAAAACCCACAATCTCAGTTCTCACTTTAATTATGTGACTTCAAATCCACTATGAAGCTTCTATAGCTAGCCTTCTCTCTCTCATTTTCTCTCTCTCTCCCTCCCTCCCTCCCTCCCTCCTCCCCCAATAGCAAAGACATAAACATTTCCTAGAAATGCTAAGTTACAGTAAGCAAGTTACAGCCTGTTTCATCCCTACAGTCTCTAAGGTGTCTTTATTTAGCCCATAAGAGCTTCTTTGGAACCCATAAATCTCACATTTCACTTCTAAAAGGGGCATTTTTAGGCTTCATGGCTGCAATAAGTTTGAAAAGGGAGTGGGCAGGTTTCTACATGTTAGACACAATACATTAAATCAGATATACTCATTCATTCAGTTTTTGTTAACTGTATTTTGCATCAGTATTGTACTCTTTCAAAGGTCGTTATTTCAGACCTAGGAACCTGTTAAGCATGTTGCTCCTACTGCAAGATCCAAGCGTAACACGTCTACCAAGAGTAGATGAAATCCACCATACTGATGGTGGTTTTTTTTCAGTCATGCGATTTCAGCATGATGATTGGATGTGCTCCCTTCTGTGATGCTTTTCCAGTGAACCTCTCAGGGGGGACCTTTACGTTACCATTCTCGCAATATGTGTTCAGGTGCACCATTCTCTTTTTTGCCCCAACTTTCAGTTCAATACATTTTACAAGTAGATTGACTGTAAAGCCCAGCAGAAAGTAATATTCGCTATTTAAAGTTGATGATGAGGAAACTGAAATTATTCCTTAGCTCTGTCATGAACCAAAAGGGAAACTGCAACCAAGAAACCGGAAGGAGATCGAGACTGGGAAGGGCAGCCATGAAGGAGCTAGAAAAGATTCTTCTTAAGTGTAAGGATGTGTCATTGGTGACCACAATCAAGATGATTCATACTATTCATAATCCCGATTACTGTGTATGGGTGTGAAAGTTGGACAATGGAAAAAAATTGATTCATTTGAAGTGTGTGGTGTTGGAGGAGGGTTTTAGGAATACTGTGGACTGCCAAAAAGACAAATAAGTGGGTTCTAGATCAGATCAAGCCTGAACTCTCCCTAGAAGTTAAAATGACTCAACTGAGGCTATTGTACTTTGGTTACATTATGAGAAGACAAGAGTTACTGGAAAAGACAATAATGCTAGGAAAAGTTGAAAGCAGCAGGAAAAGAGGAAGACCCAACATGAGATGGATTGACTATAAAGTAGGGGTGTCAAACATGTGGCCCGGGGGCCGGATTAGGCCCCGGAGGGCTTCTATCAGGCCCACAGTGGAACTGGCTTTCTTCTGCTTCTTCTTCCAGTTCTGCTGCTACTGCATCATTGTAGGTTTGCAGTTTACAGATACACACCTGACCTTTCTGTTTGTGTCCTTTATAAAGTTTATATCTCTACTACCCGGCCTTACGTTTTATGGCACACATGGCTCGGCCCAACAAGGTCTCATTTATGTCCGATCCGGCCCTCATAACAAATGAGTTCGACACCCCTGCTATAAAGGAAGTCATGGCCCTCAGTTTGTAAAAGCTGAACAAGACAGTTAACGATAGGATGTTTTGGAGGTCATTAATTCATAGAGTCACCTTAAGCAGAAGCGACTTGATCAGACTTAACACACACATCTTCTAACTGTGTTTAGGAGGAGGGGCTGTGGCTGAGTTGCAGAGCATCTGCTTTGCATGCAGAAGTTCCAGATTCAACTCCCTGCATCTCCAGTTAAAAAGATGATGTAGTAGGTGATGTCAAAAACTTCCACCTGAGACCTTGGAGAGCCACTGCCAGCCAGAGTAGACAGTAATGACCTTGTGTTCAGGTGTGAACATCATTAGTAGAGATTTTTATTTATTTGTTGTATTAAAATACTTGTACCCAACTGCCCCACCACTGAAGGACCCCAAGGTGATTTGCAACACATAATATGGTTACTGAGACAACATCAGGTCTCGGTTCCTGCCGGAGCGCACTGGAGCACCGCTCCGCCAGTCAGGAGCCCAGGGGGCAGGCACATAAGCCCCGCCCCCTGCTCCCACCAGCCATCAGTTGGGACACGGTGGGGGGGTGAAACGTTCCCCCGCCTCCCCGAGCCCCAGGGTGGTGGCCTTGGACTCGTAGGTGCAAATTACACCTCTCGCGCAAGAGGTCATTCTGGCTCCCCCAGCTCTCCTTCGGGGCTCTTTAAAAAGTTATGGCCACCGCCGCTGTTCTCGGCGGCAGCTGCGACGCCTGTATAGGGGGGGCGAAACGTTCTCCTGCATCCCTGAGCCCTGGGGTGGTGGCCTTGGACTCATAGGGACAAATTCCACCTCTCGCGTAAGAGGTCATTCTGGCTCCCCCAGCTCTCCTTAGGGGCCCGCCACCGCTATTCTTGGCGGCAGTTGCAATGTCCATTGGGGGGGATTGGGGCGAAATGTTCTCCTTCCTCCCTGAGCCCTGGGGTGGTGGCCTTGGACTCGTAGGGGCAAATTCCACCTCTCGCGTGAGAGGTCATTCTGGCTCCCCCAGCCCTCCTGAGGGGCTCTTTAAAAACTTATGGCCGCCACCACTGTTCTCAGCAGCAGCTGCGACACCCGCGTGGGGGGGGCAAAACATTCTTCTGCCTCCTTGAGCCCCATGGCCTTGGACTCATAGGGGCAAATTCCACCTCTCGTGTGTGATGCTGCTCGGACATCACACGTGAGAGGTCATTCTGGCTCCCCCAGCTCTTGGGAGGGGCTCTTTAAAAAGTTATGGCCGCCATCGCTGTTCTCGGCGGCAGCTGCGACGCCCGCGGGGGGAGGGGCAGGGTGAAACGTTCCCTTGCCTCCCTGAGACCTGGGGTAGTGGCCTTGGACTCGTAGGGGCAAATTCCACCTCTCGTGTGTGATGTCCACTGCTCGGACATCACATGCGAGAGGTCATTCTGGTTCCCCCAGCTCTCGGGAGGGGCTCTTTAAAAACTTATGACCGCCGTCGCTGTTCCGAGGCCCGCACGGGGGGGAGGGGCAAAACGTTCCCTTCCTGAGCCCCGGTGTGGTAGCCTTGGACTTGTAGTGTGGGGTGTGTGTGGGGGGCAATGGAAGCTGAGTGATAGGGTCTCTCCAAGTGATTGCCAGAAGTGAGATGCGTCCTGGTCTTGTGTCTTACAGATAATCTTACAAATAGTCCTTTGCATTTATCTCATGCTTTCAACTTTAAAAGGATCATAATGCTGATTGTGTGAACTTAGGCAAATCATGAGAGGTAGAGCAGGAAGGGTTGCATCAGTGCTTAGTTCTTGTGGCCCTTTCTTACACGCCCAGGGAAATGCTGATCGCCACTTCAGGGCCAGGAAGCAATTTTTCTCCAGGCCAGTTTGGCCCCCAGTGATCCTGGAGGGTTTTTTTTTATCATATTCTGGGCGTGGAACAGGGGTCACTGATGTGTGTGTGTGGTATTGGTGAATTTCCTGCATTGTGCAGGGGGTTGGACTAGATGACCCTGGAGGTCCCTTCCCACTCTATGAGTCTATGATTCTATCATTCACCCAGGCTGGCTGTGGACACGCCAGCACTTCTGTCAGGCAGAAGCGCCTGAGATCCTCCCCCTCCCCTTTTCCTTCGCCCGACTTGGAGGCGAAGGGAAGGGAGAGGGGGGAAAGAATGGATCCCAGGTGCTTCTGCCTGTCAGAGGGGCTGGTGCACACTTCCGGTGATGTCAGGGGGTGTGGCATATGCTAATAAGTTATGCTAATGAGCTCCTGCAGCTCTTTT
>NW_015174274.1:891119-891223 GCF_001447785.1 Gekko japonicus | reverse complement strand
CTTGCTTAGGTCTTGCAAAATGAGGGCCATGGCTTCCTTTATTGAGTCAGTCTATCTTGGGTCTTCCTCTCTTCTTGCATTATTGTCTCTTCCAGTGACTTTTG
>NW_015174274.1:890902-891018 GCF_001447785.1 Gekko japonicus | reverse complement strand
TCAGGATGCTCATGGAAGCTGCAGTGCAAAAATGAATTGAATTAGAACATTCTGACCCAAATTATCTCCAGAATGCCATATGCTATTTGCAAGGGATGTGACAGCAGGCATAACAT
>NW_015174274.1:832061-889185 GCF_001447785.1 Gekko japonicus | reverse complement strand
TGTTCTCATGTTCTTAATTTTTTTACATTAGTTTGCCTACCCACCCACAGGGAACATCTAACTAGGAGGCTCTTCTGCTCAAGGCCCAAGGAGAGCTGTTCAAGATCTCTGTCATGCTCTTGTGTGGTTCCTTTCAGTGAACACGAACAGGACTGCTTCCCCGGGGAGTTATATTCTTAGGTCTGTCATCTTTCTCTTTGGGAAGCAGAGCACGTGATGTCAAACTAATAAAACTGTAAGCCCTAAAGTGTAAAGCAAAGCTGAAGAGAATCACGGTAGGCATGTTTTTACATTTAACCTAACTGTACCTTCTATGCAGTAGGCTTATCGCTTGCTTAGCCTTTAATAAAATTGGATCCAGAGGTATTTATATCCAAATAGGAAAATAAAATTAATTTCTTTCCATTCAGTTATCAGGAAGAGAGCATGTCCTCTGATCTGAAACAGAAAAGGACACTTAAACTTCAGCCGTAGCATCAACTGTAAGAAAATTATGATAATGCATAAAGCTGTCTTTTTATGTATATGATACCATAGTAGAACAGGGTGGAGCAGGAATAAAGGTTATGAGAGAACAGAATATCATCCTTTTCAAGTTTGCAGTATTATTTTTCATTAAGTTTTATCCTTATCCCTAAGAAAGGAATGGGTAGCATGTGGAGACTGCATATGACTTTCTCCTGGGAATACAGATTCAATCAATTTTAGGTGCTTTTAATTAAAACATACTCTTAAAATAATCTATATAGCTGTTGATGCAAGGGAGCAGATTCATTTTCTCTTGTGAAACAGAGGGTTGTTGCGTAGTAATCTACTTTCTTGCTGTTGTGAGATGCAGATTTGTATTTAGAGGAGGGATAATTGCTCAGCACTGTAACACATGCTTTGGATCCAGAAGATCCCAGATTCAGTCAGTGCCATCTCCTAGTTAAAGGGTATTGGGATAGATCTTTCTCTGTCCCCGAACCTGGAGAAATGCTGCCAGTTAGAGAAGATCAGTGATCTCTTACTGTGGTACTTATTTATCTGTTCCTTGGTGCTTCTTGAAGCTTGTAGATAGAGTACAAAGAGTCTTGAATGGAACAGGGGAAAAAACAACCACCAAGGAGCTTTAAGTAACTGTCTACCTGGTTGCTGACTAGCAAAGTGCTGAACAGATGCATCACAGCCAAGCCCCTTCAGTTTAGCCATAGACTATCTTGTTCTCTCTCAACTTGGAAACCTCTTTGTGTTGCCCCATGTGGAGCAAACCCTCCCTGTTTTTGGAGCCTGAAACCAAATAGTTTCTGTCCTCACACCAGACAGCCAGTCCTAGTGTCCCTCCACTTTCTTGGTTCTTCAGAAGAACACAGGAAGAGGATGCTTGATTTGGAATATCCCAACAGTTTCTGGAGCCTCCAAACATTTTGTAGTTGGCCTCACTCTTGTGGCAGCCATCTTGTGGTGGCACCCAGCACACTTTATCAGAATTCTAAAAGTTTCCACAGACTCAACAAGGTTGGGGAGGCCATGAGACCCTCCACCCCACACTGTTACTGTGTGCTGCTTGCACAACTGAGTGGCAAGTGGGGGGGGGGAATGGTTGGGGAAACAGGGATCAGGGTGATCAGCAATGCACCCATGCCATGACACTACTGGCAACCCTGTCTGGAGCAGACATTACTGAGATAGGATGGCTCATGGACTGACTCTGTATAATACAGCTTAGTATGTCACTTTAAGTATGATGCATGAGACTGTGCGCTCCTTGCAGGAAGGGCAGGATAAAATGTACTTAATAAATATATGTTCAGTTTTCCAAATCCTTTAACATCCAATATTAACTAGTTAATGATGGAATGAATTTTTTTTCTGAACAGTCTTTCTCTGTAGATTTTCAGTTTATTTTAATATTTTCTACAGTACTGTATTGATGGGAAGCCATTGTGGAAATGACTGTTGGCAAATGAACATCTATACTTATTCATTATTAAAAGGCCAGTATTGAAAAATTAGAGTGGAATCATAATATAAAAGGGTAGAGTGGTGGTAACATTCCAACCAGCCCAAGTTGTGGTGAGAGGATTAACTGAATGGCTATCAGGAGCAGAAAATGCAGTTTTTTCACAAAGAAACATTTTGAAGGGTTTGCAGTATTAGTCAAATTTACAACACTTGCCTGTATCAGTCAGTTCAGATAGCTATAACCGTTTTTGCATTTTTTCCCCCTAGGGGGAAATAGTAACTGGTGATAGTGTTAGTATGGACCCAGAGTCTGTACAAAAGTTTTACACCAGGGGTGTCAAACATATGGCCCACAGGCTGGTTCCGGCCCCTGCAGGGCTCCTATCTGGCCCGCAAGCAACTGGCATTCTGCTGCTTCCTGTTGCCTGCATCACAGTACCTTTTGGGAGGGAGAGGGTAAGAGCCAGAGAGAGAGAAATAGAGTCCCGTGCCATTTTTAAGACCAACAACATTTTATTCCAGGTTGAAGCTTTTGTGTGCCCGTCTGTGTATACTTCTTCAGAGGGAGGGAGGAGAGGAAGGAGCCAGAGAGAGAGAAAGATGGTCCCATGGTATTTGGAGAGATGCCCCTTTCCAGTTTTAACAGATGGGGGGGAGAAACCTAACAGCACAGCTTGCATTAGTGGAAGGAAGCAAGAGTCCAGTAGCTAACAAAATTTGTGGCAGGGTATGTGCTTTCATAAGTCACTGCTCACTTCTTCAGATACAGCTAGAATGTGAGTCCACCTGTCCTTATATCTTGGAAAGTCAAGTGATTTCAGACGCCAAATGACAATAACAGGCATTGGTAATGAGAGAAGAAACCTAGGTCTCCATTCAGTCCAGGATGATGCATTGTTTTGAGCTTCAAGTTGCAATTCAGCAGTCTCTCTTTCTAATCTCCCTTTGAAATTCCTTTGTAAGAAAACTGCTACTCTTAGGTCACCAACTGAATGGCCTGGAAGGTTAAAATGTCCCCCCACTGGTTTTTTAATGTTGTGGTTTCTAATAACAGTGAAAAAGAGTAAGAGTCCAGTGGCACCTTAAAGACTAACAAAATTTGTGGTAGGGTATGTGCTTTCATTAGTGACTGCTCACTTCTTCAGATTTCTTTCCATTTATTCTTTGCATCCCTCTGGACTGAATCCTCCTGTACCAAATTGAGATTTAGGTTTCCTGTCTCGTTACCAATGCTGACATCTCCACACCTTCCATACCACACCAAATCCAATTATGCCTGCTATTGCCATTCGGCATCTGAAATCATCTTTATAAAGTTTACATCTCTGGTACCTAGTGTTATATTTTATGGCACACATGGCTTGTCCTGACAAAGTGACATTTAAGTCAAGTCTGGCCCTTGTAACAAAAAATTAGTCCGACACCTCTAGTTTACACTGTCCAACAGGTGTCCTGTTCAATATCATTCATTCTAATAGGGAATAAAATTTGGGGGTTTTTTAGATTAATCTTATACAGCTAATTTTTATTAAATAACTTCTCCTTCCATTCCTTTTTCCAGAGGCTAATTCAAGATATTTTAGTGCCGCCCTGAACTGGATAGCCCAGGCAAGCCTGATCTCGTAAGATCTCAGAAGCTAAGCAGGGTCGACTCTGGCAAGTACTTGGATGGGAGACCTCTTTGGAATACTAGCAGTTGGGAGGCGGGGGCAGGCTTTATTTCAGCCACCCCTCTGAACATCCTCCAGGCCCCCCTGTAGGGTCAATCACCAAAGGTTGCCATGACTTCCAGGTGCGCGCGCACACACACACACACACACACACACATACACGGGAGGGAAAACCCCCAAAAAGATATTTTAGTGATAGAGGCAGAAAATCCCTTTATTTTTTGGTTAAAATAATATAATTAAATATCTGGCATTTTGGTGCCTTGCCATAGTGTGTACTCTTCCCCGCCTTGCTATAAGGCCAGGTCTACCCTGGCCAAGTCTTCCCCTGCCCTAAAGCAATTCAATTTGACTCAACTTCCAAAGGCAATAACATTTCTTTTCAAAATGTATTTATACTGAAATAATTTTATGATAGCTACATTGGAAATACTGTGCTTGAGAGGTGAGAGAGCGGGACAATGCTCTGTGTCTGATTTAGTATGGGCGATAAACTGTACAACCCATTCAGGCTTAGCGTACTCAGCTCTCTACTCGCCAGCTGAAATTTTGGGATAGGAATACCTACATGGAGTAGGTATGAGTTGCAGCAGGCCAAACCTGTTCCTTCTCTCGATGACAGCACATGCAGAATTATAAGTATAAGCAAGCATTTAACTGTGTTTTTGGCTATAGGGACAAGTGTTGTTGGTTCTTTTGCAGGTAATAAAATGAAAAATCCAATTTGCAATTGCAGAATAAACCTCTGGATGAAATATGATCTTCATAGCAGTGTTGGTCAGGGGGTTACAGCTAATCGCAGTGCTGGCTTTCTTCCCCCCGTGGCCTGTATCTTAAAACTGCATGCCGAACAGTGTGTGAATCTGTTGTTTGAGCCATCCAGGATAGATTTAGACACCCCCGAGCTTGTAGCTTATTAGGTCCTCTTTGTCACAGTGCTTAATCCCACCGCCTGATTCTTGTTAGAACAGAGTGCTGTTGAGGCCCTCTAATAAAGGAGGTGGGTGTGAGCCTCCAAGCTAGACTCACTCAAGCATAAGGCACTTAGGGCAATTGCTGCCTGACTGACAGAGGGGCGAAATGCTTCCTTCGTGTTTTTATTTAAGAGGAGAACGGACCTTGAGACAACTGACGGAACAACAGAGCCAGGGTAAAGGCAACTTGTTGACAGGCCCATCTGAGGCGAACATCCCTCCTGGTTCCCCCTTCTTCCTTGTACATGTATAATGATCTGGCTTTTCTCTAATTATGCTAAACTTTTTTTCATAGTGGGCTTGTATTAAAGATTAAATGTTATGCAGAGCATGGAAAATAACATTGAGAGGCGGTCTAGTCCTGGAGAACTGCTCAGCTGCTGAATTATTTGCTCACATCATTATTTGGGTGTTGTAAATTGTTGACTGAGGGCTGAGCCTGAGGTTTTATGGGAGGTCAATGAGGGGATCACTGAGTGTGTGGGTATTAATGCTAATAAACCGAATGATGACCCAGCTTGGTTCTCACCTGCAGTGCCATGGAAAGGCATTTAACCCTCGCCCCAGTGCCATTTTCCATGTAGAAATTGCATGTGCCAAACCGCTGTTATCTGTAGTAGACGGGAAAGACCGTTACTCACAAGCTAATAGCAGCTGAAGGAAAACAGTTTATGGGGAGAAAGACTAAAAGCTTTTCCCAACCCTGTTCTACATCCGAATGCAAATTTTCTCTCTCTTGCAGCTTCTTTTTAACATTAAAAACAAATATGATCTGATATAGATCTCCCGTGCAATCTGTAGTTTGGTCCTGAATGCTGAGCTACTGCTCAGGCAGTAAGGCAGCTCTAGAGGTTCTCAGAATGCAACTCAAGGGAGCATCAGTGGCCCCCAGCTAGGGTTGCCATTCCCCAGTTGGGGATTGGACGTTCCTGGGTTTTTCAGGCTTCTGCCTGCCACCCGCCAGCTGGCTGTCAGGAGGAAATCCCCCCCAAAAAAAACAGCGACATCACTGGAAATAAATGCAACATGCCTATGTCACCTGGAAATGATGTAGGCATGTCAGTGACATTGGGGGGTGACGCTCTGGTTTTTGGGCAAAATATGGTTTGAGGCTTGAGTTTTGAGGCTTGAGTGTTGCCCAAAAACCAGAGCATTGCCCCTGATGTCACCGACATGCCTATGTCACTTCCGAGTGATGTGGGTACATCATGCGATGTCACTTCCTGCTCCCGAAATGTCCCCCCCCCATCCCGCCCGCCGGCATTTCTGACAGACCTGGCAACCCTACCTCCAGCTCTCTCTCAACATCCTTGCAACTGCTTACTTTGCTTTCCAAAGCCTCTGAAGCTCGGGATATACTATATTATGATTTGCATCCACTGGAAACAAAATCCCTGCAGTTTGCAAAAACATTTCTTCTGAATAAAGGTTTGAAACTTAATGTGGTAGGGTTTTTTGGGGGGGGGGCAAATAATGGCTCTTTTGGCCTCTTAGTGCTGTGTTCTAGTCTTGAGACATGTGCTTGACCTTCCCCCCCTTGTCCAGAGCACCAAGTATAGTGACAACACTGTTAGAACACATAAAAAGGCAGTGTATGTCAGAGTGCCTGACTAGGTCTGAGGAGATTGGGTTCAAATCTTCTCTGAGCCATAAAAATACTAGGTTACTTTGGACTTGCCTAACCTCCTTCACAGGGGAGTGGGTAACAGTGATAATAAACAATTACATTTAGACACTGATAGAGCCTTTTGGGGGGTGAAAGTACCGAAAGTTGTAGGGTGAACTTTGCAGCTGTATGGTAAGTCATCTTTGGGAGAGCAGTAAGGAGAAGGATAGTATGGTGGGAGGATGGGAGATATTGGAGTAGGATAGAAAAGCAGGGAATATCTTGAGGTAGAAAAAGTTATCTCATTCTATCAGAGTTGAATGTTGTATATTTTGTGGCCATGTGAAAATTGGAGGGGAACCCTAGAGCCAAGGCTAAGGGGGGCCATGGCCATGGATCAAGCTGAGCTGATGTAAAAGAAATTGTTTATCCCATCACCCATTGCCATGGCAATACAGGCCCAGCCCAGTCTGTCACAAGAGATTACTTCATAGGAGCATTAGCCCCCTTACCAGGCAGTATGAACTAATTCCCCATGAGAAACCATGAGGAGGAGGAGGGAGGTGATTAAGAAACAGTTAAAGGGCTAGAGGTAACCAGGCCAAAGAGAAGCTCGGCCTAGAGTGGAGGAGATGAAAAAGAAAGTGCTGTTAGCACCTTTTCCTGAGTGGAAAATCAACTGCTCACTATGAACTCCACATAGAACTATGAAGTTCTATGTGGATTTCATCCACCCCACCCTAACGGTTTTGATATTTCATTTTAAGTTTAGAATCTTGAGCCATCCCTGTTTTTGTATGTTTCCAACCAGTGGAGTAGGTGTTCTGTTGAACTCTTCTGTAATCTTTGTTCCTTTCTATGTTATCTAGGAAATAAACTGATTTGGTGCTGTAGGAAAGAAAAGAAGGTAGAAGGGCTTGGCCACAGGATGTTAATGTTGTAATTTTATGCATGCTTTCTTGGGAGAAATCATATTTAGGATCACACTTCAGTGAGTATTCTTCTCATACTTTCAGCATTTCACAAAAGTTTAAACTCCTGTTTAACCTTGCAGGTAATTTGGATTTGACTGGTCAAAAACAAGTCTTCAAAGCAGAGAATAATCCTTGGGTCACCCCTATTGCAGATCAGTTCCAGCTTGGCATTTCCCATGTATTTGAATATATTCGTTCAGAAACATACAAATAGTGAGTATTTTCTTTCTTTTTGTATGTATGTATGCTTTTTTCCTTTTCATTCTTGTTTATAATGAGGTTTTGAGAAAACACATTGGGACCTCCATTGGGCCAGTTTTCTCAGTTAATAACTCCCTCCTGATACGAGATGAAGTGCTGTTTTAATGAATTTTAATTCATTGTTTCCTGTATTTTAATTGGCTTTTACAATATTATCTCGTGCTTTTCCCTCCTGGCTCAAAGTAGCATAAAAATCATATTTTTAGAACATAATACTGTAAAACTTGGGTCACACTGTGGAAAAAACAACTGAGGGCCAGACCAGACTGGTACTGAGAGTCCTGGCTGTAGAGCCCCCAGAGATTTCTTAAAGGTTAATTCACTGGCAGGTGGGGACACAATTTGAGTTGGGACCATGCCACACAGGAAGGGGGAGCTTAAGCCTTTCCCCCTCTACAACAGGGCACATAGTGGCTCCCCAGGGTCATTTCTGGTCAGCAGAGCGGTGCAGGGAGGAAGACTTAAGCTGCCTATCCCCTCGTGCTGTGATCCCAATTTGAAGTGGGGGCCCTGCACAACTCAGAATTAACCTTTAAAAAATGACTAGAGACTTGAACATGGAACTTACCAGCTCATGTCTGGTTTGAATCTGAGCTAGTAAAGCTTCAGTTGCTGTTTACAGTGGAGGCAGGTCTTGGTGGTCAAGAGTCTTGTCTCTGGCTTGTTCCATCCAACAACCCTTTTGTGTTGTTCTATCTATTCCTTTTCTACATTCATCTGCAAGCAAAATTGAAATGGGGGAGCAATATACTGCTTAATGAAGTGGTGTATTTTCCATAAAAACCCACTCCTGTGTGCAAGATACCACTGAATGTCTGCTTGACAGTAAATCCACTTCAGTAAGGATCCTTCTTTTTGTTATTTTTCCTTTTTATTCTTTCGCTTTAAGTCTCATTAATCACTACCTGCATTTGAAGGACTTACTGGTTCTCTCCTAGTACTCATGAGATTCAGCATGGGACAATGGTTTGGAATGGCAGGCTAGGATCTAGGCAGGCTAGGATTCCAATCTCCACTCTGCCATGGAAACTTGCTGGGTGACCTAGGGTCAGTCACACCTCAGCCTAACCTACCTTACAGGGTTGATGTAAGGATAAAATGGAGGAGAGGAGGAGGATGTCAGCTGCTTTGGGTTCAAATTGGGAGAAAGACGGGGTATAAATGAAGAAAATAAAATAAGTAAATGAATCCAGCCAATTTACTTTGCTCCTTGGTCTCTGTTCCCTCCCCTTCTCAACTCCCTTGGCAGTGTCCCAGTCTTCTTCCCCTTTACCTCAAGTAGCGGTGGAAGTAGATGTAGCAATTTTTAGCCAAATATAGGTTGTTCTCATGTTTCCAGTAACCTCTGTGCAACTTACAAGAATAGAACATAAAGACAAAAATCTACTGTAAATAATTTTCTGAACAGCATAATTACAAACGGTGAAAAGGTATGTGACGAGCAAGCAGAATGCTCATAGAAAGACCGCTGGGCGGCTGCGGGCACAGATGCAAGGCAAGATATTCCCAACCCTGGCATGCTGTGAAACAAAGTGATTCTGGTACTTAATGCTGAGTGCTGCTTATTTCCGAGCAGCTTTGAGAAAAGAGATGGAGCAAGGACAAGCCAATGGAGCTGTCAAGAACTTCATATTTGGCTTCCAGCATTGTCTCTGATCCCAAGGAAGTATTCTCCTCCACCCACTATTAGGGATATTCTCATCAGTTAACACACAGGACTCCTGTTAATGCCCCATTTTTATCCCTAATGTTTTCTCTTTCCCCATTTCATTCTCACAACCACCACCCGGTGAGGTAGGTCAGGTGGAGGGTGAGTAACAAGCTCAAGATGAGATGAAATGAGTTTACATTGATCCTGGGTCTCCCAGATCTTAGTTCAGCACTCTAACCATTGCACCACACTGCTGAGTGAGAGGAAGCTGAAGCTTTACTATCTATTCAACTAAAGCCTTGTTTTAGGAGTGTATTTCCATTTATATTCCAAGCATTGGAATATACCAGGCATCTGACAAGTGAAATGATTTGTAGATGTAAAGCAGACTTGCAACTTGCCTTTGTTTTTTGTTTGGAGAAAATATTTGCCCGGCATGTTTCAAAATTAGCAAAGTGCATCACAGTTGTAGGTTGGGAGTGCCCTGGCCATGAAGATTTTATGCAAAGAAATGATAAATTGTTGAAATAAGCTACTGCCATGGGACTCATGATGCATTATCAATGAGGCCTTCAGTATTGACCAAATTAGCCACCCGTGGACTAGAGATGATGTGTCAGATTACAACTGCCATATCCTAGGAATTATGATGAAACCATAAAGAAATACCTGACTCCCATTTGACGAGATGCAAAAACCAATAATTTTTCATTGGAGCCAACCTTTTATCAGATAGAAGGACACTGTGGAAGCTATTTAAGTGGGCAAGTCTCAGAATGGGGTATTGGTTTGAACGATGGTCTTGCATGCTATATTCAGTGAAGGCCAAACAGCTCTCTCCAGGACTGACTGATTTCAAAATTCAGAACATCTGAATGCTTTTCCTGGCAACAAAAGTATGCTCAGAAGAAGACTAAACTACAACTTTCCATCCAGACTCACGTGCAGAGAATTTTTATGTGCGTCAGTGCTCTGACATCACCTCTCTGCATTCTGAGATGGTTTAGTCCCACCAAAATATATGAACTTCCTGATCTTCCTTATACAGAGTCAAATTGTCACTGTTGCTTACTGTGACTGGCAGTGGCTCTCCAGCATCTCAGGCAAAGATGGTCTTATCCTCAGCACCAGCTGAGATCTTTTAAATAGAGATGCCAGGTTTTAGCTAGACTCCAACTGCGTGCAAAGCACACTCGACCACTTCGTCACAGCCACTCTCCTGTGCCTCCTGGCATGTACTATACACTGTTTTACATAATGCTGGCTACTTAAATACATGGCGGGAGTGAGCACAAGTTCTGAAAGTTTGGATGCATTGCTGTGTTACACAATTAAATATGGGATGTCTTTGGACAATAGTGGCAGTTAAAATCTTATTCTATACTTGGCTGTTTCCGTGAGTGGTAGGGAATTCCAGGTCAATGAGGAGGGACCACACAAGGGACTTCTGTTGTGTGTTGAGTTGTAGAATCTGTTTGTTTGTACATGCAAGGGTGGAGCAGGGGGGAGGAAAGCCCGTGTCCTTGGCAGCACTGCAGCAGCTGAGCCCCACAAGCAATACAGCAGCATTACAGCTGCCAACTAGCTGCAGAAATTCAGAACTCTGTTTCTCTTCCTCTGGTCAGATTTTTTAAAAAAAACACAACCAAAGTATTTCTTTGTGCTCTCATCACTGTGTAGCTCCCCACCCTGGCATGAGGGCATGACCTGTATTCTAGGCTCATCAGCTGACTTATCAGTGCCCATTAAGTAATTGCATTTAGCCATCAAGATGTAGAGAAGCTTAGTGAGCTGGTATATCTCTTCTTCTTGAACCGTGTGGGTGTAGCAGTAAACCAGATGCCACACAGTACATTTGACATGGGATGGTTAAGGGTAACCAAGTTATCAAGTTTAGTTACTCTGTCCAAAGCTGTAAATACATACATAGTTCTTTCCTGCTCTTTTTTTGTTTAGGGCCATCCGGGGGGCTTCATACACACCACTCCAGTCCTAGTCTAATCATTGTTTGTTTATTTTACTTCATTTATGCCCAACCTTTCTCCCCAGTGGCAACCCAAAGCAGTTTACATTGTTCTTTCCATTGTATTCTCCCAACAGCCTTGCTGCCCCAAGGTCATCCAGAAATTGCTTGCCGGGGGGGGGGGTCCCTCTTCATTCCTGAGACTTAGAGTTTTCCCTCAAACGCTAGAGCATCCCCCGCACTACATGCCCTGCATGATAACATCACCTCCGGGTGATGTCATTGCGCCAAGCATGTTGGCACAGATGGGGCTTTTGGGGGTAAGGGTCCCCTACTGGCCGGCTAGGCAGCAGCAGATTGGGGCCCCTGAAAGCAGGTAAACTCCCACCCCCATCAGGGGAATGGCAACCATATAGCAATGACATTGGCTCTTTTCATACACACTACTTATGAAAATATCGAAAAATCCCAAGTTTGTTGTAGGCATTTGTTTGTTTACAAATATCTAATCTCCCAAGGGTGTGAGCCTGAACCCAACCATATAGGTGGAAACAGTATTTACAAATATCTAATCTCCCAAGGGTGTGGAAACAGTGCAGGAACAACTGTTAAAGCACCTGTTGCAATCAATTCACACCAGATATGTATAATACTCTCCTCAGTGACCAAGGGCCAAGTATCCTGTGGTTTCCCTGAATGTCATACTCCTTCCTGGAAAATGCACTAGAAGCCAAATTTGTTTAGCACCCCTGTTGATTTCACAGGATGTCCATTATATACGTAAATCTCTACAAAAGAACATCAAAACCAAAACTTTTTAATTAGTAATGTGGAACGGCAGCGTATTTTTTTCAGAGGCAATAACTTCTTATTTTTTGTTAGTGCCCCTAGTCAACCTTCAAAGTGACCTTTATGTTGTAAGTGTATTCTCTGAGGATCTTGTATGTCTAGGATAATGACAAAGACATGATGGATAGTATGATTTATTGACTATAATATACTCAGCAAGTACAGACAGGCATAAATGGTTAGAACAAAACAGCAAATAAAACTCCAGTGAATGATTGCAATCTTGAAATGTTATCAGAATTAGTGTAAGATAATTAGTGACTTGGTAAAAGCCCCAACGCGCAAAGAGTGGTGCGAGGGGCTGAGCTTAGCATTTGTAAGACAGGAGGCAGTTTCCCCAAGTACATTTTAAGCATTAATCATGTTTTCCTGATTGTTTCTCTGTGTGGAAATTGCTCTTTGTCCAGTCATTCTTTCTTCTGAAAGGCAAATTATTTTGGTGTTCTCATTTGTGATGCTGATTAAAGTTGCTACCTGATGATCTAATTTTGGTGAAAGCTACTTGGCAGTCTTTTCAAGCAGCTGTTACGCCAAACTGATACCTTGCTTTCAAAGCTGCTGTTTCTTTGTATGACTTGTTCATTTTATGTAGGTAAAATTATTATGGAGAGTAGTCGCCATCCTAGAACTAACTTCCCCCTTCCTGTGCAACAGTCATGCTTGAGTTAGGACCATTGACAAGACCTCCTGTGAACTGGAGTAAGTCTTGTTCCTCTTGCTTCCCTTCATGAAGGTGTTTTAGAAGGCACCGGTTTTTAAAATCTGCCACCCTTAAGTTCAGACCTTCAGTATTGGGAGCTACTGATGAAAACAGCAGGTATGTGTCCAGGACAGCATATAACTATGAGAGCAGTATAATGGTGCAGGATTGTGTGGTACATAAACACACTAATAGTACACCATCTTGAGGCCCAGTGGCATTGGTGTGGTATCTTCCCATGCAGTCCATGCATGAGAACTTAAGACAGAAGCTCAGTAGAGATTTCATAGAGGCTCATCATAGTAGATCTTTATTTTCTGCACAATAGACAACTGCTCTAAAAGTCAATCTTAAATGTTAGTATTGCATATTTGCAAACCTATAATCAGTATAATACCATAATTTGCATATTGCACCATGACAGAAACATTCAGTACGTAACATCAGAATCCTTAGGATATTTTTGGGACTTTTAACGGCTTACCTCTAATTTGTTCCCATTTCATTGGCTCCCCAGTGAAATATGTGGATGACAGCTCTATCTGATGTTGGGCGGTCAGTCTGACTCTACCCCGGAAGATCTGGCCTGGGCGTTGCAGGACGTGGCTAGATGGCTTAGATTGAGTCAATTGAAATTGAATCCGATGAAGACGGAGGTCCTGTGCCTGAATCGGAGCGGTACGGGGGTAGGGATCCCACTCCCAGCATTTGGTGGGGCGCCACTGGTGCCAGCTCTGAGGGTCAGGAGTTTGGGAGTGCTCCTGGATGCTTCCTTAACAATGGAGGCCCAGGTAGCAGCCGCTGCCAAGGCAGCCTTTTACCATCTTCAGCTGATTAGGCAGTTGGTTCCCTTCCTCGAACGCAATTTATTTATTGATTGATTTTATTTATACCCTGCCCTCCCCGCACGTGGGCTCAGGGCGGCTTACAAAGACACCAAAGTGTAATACAATACTACAAATTAAAAACAGTTAAGGCACACAGTACAATAAAATACAGGTTAAAACAGTTTAACAAAAATGGACAATACACAGGATCCATCGCGACTAACATACTCACTCCCTATTGCACATCACATTGGGATCAACAAGGGGGATGCCATGAGCCGCGATGTTCAGGTGGCCAGTCAGCCCAACCCAGCGAAGCTGCTCTGCAGTCACACGTTGGTGGTAATGGCAGCAATGATCTAGCTCCAGTGATCCATGCTATGGTCACCTCAAGGTTGGACTACTGCAATGCTCTCTACATGGGGCTGCCCTTGTTGCAACTCCAGAAGCTGCAGCTGGTGCAGGCTGTTGATGGGTCTCCCCAGGTGGGAGCACATCCAGCCTGTGCTTAAGACTCTGCACTGGCTCCCAATAGCATTCTGGATTCGTTTCAAGGTGCTGGTCTTGACTTTTAAAGCCCTTTATGGTCAGGGACTGGCTTACCTGAGGGACCACCTTTCCCCGTATGTTCCCCAGAGAGCACTGCGATCAGGATCCCAAAACCGCCTGGACCTCCCTGGCCCAAAGGAAGTCAGGTTGATGGCAACCAGGACTAGGGCTTTTTCGTTTGTAGCTCCGTCCTATTGGAACGAGCTTCCTGCCGAGATCAGGGCCCTGCGGGACTTGTCACAGTTCCGCAGGGCCGTGATAACAGAACTTTTTAGGCAGCCGTTCCGCTAAGAGCGACGTCCTACCAGCAGCACCCTGTGTGATGTTACGCGAACTGCCTTATTTACAACAGTTGGCAACTAATTTTAATGTGAGTCCTGGCCAGCTATACCAAGGTCATGTCTGAACCCAGAGTTCCAGTAATGGAGACCACACGGGTGTTTTTCCAAAACACATAATCTTTTTACTAAGCAATATCAAGTCTCATTCACACAAAATAATCAGTCTCACTTTTGCATACATTCAAGTTCCTTTAGAATTACAGAAAGAATATCAAGATAGTTTCTTATTTACTTGGAGGTAGGTAGGTAGGTAGCTATTCCAGTTCATACTTGCCTGTTCCAGAAGTCTTGTCTGTTGCAAGGGAAAATTGGAGGGTAAAGAATAGTTCTAGGGGTAGTTACTAATTCACACTGCCAGAACCAGCCAGCTAGTGTGGGGATCTCTTTGGCTGCGCATCCCAAAGAGATCAGGTAAAGACAAAGAGTTTTTTTTTTCATTGGTGCATGTAGAAAAGGGGCAGGTATTCTATGGGTGGGGCGATATTTGAAATTCTACACTCTATCTCATGGAATACCATCTGGCCAAGTGTGAAGTCTCAGCTTCAGGACATCCCTTTGTTGTGCTGATGAATCTTGGCTTTACCAGGCTGACAAGATACCATAAACAGGAAACAGCAAATCAAATGCAGATCAGGTCCATGGTCTGCATGACATCTCATCTGTTTAGCAATGGGGGAATTTCTCCTTCTTGGTTGTTGTTCCGCTCACAATGGCTAACATGTGCTTCTTCTTCCCATGATGCTTTGAGCTGAATGTGTGCAAGCTACATTAACATAAAATGCAGGGAAGTGTTCCCTATGTGAAACCTCTTGCGGTAGGTGATGCAAACGGCTTCCTTTGGCTCATGGTATACAGATGTGTGCACAGTCCATGTGTTGTGTGTGTAGCAGATATAAAACCATAAATTAGTCCATTTCCCAACAGTGAACTTCGATCCAACACGACCTAGTGCGGTGGCACCGCTGAATGTGTCCCTAAACTGCACTTAATTTTTATCGCCATCGAATGAATGTTTTATATTGACTTGTCTGTGTTTTTAAATGATGTATTTTATTCTATCACTGTAAAATGTATACTACATATCAGTTTCTGGAAGCCGCCCTGAACCCGCCTGGCGGGGAGGGTGGGGTAAAAATGAAATTAATTAATTAATTCATTCATTCATCCAGACTGCTGCCCCATTGCCCAAAAAACCTTTCCTAGATTAGTATATAAATCCTGCAAGAATTTGTCCTTTGCATTAGACACTCGAGGTCAATCTGTCAAACCCCCGCTATTTATAAAAAGTTTTTCCTCCCCAACTGTAAGCCTCTGTCTTAATGTAAAAAGTCAGTTTGGGGCTCTGGCCAGAATTTCTAGAGTGCCTAAAGAGAAAGAGGAATTTTTAGAACACATCTCAAAATAATTTCATCTGACTGTAGAAGTAACTTCTACATAAAAGTATTTTCTTTTAAATCAATCAAATGTTGTGTGTTAATCTCAGGGTTGCAAATGGCAGCCTGGATCCTAAGCAAGAGAAATTAATGGCCACCCCCTCAGAAGCAAGCTTGGTAACACCATACTTGTTAACTCAGAGAATGCTTAAGGCAGATGCAGTTAGGGGGATTCTCAGGGGCCCTCATAGCCTTGTAACGTGTGTCCTCTCTGTCTCCACACCTACCGCTATCAATAAGAAAAGTAACTTCTTTGTCTGTATGTTTGGCATATCCCACTTTTCTCCCAACTGGGGACCCAAAGCGGCTTACGATACCAAACAACAATAACAGAAAGGAGAGGGAGAGGAGGCTTCTCAGTGAAGAGCGCACCTTCCTTACATTCTCTAAGGCATGCCCAGGCCTTAACTGTTGGTGAGCAGAGAAGAAACAGACTTAAGCCAGATCTCAATTCAGCTGCTGCTAGGTAGGTAGCCACTTTCCCCTGCTTTCTCCCTTGCCAGTGATTCAGATGACTAACTTGAAGTGAGAGTTTTCAGATGACCCAGTTAAAGTGATAATTGAAACAGTCACATGGTGACTTCGGTTGTTGGAAACTTTCATTGCATGATGATTCACCGGCTTCCGACAGGAGATAAAGACTTAAGAGCAGTAACTCTCAGTGGGAAGACAGGCCCCCCTGTGATGACTATATCCCCAAGAGAATGGGTTGATAAACAGGTTATCTGAATCTACCAGTGCTTGCTCAAATAAATACTTCCGAGGCAGTGAACACTAACTCCAGTGTTCAGTCCTCAGTTTGTACAACATGCTAGGGAAATTATTGGGGCACAGGGAGCAGGAAGGGAATGTATTGCTGGTGGGCCAAAAGCAAATGCAGGCAGAAGAGGTAACTGTGAAAAAGTGTTAACTCTTAGAGATGGAGCATGTGCCTCTGCTGTTCAGTAGGGACAGCACTGAATATTGGGAAAAGTCTTAAAGGGAGCGGTGGCGCAGGCTGTAAAAGCCTGCAGTAATCTATCACCGAACAGTAATCTATCACCGAGTCCCACCACGACCGGGGTGAGCTCCCGGTCATTGTCCCAGCTCCCACCCACCCAGCGGTTCGAAAGCCCTTAGGCAAGTAGATAAATGGGTACCCACTCCTAGGAGCGGGGGACACCTTCCTTCCAATGAATTGGAGTGTGGTGGCGGCGGACGATGAGCGGCGATCCGGCGAACATGGCGGCGGTCCGGCGGCAAGCAGCGAGCAACCCGAGCGGAGATTGGTCCAGGAGACGCGGTGACGTGACGACGTGGCACGGTTGGAGCCAATAGGATGGAGACCAGCTGCTGCAGCCGTCGCACAGCCACGCGCCGTGAGGACCACTCCAGAAGGAGTCGCTGTGAGAAAGAAAGACCTTCGCCGAGACACCGTCGCCTGGAAACAGAAAGAACCCACCACGGAAAAAGAACAACATAGGAAGATCACTGCTGCTTAGGTGCCTGGTAGGCACTCACCCCTCCCCTTGCGCTGTGGCCCTAGTTAGGTGATTTAAATGTCTTTGTAAACCGCTCCGAGCCCTCGGGAAGAAGCGGTATATAAGTTGAATGTGTAATGTAATGTAATGTGACCTCCTCTAACTTCAAAAATCTGCTCATTTTAGATAGGTTATTTACAACAAGGCAAGATGTGTTACTATGTACATTGCAGGTTTATTTTTTTATTTGAGACATAAATTAAAGAGCAGCATTTTTATAATAAAGCAGAACTGTCTGTGATTCCTATTCTCTACACAGTAATATCTTGTTTTATTACATACTGGCTTTTTATTGAGCTCCAGATTCTTATTTCAAGCTGATATTGTTTGAAGCTTTTGTGTTATCCTTGGCAGTTTTTTACTCTGCTGTTGAGGGCTATCAGGTAGCTGTAACAGTCACTCTTGCTTTATGGGGAGATTTTATCAACTTTTTTTCTTATCCAGTGAAAAGCTTAAGTGGAAATAATTTCAGTATAATTTTGACAACTCACAGTTCAGCTTGGCTCCCTTTTTAGTTTGCACAATGACAGCCGAAGGCAGAGTACTGTAAATAATGGAGCAGAAACCTCTGGATATATTTTCATTTGGTTCCTACAGTGAACTTTTACTCAGGTGAGCAAGAGTACCAAATGGATTCCTTTACAAGATAAGCCTCTCAGATGAGGACAAGTGTATTGGCCAGTGCTGGTTCACCAACTGCCCAGTAGTACTGTTCAGCACTAGGGTGTCTGCCTTTTTTATATAGGAAAATATCAGTCTTTAATTCATCCATTCAGATCAAGGTGGGTAGCCGTGTTTGTCTGTAGCAGGAGAAAACAGCAAGAGTCCAGTAGCACCTTAAAGACTAACAAAATATGTGGCAGGCTAGCAGCTTTTGTTGAGTCACTGATCCTGAAAGCTCAGGCTCCTGAAAGCTCATATGCTGCCACAATATTTTTTAGTCCTTCAGGTGCTACTGGACTATTGCTCTTTTCTACCGTTCAGATTGTTTCACTCTCTTATTCTTATTTCATCTATAGCCATGTAATCAGGTTCAATCAGGCAGTTTATATAACTGTGAACAAATTTTAGCCAATATGTGGCTCACTTCTGCTTTGCCGGGAGAGTATAGAAACTCTTTCGGTTGCTGCCTTCTGAATGGATACAGTGAAAATTCAGGAGTTGTCTCGTGAAAAGTTTCTACCAAAAAGCCTTTTCTCCCTCCCCCTAATATTAAAAGGCTTTTTAGAAAGTAGGTAATATGACCCGTAAAAAAAGTGAAGTATTGTAATTTTATTAGAACAAGCAAAACAATTCAAAGATTAGTAGGTCTTATACTTGTGTTAAGCACAATAAAGCAGAACTATGTTATTTAGTGGGAGGGGGAAGGTAAGAAAGTCGTGCTCTGCAGCGGAAACCCTTTCACATATGGAATTGCTCAGCTGGACCCTTGACTTCTGCTCCTTCTTCCTGCTCTTGTTAACAAAGGGCATAAGAAAGCAAAAAAGTGAGCTCCATCTTTACTACTGGCTTTATGGCATTTTTGACCACAGAAAGGCCGTGGGTGGTCAGTGGAAAATATTTGACCAATCAACTGACAAGCATGCCAATTCTAACACTTCTTGTGGTGTCCCGGACTTTCGTCTGTTGGTTCCTTTAAGAGCTTGTCAGGTGAAAGTATGGTCATCTGTTCTTTGTGTCCAACAAAACAAGTTGCCACCTCATTGCAGTCATTCATAAATCCAAGGAATCCAGAATGTAATGATACATTAGCCACGGAACACCAGCTTGTCCTATGACAGCTGTGATCGGTTGAGAACTTTAATTCTGTGATACAGTTTCTCAGATGAAACTAGTTTACGTGCAACTTCCCAAGGAAATGTAAGGATTATCTGCCCTATTGTGATACTAACTGTAAGTACTATCTTGTATGCTTGTTTTAAAATAGCAGTTATCCCACTTTCTGAAATGCTTAATGCAAAGTTGTTGCCACAGATCTATAATTAGCACTATATTTTTAGAATTTGGGACAAATATTTTTAGAATTTGGGACAGGTTTTGCCTTGGAACCTTTTCATTTTCAGCATATGGCGGTAAATTTTTGATGTGACATTGCATGTATTAGCCAGCTACTGTAATGCATTTTTTGCACTGAGGACATTTTAAAACATTTTGTAAATGTGTGCAAAAGTGTGCAAAAGGACTTTCAGCCACTCCTACTATTCTATGGTGATGGTGTTATCACTGAGATTCGGGCAATATCTTTCTTTCAAAGATTAGAACTTGGATGGGGACATTCCAAGCCTGTACACAACATTATTTTTGTGGTTAAAATTTCAAGATGTCTTGGCAGTCAAATTCTGGATAGTAAAATGGCCGTGTAAAGGGATACTTGTCTGTTGAAATTGCCATGTACCATATACTAGACTCGAAAACCCTAACTTAGTGATTGTACCACTTGGGACAGTTTCATTAACACCATTTCAGCATGGGTGAATTGAAGTGAAAGCCATGTTGTTGAGGCCATTTCCACCTGAAAACGATTATGTGAATTGTCCCTAAGTGTTTCCTAGTCTGATTACTTGATTCTTTCATGCTGCTGTTATTTGGATTCATGCCACTGATTCTTTCACCAATCTTCTGTGTCTTTTTAAAGACAAGGCCCATGAATAATTTATATTAAAGGTGTATAAATCAGTGGTTAAAGCTCACAGTGATGGAACCTGAATAAATTATGGAAATGAAGCAATTTGCATAGATTTCTTTATTTTGCATACTTTGCTTCTGAAGTCCTGCTCAAACCCTTTGTGACTTGTGATATTTTTCCAGACACTGTCCACACACTGTCATTCTACATTTGAAGACTCAACTTCATTTATAATTTTTTTTAAGTAAAAGAGATTGGTTCTCTGGATGCTGAACTCTGTGGCGATGGTGCAGATGTTGCTGAATGCATAAAACGTTGTTTGGCAAACAACATATGTAGGAAATATGCTGAACTCTGTGGCGATGGTGCAGATGTTGAATGCATAAAACGTTGTTTGGCAACCAATTTATGTAGGAAATATGGGGGAAATTGCTAGCATCTGAAATGTGTGCTAAAGTGCTGTAATACAGGCAACACTCAGAGACATTGCTTTGGAGTGAAGTTGTTAGTTTTACTTGTCCCTCCAAGCAAGTAATGATTTGTTACTTTGGGTTCTTTACTTACAGATTCGGACCATTTAGTGGGGGGTGAGGTTAAAACAAGCTATATTGTATACCATTTAAATGCAGGTTTATTTAAATTATCAATGCAGGTTTTCTTTGTGTGTTCTTTGCTCAAGTGGATTTGGTGTTTTCATGGTTCTTCTGTTGTACACATGTGTGGGCCTGTGCAACTTCTCCACAGCATGAATGGAAAATCCCTTTAAATGTTCTAATTTGTATATTTATAATCAGAACTAAATCTGTATACATAAATGCCACTAATTTCATCACACAACAAAGAAACAGCCATGAATTCAGGGGAATAATTTCCTTGCTCACTGTCATGAATTCCTAATAAAGATGACTGTCCAGCTATGTGGATCACTTGGGGAACCATCTTCACTACACAGTGACATGTGTGTCAGGGGAAAAATACTACTATTTTATTAACAGACAACTAAGCGGTTGCATGATAGAAACCCTTTATCACATGATAAGTTGCTTCACAGTCTTAGAGATGCAGAGTGAACCTGGCTGTGAACTTGTCCTGCTGACATCAGGAGTTTATTAAGCCTTCATATTAATATGGTAAAGGTAAAGGTTCCCTTGCTTGAAAGCCAGTCGAGTCCGACTCTAGAGTTGCGATGCTCATCTCCGTTTCCAAGCCGAAGAGCCAGCGCTGTCCGAAGATGTTTCCGTGGTCATGTGGCTGGCATGACTTAAACACCAAGGCACACGTTTTCCGTGGTCATGTGGACCGAAGCGGTACCTATTTATCTACTTGCAATTTCTTGCTTTCGAACTGCTAGGTTGGCAGGAGCTGGAACTAGAGACGGGAGCTCACTCCGTCATGCGGCAACTCGGGTCTCGAACTGCTGAACTACTGACCTTCCACAGCCTGCAGTTCAGCATCTCACTTGAGCCACCACAGCTCCTATTAATATTGTTATGGTGTGGTATAAAATATCTGAAGTAGACACAAGTAATTTCCCACAATCCAAAGAGCTTCTTTAGCCACCTGCAAATGCTTCTGTGCAATCAATTTTTTGTGTTGCCCTTTCTAATGACCCCCCAGCCCTGGGGTACACTATAGGCCCATTTCAGATGTTTTACTTAATTTCAAAAGCAATAATGTGGGAGGCTGTTTTCAGAAGGGCATCTTCAAATGGACAAAGCTCACAGTGCAGCCCTTTGGATTGCAAAAGCATACTGTAACTCGATGTGATTTAGTTTTTAACAGAGATCTGCACAATCTAAAAATATCCCTCACTGGGAAAAAAAGAAAGAAAGAAAACCTTGATTTGTTTTTAACTTCTGGATGTCATTTCATCACAATATTTCTCAACAGTCCCAGAACTGGATTTTGCTCAAGGTTATCTTTTAAACAGGAGAAAGTATGTAGGGATTAATAGTGATGAGCCTGAATGTAAAGTGCCTAGAACAAATGGATGCAAGATAATATTAACCAAATGAACTTTCTTTTTATTTTGTGTTTTATGGAAGATGTAATACATGTTTGGCAGTAATTTTACCCTCAACACATGAATTCCTGACAGTTTCAATTCCTCAGACTTATTAATCAATGGAGTCAGCACCAAAGCAATTTTATAGGACTTACTAGTCATCAAAAATTTATTATCAGATAAATCAAAAAAGAGTAGCATCTTAATAAGGGAACAAAGTGGCCTGTAAAGGATCATTTAGGACTGTGTTTTAGTCAGTCATATTTTGTGTTTTGAAACCTTTATTTATAAATTCTTGAAAGTAATCATAGTGATAAAAGATATTTGTATAATGGCTTCTGTGTAATCGAGCCCACTGGCTGCAATGCTCACGCAAGGGTTGCAAAAGTGCATGGGCTCCTCCATAGGGTGAGAGGCTTTCCTGTTACAGAACATTTTGTGTGTTCTGTGGATAAGCTATATAGATGATTGCTCAACGTGAGGCCTCTGCTTTCACAGACCCTCCATTTGTACTGGAATCTCATGAAGCCTGGGATCCAGACATTTTTGCCATCTTGACACTGATGTTTTTGAACTGGTTTCTGTTATCTCATATGCTTCATGTTTCATTTCAGAATTTTCCCAGAATGTATACATTATGGCTACATTCGCATTCCAATTTGTACTACAAATCTTGGCTTGTCTACCACATGTCCATAACATACAGCAGTTCTTAAATCCTAGTTGATCTTCTGCTCACCTCCAAGTAGAATCCCTGGATTCTCTGCAAAACTGAAGTTCCTTGAGTTTGCAGAATTCTATATTTTAACCCTGGCTGGTCCCAAACCTCCCCCCCCCCCTTAAAAATATAAATTACAAATATAAATGGTCTGAGCCTAGGACCCCGGGGAAGAACATGGAATGGCTGAGCATTGCAAGCTTCTCTTCCCCCCCCCTTCCCCAGGTCTACTCAGAGTGGCAGTGGCTAAGGGGTTTTTCTACAGGGAGGTTTGTGATAATAATTTTGGGTGTCCTCTTCAGCACTTGTTCTGCTATTATACCTTTGGAGCTCCACATTAGGAGGGTGTATGTGTTAAAACTGATATTTCTCTGCAAAACTGAAGTCCCTTGAGTTTGCAGAACTCTATATTTTAACCCTGGCTGCTCCCAAACCTTCCCCCCTCCTGCACCCTTAAAACGTTCCTGCCTAAATTGGAAAGTTGGGGGAATAGTGGGATTTTGCAAAACAAGTTTTAAAATAAAAAAGAAGCACAAGGATCACAGCAGAAGGACCCCCGCCTCCAGTTCCTACCTGTGAGGAGGACTACAGAGACCAGGAGTGGCGGCTGGGAAGTTTGGCAGCCCCGCCCAGTGCTCTCTGTTCAGAGGCAGCCCCACCCTCTGCTCTCCATAGTCCAAGGCAGCTCAAACTCAGAAGAGCAAGGATGAGCAGGAGAGGGGGGAGAAAAGAGACCCCCCCACTCCAGGGCCAGATTAAAGCCCTGGGCAAGCCAGTTCTGACCCACGGGTTGTAGGTTTGACACCCCTGGTTTAGACTTTTCCACTCCCTCCTCCTTTTTTTTGACTCACATGGACCCCTTATTTTAACATCACAATAATGAGTTTATGTGTCTTCCGTAGACAGGTTAAGCAGCTGATTTTTGTTGACAAGTAAAGCATTATAAAAGTGTAAAGATAAGCTGTGTTGCAGTTCTCTTAAGATTTGTTACAACCATGACATACCTGCATCCAGGATTACCAACATGACAGGCTGTTTCTCCTGGTGAGAAAGGAGGAGTGATTTTGGCATACTAAACACTGGGAACTCTGATCCGTTCACTACTGACGTCTCCACAACTGATAGGGATACTGGAAGTCTGGACCTTATCTATTTTTCACTTTCCCAGTCTGGTCAGACCCTGAAGATGACTTTGGTGGTGTCAAAGGATTCTCCATTGATCCCATCACCCATCCCTAATCTACTGCCTCCCTAATGTAGATCAGCCTGCCTGACACAGGGTATCTTGTCCTATCCCTAGCAAATCCCTACTTCTCTGTAGGGCTGGGCCCTACACAACAACTCCTCTTCTAGCCCACCATCTCACAACTTCCCCTTTTCTTCCCTCTCTCCCACAATGGCCTCTCATTGGCTGGAAGCTCAAGGAATTTACATGCATCCCCTGGGGATCAGGGAATATCTGTGACACCTGGAGGATAAAACTGGAAGCCATCAGCCTCACCACCACCCCTTTTTCTCTTACCATTTTGCTGCCTTTTAAATGTCCCCTCTGGAAGGGCTGAAGCACATTTCTGCTTGGTGAATCATCATCAGGAAGAGTGTGTGTGGAGAAGGCAAGGAAAGGAATGTCCTTAGAAAGTATCATTCATAGCTGGATCATTAAGGTTTCCCGGTGGTCTGTGCTTCTTTTTCTGTGTGCAGGAAACAAAATTTTTTTACACATCACAGTTAACAAGTCTGGTCCTAACTGTAGTTTAAAATCCTTTTTTTAGCCTGCATTCTGTAATCATGTTAAACCAGAGGTTTAGCAAACCATCATTTATAAAACTGGTTTATCATGAAACCTGAATCAAATAACTGCGCAAAATAGCAGCATGCTTTTGATAAGGTTTCGTTTTGTGGGCAGAATATCAGAATGCCATTTATCTGTATTATAGCACAAAATTGGGGGGGGGGGGCAGTTTCATTCCCAAAAGCTGTGCAATGAAAAAGACTCTTAGAGCACTCAGCATTAGTTCAGCTCTGTGATCTTTGAAGCTAGGGCCTTAATCCTTGATTTCACTAGTTGTTTGTCAATCTAGTTCTGACTTCTCAGTTTATTATTTGTTCAGCATGGCGGTTCATACTGGAAAACACCTTTGTGCTCCCCTTCTTTCTAAAGTTCTTTTCAGAAATGAGCCAAAAACCACTGAAGCAATTTCAAAATGTCCTTAAGCCAGCCACCCCAACCCTGTTTCCTAAGATGACTGACACTGTGGTAAAGCATACAGCGCAGTAACTAAACTCCTATGCTCCCCCAGCAATATTAAAAGCACAGCAGCTATTTTTAAAGACTTCCTAGCAACTCTGTTGTTTTTTTACCAATCATAATGGATTTCCATTAACTACACTTTCACATGAAAAAACAGCCCTGGATTTATCTGGGGCCACAGGACATGGGGACAGGATGGGGAAAGAAGAAGAAGAGATTGGATTTATACCCCGCCCTTCACTCAGAGTCTGAGAGTGGCTTACAAACTTTTTCCCCTTCCCCTCCCCACAACAGACACCCTGTGAGGTAGGTGGGGCTGAGAGAGCTCTGAGAGAACTGCCCTTTTAAGGACAGCCCTTGTCAGAACTATGGCTTGCCTAAGATCATCCAGCCAGGTGCAAGTGGAGGAGTGCGGAATCAAACCTGGTTCTCCCAGATTAGAGTCTGCGCACTTAACCAGTACACCACTACACCAAACCACTACAGTACACCAAACTGCAGCCACAGCAAGGAGCCTCCGGCAGCTGGCCAACTGTCAGTGGTAGGGGTTGGCCTGGAGGGGTGGGGCCAGAGGAAGTTCTGATTTTCTTCCCCCATATTAATCTAGTCTACTCTTCCCCCATATTAATCATGTGCTGACAAGAGTTTGACAACCCCTCCCCCTCCCATTGCAGGTTTGGCAGCATGGTTGTTGATCTCATGTTCATTTCTTTTAACAGCTTTAGAGCAGATCAGACATTGGACTGGATCCATTTGTGGGGGAGGCTATACCCCTTAAGGAGTCTTGGGGGTGGAGCCCTGCAGCATCATGCCTAGCTCAGGGGGCTGATGCCCAGCTCCACTTCCTGGTGGCAAGGGAAACATGTGGAACCCATGTGGGACCACAGAACTTGTCATTCCAGGTTTACTCCCAGCAAGTGGGCTGGGGAAGCTTTCTGTGGGTCAACGGGCAGGTCGCTCAATGCCTGCATCTGTGCCTGATGCCACACTAATTCTCAAGTAGCTGTAATCAGTAAAGCAGCGACCGGTTTCACCCCAACTGGGTTTCTGCATGTATTTGTCCTGCCCTGCCCTTAGGACCAATGCTTCTACTTTGAGAGCTACTGGCATTAAAGTTGTGAGCAAGCGATTTGACTACTGCATAAATTAGTTTGCTCTGGAGCCATCCTTCCAGAGCTAAGACAAAAATGTGTGAGCTGGAGGCTAAAAAACTGTGAACTAACTGACATTAGCTCACCTTAGAGGGAACACTGTTTAGGGCTGCAAAAATACATGTAATGTTCCAGTCAACATTGTGATGACAGGAAGGCCATAGAGACTGTCACGGAACCCAGTCTATACCTCATCCTAAATTCAGTGTACAAGTGATCCACCTAGCACAAGTAGCAGATTCCCAGTCACAGCCTTCTCTGCCTCATTCTTGGAAGACAACAGGATTCAGCAGTTCCAAACATGGTGTCTGCTTACCCGTTGCCTCCTCCTGCACTGCTGTTGGCCAAGACTGAGCAGGGGAACCTGTGTAGTGCCACAGAAGCCACTGGGCATGGCTTGCTCCTTGGCCACTTTAATTTTACAGTCCATCCCAGATGGCATGTGAACAGCCAGCGGGTTTATTTTTCAGTTGCTGTTCATACCAGTGTTTACTCCCCTTTTGCATTGTCCTTAATGTTGCTTTGGATGGCACACCTCTTAGACAGTCCAGTAATTTGATTCCATTTTACTCTCTCTTTTGGAATAAGGGGAAATTTTAGATTTATTTATTTATTTATTGCGTTTATATCCCGCCCATCCTGTAAACGGGCTCAGGGCGGGTTACAACATTTTAATAAATACAATGAAATTTAAAACATATAAAATCAATAGGCATGCTTGCCGTAGGGAGAATCCGGCCCATTGATGTAACTGAGTATGGCCGATTATCAGTAGGTGGGAGATCGCAACCAGGGGGGGGGGCATATGTGGATGCCTGCTGCCTCAGCCAAAGGCCTGGCGGAACAGCTCCGTCTTGCAGGCCCTGCAGAATTGCGTAAGATCTCACAGGGCCCTGATCTCAATAGGGAGCGTGTTCCACCAGGTGGGGGCCAGGGCAGAAAAAGCCCTGGCCCTGGTTGAGACCAGGCAGACGTCCTTTGGGCCAGGGATCACCAGGAGATGTTGACTCTCAGAGCGTAATGCTCTCCGAGGCATATATGGGAAGAGGCGGTCCCTTAGGTATGTTGGTCCCAAGCCGTATAAGGCTTTGAAGGTAATTACCAACACCTTGAAGCGAATCCAGTACTCCACCATCAACCAATGCAGCTGACAGAGCACATGCCAAACGTGGGCCTGCACAGGCGTCGACGTCAGCAGGTATGCCGCCGCATTTTGTACCAGCTGTAATTTCCAGATCAGCTTCAAGGGCAAGCCAGAATAGAGTGAGTTACAGTAATCAAGCCTGGAAGTGACCATTGCATGGGTCATCGTAGCTAGGTCTTGGGGAGAGAGACAGGGCTTCAGTAGCCTGATCTGCCTACGATGGAAAAATGCAGATCTGGCAACTGCAGCAACCCAGGTCTCCATAGATAAGGAGGTATCCAGTGTTACTTCCAGCCTCTTCACCAAATGGGCCGGCACCAGAGATGTCCCTTCCAGTGTGGAAAGCCTGGTGCCCACCTCCAAACCCCCATGACCCAGGTACAGGACCTCCATCTTCAATGGATTTAACTTCAGTCGACTGCCACAACCATCCAGCCACAGCATCCAAACTGGAGGCTGCCTAGATGAACTGCTTTTTTGTGTGTCTCTTGATCCAATATATTATCTTAACCACTTTATTTTTGTAATGGAACGTGTAAATTTTCAGCTGATCCATGGAAAATTTTCCAATGGCGTTTTCTTCATCTCATCACCAAACCTTTACTAGTCCTGCTGCTGTTGTTGTTTAAATTTAAAAATGTCCTAAGAACTCAGAAGCAAACACATGTAAGCATGTTGTGATTTTTTAAGAAGGATTTTAATGGGGATTACTATTATTTGGGCAATATTCAACAATCTTACTACAAACCCTGTTGCAGAAGGAGCAGGTGTGCCTTCTCTCTCTCTCTCTCTCTCTAGAATGCAGAACAGAACTCTGGGACATCTACCTATGACATTAGCAGGCATGATCTCTCATAAGAAAAATGTGAGAAAATCATTCCTGCACACCAAGTGTGTGTGGGAATTCTAGACATACAAGGGATACAGAGAATTATACTCGCATGTGTGCCAATACTGTTTTGCCTTTGTTCATGTAAGCAGAATGTTAATTTAAATGTTGCAATCCATCCCCAATAGATTTTGAAGTCGAAGGATGCATCACTGTGGGATCTGAGCTCAGTTTCATATTTTGTGGTCTCCAGGCAACGAATCATCAGCTTTTCTATTGCTACCCCCCATACACATTTTATAAGCTTATGTATGCAACCAGAGACTCTTTGTTCTCTGCGTATTGCTCCTTAACACTATTGCCCCAGTCCTGTTTTTCTTTACTCTCCCTTCTGCATCCATGCAGCCATTCTCATCAAGGCTTCTCTACAGCAAGCTACTGGGTAAATAGTCCCTATTTTGTTGTTATTATGCCATTATGTGAAAATGGTTGACTGTTCTAAAAGAAATCATAAGCCCGCTTGATAGTACTGTAACTCGCTGCCCATTTAGTTCTTCGTTTCTATAATAAGTAAAACTGACTGTGCAGTAGTCCTGATGTTTTATCACACTATCAACAAACTATTTTGTATACCATCTCAAAGGAAAAGTGCTTTAATGCTGCTGTTGAACTCTTCAAAAAAAATTAGGAACCTACTAGGGTAAACTAAGAGAGGAAAGAGTGCTGTCACTTTGGAACAAAATTCTCCAACTTCTACTTGGAACACCGATTATCAATCCATGCTGCTGTAGACAAGGTCAGAATCAATATTTCTGCCTGGAAGTCACACTATCTCTGGGAGGAAAGAGATTAATATGGTTACTTTTGACTCTGTGTTCTCAATCAGCTAAATATGTGTGCTTGTCATTCATATTTTGTTTTTCAGCTTGTTATGCTGACAGAAAAGAATCTCGAGTACTGGAAGGCAAACCAGTTCAGAGTTGAAACTATGTACAGTTTACATATCTTCTCACTGTCTGAGACCCAAGCTTTTAACATCTGAAAATAGTGTTCAGTCACTGATTGATTCAGTTTGTTACAGAAAATATGTATCTTATGAAAGATGTTAAATATTACGCAAATCCTACTTTCACATTTCTTTGTAAGACATGTAGAGAGGTTTATAAGGTCAGTGTCTAATTTGTGAAGACTTCAGTCTTGCTTTGTACATTTCTCCCACCTGTATCTGGTTAATAGTGAGGCCTCAAGACATTTTGGTTGCCTTTTCTTCCCAGCCTGATGGCTATTCAATGCTGTACATGTTCAAAATAGTGATGTACAGGTGTAAGTGTACTAATCAAGTTCTGACTCGAACAGCAGCCATTCATAAATACAGTAAAGGCTGTGTAGTAAATCCTTTTAATTCCCGACACTCAGTTCAAAGGTATTCTGTTCTTTATTATTAGTTTGCAAGTTGCAAGGCTAAGCGCCTGTGATGTTTGGTACAAAAAGACCTGAAGAATGATTCACACACCAAGTTTTGATTTGAAAATGGTTAGCCTCACATGTAGGTTCAATGAGTGAAGCCAGGGCAGGTGGAGGTGAGGAAGCTGGCAAGTCAAGGGTAAAACTAAGATGGAATATGCTATGTCAGGGCAGAGCCAAGATTGCATGTTTTGCTTATTCACCTCCCTACTTCGTTTATTTATTTATTGAGGACATTTATATGCCACCTGCCCTGACCTGGATGGTCCAGGCTATCCTGATCTCATCAATTCTTGGAAGCTAAGCAGGTTCAGCCCTGGTTAATACTTGGATGAGAGACCTCCAAGGAAGTCCAGGGTTGCTACGTAGAGGCAGGCAATGGCAAACTACCTCTGAATGTCTCTTGCCTTGAAAATCCCATAAGGGGTTGCCATAAGTAATCTGTGACTTGATGGTAGTTAACACACATACAAACACATGCCCCCTCTCTAGAATCCCACTTAAGGCAACTTATAGGGGCAAACAATACCATAACGTCATAAATACATCATACATCTCTCCTATATTATAAAAGGGTTTTGGGTGCCAGAATTCTAAAATGCACTCCTTTAGTGTTAGGCCGAAAAAACTGCCACTCGGAAGACACTGGCTGGGTTCATTGGCTGCTTTGTGCAGTCCCGCCCAGCGTTCCAAGGTCATTTACATATGGAAGCTGATTGGACTACATTCCACACCTCAAACTCACCCCCCCCCGCAAGGCAGTTGGAATTTTCAGTTGGGAGAGGAGAATGATGTCAGCTGCTCCCTAGGCAGAGGCTTGGGGGAGGAGAATGATGTCAGCTGCTCCCTAGGCAGAGGCTGTGTGTGTGTGTGTGTGGGGGGGGTTGTAAAGACAGACAGGCAGATAAACGTTGGCTGATGGTTGCCAACTCCAGGTTGGAACTCCAGGACATAGGGTTGCCAACTCCAGGTTGGAAACTTCCAGGATATTTTAGGGATGAAGCCTGCTGAGGGTGGGGTCTGAGGAGGAGGAGGAAGAGGGGGACCTCAGACAGATACAATGCCATACTGCCCACACTCCAGACAAGCTGTTGCCAGTCTCCAGGTGACAGCTGGAGACCTCTTACAGCTTTGGTGCTAATTGAAACTGTTGCAATTTATCGACAGAGTAGTGTTTCGGAAAATCTTTAGGAATTGTTTGGTGCATTTACGATGGGGCTCCTGGGGAACTATTGTTGCCAATCTTGGCCCAGCAGCCATCAAACCATTCTCTTCAACCCCCTGCTGTGCAGCTGACTTTCCCCTAGGGTTGCCAATCTCCAGGTGGGACCTGGAGATCTCCCACTGTTACAATTGATCTCCAGATGACAGAGATCAGTTCCCCTGGAGAAAATGGATGCTTTGGAGGGTAGACCCTATGACATTATACCTGCTGAGTCCTTCCGCCCCTCCGCCCAATGCTGCCCTCTACAGAATCCACCCCCCAAACCTCCAGGTATTTCCCTCCTTAGAGCTGGCAACCCTACATTCCCCTCAGTGCCTGTTGGTAGGCAACTAAGCTTGGTCCTGTCACCTACTTTGGCCTTTGGGAGAAAACACATTGGGGCCAATCCTGATAGGGTTGCCAACTCCAGATGGGAAATTCCTGGAGATTTGAGGGATGGAGCCTGAAGAGGGTGAGGTTTGAGGAGGGGTGGGACCTCAGACAGGTACACTGCCATAGACTCCACCCTCCAAACCAGTCAGTCCCACATAGGGAACCATTGTTGCCAATCTCCAGGTGAGGGCTGGAGAGCACTCAGAATTACAACTGCTCTGCAGAAGGGAGGGCAGAAGTCAGCTGAAGTCAAAGGGGCAGATAATGGTAGGTTGATGGTTAGCTGGGAAGGAGATGGGGTTGCCAACTACATGCTGACAAATTCCTGGGGATTTGAGGGGTGGAGCCTGGAGAGGGTGGGGTTTGCAGAGGGGTGGGACCTCAGACAGGTAGAATGCCATAGACTCCACCCTCCAAACCAGTCAGTCCCACATAGGGCACCATTGTTGCCAATCTCCAGGTGAGGGCTACAGATCACTCACAATTACAACTGCTCTTCAGGTAGCAGAGATCAGTTCCTCTGGAGAAAACAGTGGACTCTGTCATTATACCCTGCTGAGGTCACCACAGCAAATTGACACTGTTTGCCCAAAAAGGGGTTGCCATAAGTAATCTGTGACTTGATGGTAGTTAACACACGTACAAACACATGCCCCCTCTCTAGAATCCCACTTAAGACAACTTATAGGGGCAAACAATACCATAACATCATAAATACATCATACATTTTTATATAAAAGCAATTAAAAACAAGCCAAGGGCATAAAAACCAGTATAAAACAACAATTCAGCATTAGCACCTTCAAAATAGTAGTAAAACATTTAGAACCTTGGTGTAAATGGTGTAAATTACCTAACAGAATTTGGTAAACTAAGGGGCAAAGCTTTGCTTGACAGGGTCTACTTTGTGTTCAGAATGTTGTATCAGTGAGATGGGAGGATTGTCAAATAATGGCCTATTATGTATGGGTGTTTTCTGTTGCTTTCACCTTGCATGTCCATCAGGTTTTCTTTGTTGTTCTGCATTGATTTTCCTTCCTTCAGCACTCAGTTTGCTTTCTGGTCACTTTTACCCCATGTTTTCTCAGAGTGGTTTTGTGCCGATTTTTTCCTTGTTTTGCTTCCAAGCTGAAGGTAATTCAAAATTCAGATTTCCCCCCCCCCGCGCCCTTTTGCTGCCCCTTGAAGGTCACTCCCCACCCACATCATCCTGGTGACTCTTTCCTATTTTTCACAGTGGTCAATAACACAGCAGAGAATTCCCTAGTGCTTGGCAATATGGAAGATGGGGCTTCACAGCTGCTTGTCAATTTCAGAAAAAGTCTGGTCAGTTTCAACAGTGGGTTTTCCCCCTTTGCCTTGCCTGCCTTTTTGTTCCTTTTCATTCAGTGAACTAACACTAAAGTGCATCCGCAAAACCTGAACCACGAGGATTTAAATGGAAAGTGCTTGCTGGACGCTACTGCACAGCTGCAAATGGGGCAATTGTGTAAGCTTTTTTAAAAAACAGGATGCCACTCCCCAAACGTCACAAGTGATCTTCCACCCTGATTTAGAAAAGTGCTTTTAAAAATTGTAGTTGCAGAATAAATATGCTGGACAAAAAATGGTGTGTAAAGCAGGCACAGAATCTGAAGTCAAGATTAAAGGTTTACAGCTCTGAAAATCTGTAGTAAGATGTGCCTGTGTAATAGGCCAGTCTCTCCTATAGGAATGTATGCTAATTGCTCCTGTTGTATTTCTTTAGTTTTTCACTCGTGCTGTAGCAGTCCCTGCTTTATTTTCCCAATACTTTGTCCTTTTGTTTTGGAACTGCAAATAATCTTGAAATATGGTCAATCTGCAAAAGGTCTTGCTGAATTATTTTCTTGACAAGTTTAAAATACCAACCAATTTATTACCTTGTTTGTTAGGAATTGTAGTTTAGTCTGTATAGATTAGAGAAATAACTCTTTGGTGAAGAACTTTCACTGTCTGCTTGTTACTGCAAGCTTCGCTTTTTGCTCTGAGAACTCCCCCCTCCCTTTCCATTGGTATTATTTCATCTGCTTGCCCTTTCTTATGTTTTCTTTCATGCTTTTGTTTCATAGTCATAAATGACCACTCCCCACCCTTTATTCATCGCATATATTGCTAGCTTCTCTCCTTCTGCCGAAGAGTTTACTAATGCTTTGTAATGCCAGCGATTGGGAAAGCTCTGTTTGTGCTACTTACCTTCTTCCTAGTTCCTGTCTAAAAAGCCCACCCTTGAATTCTTTGGTACTTACTAAAAGAGCCAAGTTCCTTCAGTAGGAATGTACTCCAAATACCCCCTTTTACTCTCAAAATATAATACCCCCCCTCATGTTTGGCAAACTATTTTCAGTGCTTGTGGAAGCAGATGGTATTATGTAGGGCAAGAGCTTCCATTTCGGAGAGGATTGTTCTTTGGAGGAAGGTCCATACACCATTTCCCTGTGTAACAAACCAGGGGCATGGGAAACATACCCATAGTGGACTATGTTTTCCCTGGGGCAACCTATGTTAATTCATCATATAATAATGGGAGGCTGGCCTTAGGAACTGCAAACCCTGCATAGTTCCTGTATCAGTCAAGTCTGCCTTTAGACTGGAGGAAGTTCTCCGAGCCTAAGGGAGCAGCCCTATGCACATTTAAAGAGTGCCCTTCTGAACATAGTGGAACCTCCTTCTGAGCAAACACGGATAAAAGTGCACTAGAGCCTTCCCCCAACTTGAGTTGTTCTTCTGTTGGAAGAAGATACACTTACGTTTGAGGGAAACTCCTTAGGCTCAAAGAAACAGTACAAGATCAGAAAACGTGGAGAGAGCTGGCCCATAGAATCACCAAGATTTGGACATGACTGAATGGCTAACAACCACCACCACCATAGGCTGAAGAAAGGCTTCAGACTTTGAGTGGAGTGGTAGAAGACAGGAGGTTGATACCAGTAGACTAGAGTATCTCATCTGGACTACAGGTATTCAAAGAGAGAGACCCATTGTCCCAAATTAAGTGACTGTCTGGATACAGTAGCCATTGTGATGAGTGTCAATTAACTCTACATTAAATTCACCACAGACTCCTGTTTAGCAATGTCTAAAAGCTAGTGTCCCAGCAGAGGAAGAAATTCAGTGACAAATACAGAGCTATGTTAAAAGACAGTGTGAGTATATGTTATACTCCTTTTCCATTCACTTGGAGTAAACTTTTTATTCTTAAATATGTAATGCCTTGAGTTAAGGTCCATCTTAGTTTATATTGCTAGGTATACTTAGAAAGAGCGTGGGTTTTTTTTAAAAAAAATGCAATACTTCGTAAAATGAATTGAAGAACACTCAGGAGTGTGTTGCTACTACCTTGCCTGTGTATTTACATCTCCAAGGCTTTGGTTTATGAGCAGCAAAAGCAAACTGTCACTATTTGCTGTAAATTGAAGCTTTTAATAATTTTGTCTGTTCTACCACATTTGTCAGCTTTGAATATTCTGTCACTTGAAAATAAAAATAGCAGCTAAATTCAGCAACGGTGACACCAGAAATTTATCTGCTCATAGAAAGTATCAAATGCAGACTTGAAGAATGAGTATGTACAAGGTTTGTTTCTCTCCCTTTTTTGGGTAATACAGAATTTCAGTTGTTGCTGTTAAATTGTAGCTGGGTTCATCCTGTGTTATTATGTATGCACAAGGTTAATATTTGTGTAACTCTTAGAAATGTTAGGATCTCCATTTTATAATGTGGGGGAGGTCACATATTCTGGCTGCATCTAGACATCATTGGGTATTGCACCATCAGCACACTATAGCAGTTATTTGCAATTGGATTTTCCTGTTACAACAAAAGGATCCAGCTGCAAATGATTGTTCTAGCACACTGATAGTGCAACATCCAGTGATACAAGTGGGGAAACTTTTTTGTCAGAAACCAAGGCTGGAAGGCTGGCAATACTGTTGAGGTTATCTAGCAGCGGCCACTGAAGGAATCCAGTTCTTAAAGCTACAGGTGCTGCTTGTATTACTTGTATTTTTTAAGCTTCTGCAAACCTGGGGTTTTACTCAGGTTTGTAAAAAGACCTGTCTTGTCTGTCATTGCCTCCAGACTCCAAGTTTAAGTATCCACAGATGGGGATGTAATGAGAAAAAGATAGACAGACAGACAGATTCAGCCCAAGTGTCAGCTATGCTGCCATGGGGGTTGGGGAGTTCATTCTGTGTCTTGTTAATTGCTATTGCATTCCTATTCCTCCTGTTCTGCCTTTGCGGGAACGCTTATCTCTACAGATATGCAGGACGAGGTTGAATTGCTTGGAAGGCTCCTATTGTATCATGAGAGACTCCTGGTTCCCAGCTTTAGCCACCTAACGGTTTCCTAACTTATCCTGCGTGCGGGAGGGTATCTAATTGGCCCATGCCATGGGGGGGGCGTGCATATTAGGCTCTATTGGTTGCCGCCATTCTTAACAGTGCCTGTGTTACTGCATCTATAGCTTTGCAATAAAAGTATAACCGTTCCTAAATGCGTGTACTTCATTGTTAGCTGTGGGTTCTGACACCAAGGGGAGAAACTGAATGCTGTGTGTTTTATAGGAGGAACACAATTGATCCCTGAAAGTGCAACAGATCCTTCAGATCTCCTATGTGACAAGCCACTTACAATCACATTCACAAAAACCCATCCTTGGAGATGAAAAGGTGGTAATGGCCCATGTGGTATTAGAGTGTCAAACTAGGATCTGGAATTCCCTTTGGATCCACACTCTGTCAGAGAAGCTCTCTTGGGCCAGTCATTTTTTCTCTCAGCCAAACTACCTCACAGTCTTGTTGTTGTTATTGTTGATGTGAAGATAAAATTGGGGACTGCAGAATAATGTTGTCAACCACTCTGGGTCCATATTGCGAAAAAATGATGTATGAATATCTAAATAAATGCCTTCCCAACTGATTCCATACTGTGCAATACTGTGCATGGTTAGGAGAAAGTCCTGTTGAACTGAGTGGAATTTGCTACCAACTAAATACATTTAGGATTTAGCTACAGATAGATAATGTGGACTTTTGTGCTTTATTGTCATAGGTTAACAGACTGAACTCCTAAGTGTGCTTACTTGAATAAGTTCTGTTGATCTAGAGGGTTTTATTCCTGAGTACAAATGTTTAGGATTAGGTTGTTAATGCAACGAATATGGTCTAAAATTTAGTGCCAGTGATGTGGAAGTTTACTGTTTTAACATAAGTGCACGTATAGTGATTAACCAGCATATTATGCTTTGGATGGTTTTTGTTCTGTAGTCCAACGTTAACACTATTTCAAAAAATTACCCCCAAGCACTTCAGATCGAGAATATATATATATATCTTGCATACATAAAACCACATTCTTTTTTCTTCATGATAGAATTTTTGGCACAAATGTATTTATTTGTTGTATTTATGTGAGTTTTCACTGTTTGAGTTTCAACCAAGGGTTTTTATAAAGATGGGGGAAAATGCCCTTATCCTATTGGTAACGCAACTTGATAAATGTTGGCGGTATTTTTGTGTGTGTGATGAGGAAATGGCTCTGCTATTTTAAGGCTTTCTTGAGAGAGATTATGGAAGAACATAATTTTTCCTGAAGCAAGGTTTTATGAAAACACGGGCATGTAAAATGTAAGTCGAACATGATTCTTTGCAGCTCTCTAAATTATGTGCACTCTTGTTCCTTTGGTCTTGATTTCCCAAGTGAGGTAAAGGGCCATGCTTCCCCAGTCCTCTTCATGTTATTTCTCTGCTGCTTAAGAGTGGCTAAAGCTGATCCATCAGTCAGTGAAACACACATTCTTCTTTGTATCCACATGCTCTCCATGCCGCTGTTGACATGTGCACACACCGTGGACAGTGTTCTACCAGGAGCCTTCCTCCAATTTAGCAGTGCAATCCTAACCCTTCTACGACCCTTGACTTCTGCTTAGGATGGCACTGTGAGTGGCTCTTCCATTGAAGAAAGAGCCTGTTAAATTGGAGGAAAACTCCTTACACTGATGGAAGGCTTCAGACTTTGCTTGATGGAGTGGTAAGGTACAACACAGAGAAGCAAACATTCCATAGTCACGTTATTTCCTGGTTCCTACTCACCCGTCTTTGAATGGATAAAATAAACTGAGCATACAAGTGACCTTCTGGTTTACGGGTTGCATAAGGAGCATCTCATGTACTTGTGTATGTGTTTATTCATCACCACCTCACCTTGGTTCTTCATCCTTGCCCCATCACAAGCACAGGTTAGATTACTGCTTTGTTGTAAACTGTAATACTTAGCTAAAGTTTGTCTGTTGGGATGCCCCTCATTTCCCATTCACATAATTTGATTGGGTACAAAAAGCAGCAGGTTAAAGAAGTGACTTGTTGCCTTTGCCGGGCCTAAGCAATGTAATGAATATATTTTGCCATAATGTTGTATTAGATTTTCTTCTGAAGGCTGTCTACATTTTTCAGATCTGTTTCAGATATCCATGCATCTAGCTGAAATTCTCACTTCAGCTGAAGCATATCCATCATTCTTAAGGGTATCTAATATCTCTTTTTTCCCCTATTCAATGGGATGATATCTTATTATCTTTTCAGTGAGTCACCATATTTTATGCGGGCAGCTGACATTGTCCGGATATATCTCCTTCAATTCAGATGGCTGGCTGTTAGGGGACATATAATTCCCTGATCCTAAGATTATAGCCCAAGATTGTAGCAATGTGGGAAACTGTGAGAGACATGACTCTCTAGCTGTGAATGCTATTGTCAGTTATCACTTGAGTTTTTGACAAAGGACCATATGTGTTTAAAGATATTTATTTCATGTCATTTCAATGATGAAAGGAACTTGAATAGTACACAGTTAACAAAGTATTGTGTGGAGTAAGAGAGGAAGCATAAACTATTGAAATATTTTAGTCAAATTAATGGTTAATTCAAATTTATGTTGTAGCTGTGTTTTTGTGCTACTGAAGAAGGCTTTTGAGCAGCATAAGAGCCCAGATATAGTATACACACATGGCTTATACCAAGTCAGAGCATCAATCCATCAAGGTCAGTGTTGCCTACTTGGACTGGCTGTGGCTGTCCAGAGTCTCAGGCAAAGGTCTTCTACATCACCAATTACCTGATCCTTTTAACCAAAAATACCAGTAATTGACCTTGGAATCTTCCATGTGCCAGGCAGGTACTCTGCCATGGAGCCATGCCTTTCCCTGCTACTACTAGCTGTATGTGCTGATTGTCGTTCATGATCCCAAAAATGTATAAATGTATCCCAGCCATGGCTGCTGCTGCTCCACTTCATGCTTTTTCCCCTTCTACCCTAGCCAGTCCAAGACAGGCATGCAGAAAAAAGAATATCAATAATAGCTGACTGTTACCCGCTCCCCTACATATCCTCCTTTATTCTCTCTCTTCCCTTGAAAGTGTTGCATATGCTTGCTTCTCCCCATGCACCCAGTGTTCAGGCCATTGAAAGGTAGGAATTCCTCAGTTCCATATAATTTCACTTCCCCCCCCCAAAAAAAAAATTTTAAATGTCTCAACACTATGTCTCAAATGCTGCATTTGTGAGTGTTTCATCATTAAAATATATCAGGTACAAAAACACATGCAAATATATAGGGCTATCATAATGATAACCCTCTCATAACCAAAGAAAACAAAGAAAAATATACCTCTTGATTCAGAAGGAATAATTATGGCTCCTTTTCAGTTGTAAGATGAATTTGTTCAATGTCTGCTTACTTCATCCTAACAAACAGTAAAAACTGTCAATACCATTTTCCTAATTACCCCCAAAGGCAGTTCAGTGTGGTCACATATAACCTAATTCAATAACAGCTGAGGTTCATTACCAATCAATAATACATTTTCTTGAGGTCTAGCATTTATGAACCATGTGGAAGTCCTGGTCATAATTCGGAAGCTGTCGGACTGGTTGTCTTCGTGGAAAGGACTGATATTTCTTCAGTGTCTGACAGTTCATACAGCAGAACTACTTCTTTCAATAATCCCAAACAAACTCAAAATGTGCAAAACATCATCCTAAAGACACTGAACAATTGAAAACTCAGAGCCATTATGCTCTTTTTGGTTTCCCAACCAGAGGCTTGCAATATCTCCCTTCAGGAATCTGTCTTCCGTGGGACCCACGTAGTAAATGTGGCTTACATTTGTCAACAAAGTGTTAATGACCTAGCAATATTCCAGCTTTTTGAGTTACATAGGACTCTTCTGCAAACAAGGTTAATGACCTAGCAATATTCCAGCTTTTTGAGTTACATAGGACTCTTCTTCAAACAATATAAATAAAATGCCTAGAAATTAGCATATATACCAATAACACGGAGGTAAATAACAACTACTTTGAATCTTGGAAAATTAGTTGTATTCCTAGAGTTACTATGGGTACATCTCATTCAGTGGCACTTACTCCCAAGCAAGTGTTCCTAAAATAGATTGCAGCCTATCTGTGGAAGAGTCTCCATTCAGCTATGTAGAGATGACAGCTGTACAGACACATATGAATGCATTCAGAGAGTTCCACTTGAAGTGATTAAGTATTAAGTAATTAAGCATTAGTAGCCCAAAGATAATGATGCATAAATAATTGTGGGTAACTACTGAGATTAAATGCCAGTGCAGTTTTTTTAAAAAATGGGAAATTGCATTAGTCAAGCTGAATAAAGAAAATTAAATGTAATCAAATAATCAAAAATCAATGATAGTATCATGCATTAAAAGAACAAGATGCTCCTTAGTGACTTAAAGTATCATATTTACACGGAAGACTGATTAATAGGTTTCACTGGACCTTGCTTCCAGGTAAGGACAATTAAGGTTGCAGTCCATGTACTGTTTTCCTCCAAGTTCAAAGACAACATTCTAAAAACAAAACAAAACATAAACTTTAGGTGGAAATTTTGTAGACTTGGAAAGGGTTCAGTATAAAATGATTTGATATCATAGTAGCAGCTGTGTTTGGTGCTAAACTCCCTTGGGGGAAAATATATTGTTTTCCTTGCTTAAAAATACAACTTGTAAGCGTTCATGTTTTAATTCAAGTTGAAATAAGACATGAACTGATGCTGCAGGATGTCACTGTGAACTGTAGCTCTGCAGTAAATATGTGGGCATCGACAGACAGATAAAGTAGGAGAAACAAGAAGCTATATGAAGTAGACAGTGCAGTCACAAACTTTGCAGGATGGCGTTGTTTGCCTGAGTCTTCCCCTGGTGATCTGGCTGCAGATGAAAATGTCTCCAGTATTAAGATTTGGTGCTTGGACCTCCACTTATTGTGATAATCAAACAGCAGGGGAGGGAGGGGGACAGAATTAGTTAATATCTTGAAATAAACTGTTATTTCTGTGTGTTTCTTTGCATAGATTTTGTTTTACTTAAAAGGGCATATTCTTTTTCCTGTATATGTATTGGAATAATGCAACATACCAATCAATAGCAGTATAAAACTTTTTAATGTTCAAAATCTACCAGAGTGATTACGGGAGCAAGTGGTTCTCAAGCATTTAGACTGTTTTTCAGAACATTTGTAATGGGAATGAGTCTGAAAGTCTGTGGTTGCTGGCGGCCCTATTTTAAGACTTTTTCTTTTTTTAAAAAAAAAAGCTGCTTTTGTTGTATTTTTGTTGGCTTTATATATTTTTATTTTACCGTTGTCTCCTTTGTTAGCCCCTTTATGCGTGCCATCCTGTGGATAGTTGCTCTAATCTAAGCCTATTGAAATCAGTGGACTAAGATTGGAGTGACTCTGGATTGCACCAGATAATAACATTACCATAAAACCAGGGTATACATATTTCAAATCAATAGAGAGAATTGTTTTTTATCATGTAGCATGGACTTGGCTGCACTTAGTTCACAGCTCAGGAATATGTTTGCAAGAACAAAATTTTTTAAGAATTGTAAAGGATTTGAGGGTTGCATCTGGGGAATTTGACAGACGGTTGGCAGGACACTTTAACATCACCAGAAGTATCACTGTTGTGATACTTCCCAATGCAGTGAAAGCCAGAAGATGTGAAGACTGCCATTTTAAAGCCCAGAGTCTGTACAATGCAGAAGGCTATTCCTCACACTAACTGCATTTGTTTTGAGTGACAAATATCGCTACGAATAAAACTTGTACTAGTATTTCATATTCTCCTATATATTGGCTAACCTGAAAAATCAGCAGTGGCTGAACATGGCCTAACTCAAACAGGACGCAGTGTTTTGTTCCAAGATACTGAAAGGCTGGACAACACTTCCAATTACCATGTCAGATTACACAGGGAAGCCATTGAAATTCATAAACATAAACACAATTTCAACAGGAAAGAAGACAGTTTAAAAATAAATAGGGCATGGTTTCCTGTCCTGAAAAACACAAAAGGCTCTACATCTGACAATAGCACTACAGATAAGATTAGAATTTCAACAGCCAATCCACATACAAAAGAATCTTCTCAGGAAACAGGAAACTTCCCCAGGAAACAATCCATATACAAAAGAACCTCATTAGGAAAGCTTCTCCATTAGCATGTTCATAGCCTGGGGAACTCCTACAAGATAATGACTCAGCCCTACCCCACCTTCCTGAGTAGATATAAATTACCTGCCTACCATTTTTCTTCTTACCTTGACACAGAGAGTATTCCATCCTCTGAGGATGCCAGTCACAGCTACTGGCAAAACCTCATGTCCTACAGTCCCAAAACCACGGCCATACAACCCGGAAAATCTACAGCAGCTAACTTCTATATATACTTCAAAGTTGTCTTCCGGCCTGGCAATTAACAGGAGACCGGAGGGGCATGGGGGGGCAACTGTCAGCAAAGAGGAAAAACCCAGGAGTGATGTCATTCCTGTCCAGGAATCACTGAAAACTCTATGGGACAAAGTTAGAGTTCTGTTGCTTTGGGCCAACATGGCTGCCCACCTGGGAGCTCTATGGTTTTTCCATGGAGTTAGCAAACACAGAGGGGTAGCAGTATGGCAATTGTATTACATACAGAAATACTGCAATAGTGCGACCAATATAAATACAAATAATTGTATGAACACTGCAGAATAATCACTCCATGATTATTCATTCACCTTCCAAAAGGATATCTCTAATTCCCAGCAACTTTGGAATAGCTTATAACCGGCACATAGCCTATGTATCAAATCGGCTGAATGAATAAGTGGAAGCAGAAATGATATTTGTATGAAAAAGAAATATCGAAACGAAACGGTTACTCCGGGGAAGTTCGTCCTCATCTGCATGACGTCTTGTATGTTCTTCTCATGACGTCTAGATTGGGAAAAGAATAAGATTAAACATCATGGAGTGATTATTCTGCAGTGTTCATACAATTATTTGTATTTTCCATGGAGTTTTCAGCAATTCCTATAGAGGACTGGCATCACTTTTGGGTCCCCCCCCCTTTGTGAACAGCGACCCCCACACACACATGCGCCCATCCCCTGATTGCCTATTGGTGACCAGGCCAGGCTTGGCAACCCTAATATATTTCTCTATACCTACCATTAATTAAGAATTTTGCTTTTTGCAATTTAATTCTTCAAGACTGAGGTATGTACAATTTCCAGAACTAACCCACCCAACCTGTTTTAATGCCCTCTCTCATTTAGTGCAGATTCCTGATGCCTCTTCCAGTTCACTGTGTTCCAGCCTTTGCCTTTTAGGGGCTGTTTTTTCTATGCATTTGGACAGAAGTCAACAAACAACCTTTTGTAATTCGGATAAATTGCATTCAGTTGATGGCAGATGTAAATCGTGATGGAACTGTAGTCTTTGTGGTGTTTTTAGTTGCAGTGAGGAGTACTGAATGGCAAATCTCTCCATTTAAGGAGGCTTTGTATTGGGATAGGTATTAGTTATGGGTTTGCTGAACAGGTACTCTCTGATGTTAAGGGTGTGTAATCCTGGTACTGTGGTGCACTGTTTCCTCCTGTTTTTATGTGTCCCAGTTCATTATGCTCATTAGATTTTAGATTCAGCTTGTAGAGACATAAGACAATCTAAAAAGTTAAATATTGGAACATGGAAGCTGGTATCCCTGTTTCTGTTTGATTATTGCTCAGTTACATTTTAACACTATGATCTTAAGTAACAAGGAGCTAATTAGTTCAGTGGTTATCCCCGGACTACCTTGGAATATATAAGAAATGAAGAAGTCTGATGAAAAATTACAGAGAAGTATCTATGAAGCTTAATTTATGATCTGTGTTCATTACAGTAAATGACATTTTTTTTGCTGCAGTTCTACTATAAAGATTATTGGTTGTCACCGAGTGAGGGTCACACCTGAACAAGCTCTTAATCAGTCTTGCCTCAATAGCAATAGTTATTAAAAATCCCTAAGGTCCTCCATAATATCTGTATAATTTCATAATTAATAATCTGTTGCTTTGTTTTGAAAATGCTGATGCATAAATGGAGAGAGGACCCCTCTTCCAAGCCGTGCTGTCTTGACACAGGCATGTACAATATACATGTGGGCATCCCTGGTGCTCTGTGTCGGCCGATGAACATGGGGGATGCCTGCTAATTAGCAGACTGCTCTCCGTAAACAGAACCTTGGCAATGATTTCAAGCTTTTAAAGGTTTCAGAGTGTGAAACATAAAGAAAATCTGTGATGTGGCATGCTACCTAAAACATGAATTTAAAACTGGAGATTAGAATTACCAAGGGATTGGAACCTGAATATGTAATTACACTTGGCTTTTCCCTTTCCATTCATATGATAACAGCCTGCGTTCCACACTCTAGGCTCTCTGCCATCATTTAATGCAGGCCATGGTAATGAGTGGGGGGGGGACAGAACTTAATCCTACCAAACATAACGGTTCACAACTGGTCATGGTCAGTGTTCCCTCTAAGCTGAGTTCGTGTGAGCTAGCTCACAGTTTTTTAGCCTCCGGCTCACACATTTTTGTCTTATCTCAGGAAGGATGGCTCCAGACAGGGGTCATTTGGGGGGGGACTGATGTCAGGGGGTGTGGCATATGCTAATGAGTTATGCTAATGAGTCCCCCTAGCTCTTTTTCTACGAAATGACCCCTGGCTCCAGAGCAAACTGATTTATGCAGTAGCCAGATCGCTCGCTCACGACTTTAATGCCATTAGCTCACAAAGTAGGATTTCTGCTCACAAGACTCTACAGCTTAGAGGGAGCATTGGTCATGGTGGAATGGGCTGTCAAGTCACAGCCAACGTATGGTGACCCGCTCGGGTTTGCAAGGCAAAGAAGTTCAGCGGTGGTTTGCCATTCCCTGCTTCTGTGCAGCAACTCTGGACTTCCTGGGTGGGTCTCCCATCCCAGGATCAGACCTGCTTAGCCGGAGGCATCTCGGTTGGGGCAGTTTACAAATACCTTTTGCCAAAGCTGGAATTCTTCTTTTTTCAGCTTTTTTTTGCCAGAAATAAAATTAATATTATTTCTTCTGCCAGCCTTATTCAGTCCACTGGGGATCAGTCCAGCCACACTAATTAGCATGCCTTTTTTAAAAAGCCACTTTGAAACTGTGTAAAAACAGCCTATAAATATCTGTAAATAAACTTTTTTTAAGCGTTTTTAAACTTTAATAATATAACCCCCCCCCAAGAAAAAAAATACAGCATTTACGTATCAGAAAAAGGGGAGAAAAAGGAGAGTCTTACATATCTCTCTGAACTCCAGAAAGGTTTTTAAAAGGTCTGGACAACAATTAAAAAATATGGGTCGCTTTAGAAGGAGATTTTGAGGTATGCAACATCAATTTGAATCATTTCATACCACAATCTATATGCATTTTAAAATTGCAGGCACAAAACATTACAACTCAGAGCAAGTCAAATACGAAAACATAATTTTCCATGATACCTACAATACAACACTCACCGGTAGGGGGAAGAACACAGGGGGGGAAGGGAAGACAGCAACATCAAAAGAAGACAGGTTATTTTCTGAACACAGCTCTGGTTGAAATGAACCCTTAACAGCTAGGGGGGCTACCTAATAGGTTTGCCCAGATGCTGTCCCCACTCCTGGGACAGCATCGCCTATGTCAAATTAAACTGAGAACATGAAAATTATCCCTTGAAAGAGATCTCCCCCCCCCTTCCCCCAGGAGGAAAGGTTCCACGCAAACGATTTTCCAAACTCCCCAAACGAAATCAATAGGGTAAAAACATATAATAAAATCAGTGAACAGCATAGCAAAACAGCACAGATGGAAAGGAAAACTATCTTTTACCCTACCCCTGGAATAAGGTCAAAGAACCAGAGTATTAGATGAACTCAGGGGTGTGGCCATCCTAAAGTGTGCAGGCAAATCCATCCTGCCCCAACACAGAGTAGGGAGGAAATCACTAACAGCCCCCAAATACTAGGGTAAGGAGGAGCATCTATACACTTAACAACATTTCTTCCTTAAATGGAGAGGGGGATTAACAATAAGCCTGGCAGGGGGGGAAATAATTTAACTTGGCCAATTAGATGTTACTTTTTTCACAAGTTCACTGTGGGAACCCACAGCCCTACTGAAGCTGCAGGTCTCTGTGGCAACTCATGGGTTAAAAGCTGCAGTCTAATGACAAACATTTTCTTTAGTTTAAATTGATTGAGATGAGATGAAAATTCTTTTAGGGAGGAAATCACGGAAGGGAAAATCTCCATCAGTTACTTCTAAATTTTGAACTAATGAAATAATGTATCCAACTGAAAGAGCAACAGGTAACTTAATTTTGCAAAATAGTCAACTTGTACTGTTAATTGCCAGAAACTCCCTAAACTGAGGTCAGTGGGTGAACAGAAGGGAGATTGTTCGATCATTGAGTCAGCTGCTTTGTATTGAGCCACACTCCGTCAATCTTGAGCAGATAATGAGACTTCCAAGTATTAATTTTGGTTGGAGAATATTATTAACATTTAGACAAGCTACCATTCCCCTTATGCTGCTAAAAATGAGGAATTTTCTTGCTTTATTCCACATATGTCTTATAAGAATGAGGAAAGGAGAAAACCATTATTGATATGGGATGCTAACAAAATGTCCTCTACAGGGGAGCAAGCCCAAGATCCGCTTAAATCCTTTAATGGGTATTTGTTTAAAAAGGCAATTAATTCCCAATCATGCTCTGATACTTGTATGCAGAAGCCCTCAAAATTAGATCAAAAGATTCCTAAGGAACCCTTACTGTTACACACTCAAGGGAAAATTCAAAAGAGCCTCCCCACAAAGGGGGCAGAACAATCTATTACCAACTGGTTCAGAAATGAGACGTTATTAAATGCATCTGTTTCAGCTAACTTAAAACCAAATGGTGAGACAAATAACTGTCCCAGTGCATTTAATGCAGCTGAATACTCCTCCAATGAAATACAAGAACTGATAAATCTCCAGAATCCCCCAGAACTAAGCAAAGGGACATGTTTGGAAGCTACAATTTTGGACAACTCTCTATTGGTTCTATCCTCATCTCTCAGCCAAACCATAGACTGGCAGGATGCTACTCATTCTTCAACAGAACACCTCAGTTTCTCGATCCAATCTCTTCAACACCAACTTCAATCTAAAGATGCCAAGGTTATAAACCTTTGCAAGACTGCAGATAGGGAATTATGGAAACAGGAAATGAAGCAATACTTACGCAAGGCACTATGACTCACCTTGATAGAAAAATTCCCTAGTACTGATTGTAAATAAACGTTCTAAAGGTATTCAAGGAGATTAGGTGGGTGGCAACCCAGGACAGAGCCTTCTCAGTTGTGGCAACAAAACTCTGGAACTCTCCCTCTATGAAAATTCATCTGTCGCCTTTGGTTGCCATCTGCCACAGGTCAAGAATTTTGTTTGGTTTCTTGTCCCTTCAGTGATCAGTCCTTCCTGCTCAATAATATTGTTAAAATTGTTTTATGTCTTGGTATATTTTTAGCTCTGGTTTTAATTGCTTTAATGATGTGTTGTTGGTTGATTTTAATTGTTTTAAAATGTGATTTCATTACATATGTTTTAATTTGTTAGCCATCTTGGTGGCCCTTCTGAGGGCAGAACAGTGGGATATAAATTTTGTAAAATAAGAAAAATTACCTTTAGACCCAGGTTCAAATCTCTGATCAGCTATGAAATCCTCAAAGCCAGTTTGGTGTAGTGGTTAGGATCGCAGGCTCTAATCTGGGAGATTCCCCACTCCTTCACATGCAGCTGCTGGTGTAACCTTGGGTCAGGCATAAGTTCTTTCAGAGCTGTTCTCTCAAGGGCAGTTCTCAAAAGAGCTCTCTCAGCCCCACCTACCTCACAGGGTGTTTGTTGTGGGGGGGAAGGGAAAGAAGATTGTAAGCTGCTCTGAGACTCCTTCAGGTAGCGAAGGACGGGGTATAAATCCAATATTGAAGTCTTCTGCTTCTTCTGCTTCCTCTTGGCTTAACCAACCTTACAAGGTTTTGAGGCAAAATGATAATGAAATAGGGCATCTCAAAATCAGTGCTAAGATAATGTTCCCCCCCATCTCCACCCACCCCCATGGCTGTATCTGCCATATCTTAGTGGCTCTCTGTCACTTTAAAGGAGGGGAAAATGTGCACAGGAGTCCAGATCTAAGGGCAGAGCAAGATATTGCATACAGATGCAGGTAATTTTTGTGTGATCACTGTATCTAAAGAAGAAAAGCTGTTTCCATGTAAATGTTTTAGAATGAGAACATGGGTTGGGTTCCCCTCTTATTTTTCCAGTCCAAGTCATTCCCCACCACCACCCCAGAAGCAGCTTTCTCTCTTTAGTGACCTTGGGATAACAGTCTGGTTTTGGCCTCCTGGATATTGCACAGTCTCAACAGATCTTGGAAGCTAACCATGGTTGGCCCTGGTTAGTACTTGGGTGTGGGACCACCAGGGAAGTCCAGGGCCGCTACACAGACTCTCTCCTTGCAAACCCTACAGGGTCACCACCGTAGGTTGGCTGCCGCTTGATGGCACTTTCCCACTTCCCTCAAAACAAATCCTTGAGAGAGATTCTCGGGGGGGGGGGTGGACAGGCATCTTTTAATAACATGAACTGTCCAGCCTGAAACAACCTGTGGCGTTTAACAAATGTGAATGTTGCCATGAGTGTACTTGCAGACTCTATGGAAGGCCAAAAGGTCTTGTAGAAGAGATCTGCGAACGATTTCAAATTATAAATGCATTCTGGCAGTTCCGCCATCTGTTGCAATGCCATTTCTTAGATGGCTGAAAAACTAGACCAAATGGAATAAATGATTCATTATTAACTGTGTAGTCGATAGACTGTGTAGGAACAGGAACTGTAGCGTGCTCTTAAATCATACATAAAACTTTCTCTTAAATTCTGGCATTCAAATTCCTTGAGAGCCCTGCCAAACGGAAGGTTTGGAAATAGCCGTGATCTAGAGCCCTCTCTCACACACACGCTTACACATACGGGGCTCCCGTTGCCAAGAACAAGGAGGTACAGTTTTCTTTCCTTTCCCAAAGCCAGTAAGAGGAAAGGGTCACGCCATGCAAAATGTGCTATATTGTGACTCCCCTCACTGAACAAGGGGGATCATTTCATTTCAGCTGAGCTGCATTTCATCCACAATCTGCTAGTAAATTGTATAGAAATGGAAAATATTGGGTTGGATCCAGAAGGACTCTTCTGAAAAAGGAGGAAGTTTTCTACTCATGGAAAGGCTCCTTCCATGAACAGAAGACTTTTTCCCATGAGTAGGAAGATAACCTTTGAATACACTGTGCTGTTGGGGTTCTTTTTTCAAAAAAGCAACAACAACAACAAAAAACCCAGCCGCAGTGCATAGGCAGTTGACAGAACTCAGTGAATAGGAAATGCAAGCTAAGGAGATCACAGAAGAAGCTCCAGCTTCAGATGTGTACTCGGTAGTAACTTTGCTGTCCTTGCCAGAGAGCTGTCAAAAATAGAATCCTATACAGTAGGGACAGTGAAGCTGAACCTGAACAAAATGTATCTGGCCTTTTTAGAAGGAAACAAAGCTGTGTGCATCTCATGTGCATTATGTTTCTTGAGGGAATCTTTCAGGAATCATATTTATCTTTGCACCTACAAAGGACCAGAAATTTGTGATTCAAGTGGAGTCGTTCTGTCCCTGACTGAGCGTCTGGAGAACAGAGTGTGCCCACCCTCCACCCCAATATTATCAAAGCTGGGCCTTTCTGTTATCTAGGACGTGCCTCTTGTAAACAAGGGTGCCCAACTATCCAAGTGATTCTTCCCATTGGTAGTTCTAGGTTGTGTGTGTATTTGAGCCTGGGCAACTGCATGGAGCTTTTTTGAACATGCAGCTCAGTTTCAGACTGTGTGGGCTTTTAAAATAGGTAGATATTGGAATCCTGCTACAAATAGTCAGAGCTACAATTTCTAGTGTAGTATATCCTGATAAAGGCTTCATCCACCAGTTCTCTAATTCTCACTGCAAAAGTGTTTTTTGTCCAAAATTGTGTGTGTCGTGCCTTCAGATCATTTCTAACATGGCGACCCTATGAATTAATGACCTTCAAAACATCCTAATTTACAGCCTTGCTCAAGTCTTGCAGACTGAAGGCCATGGCTTTCTTGACTGAGGCAATACATCTCATGTTGGGTCTTCCTTTTTTCCTGCTGCCTTCAACTTTTCCTAGCGTTATTGTCTTTTCCAGTGAGTCTTGTCTTTTCATGATGTGACCCAAGTACAATAAGCCTTCGATTAGTCGTTTTAGCTTCTGAGGAAATTTCAGGCTTGATTTGATCTCGAACCCCCTTATTTGTCTTTTTGGCAGCCCGTGGTATGTATAAAACTCTCCTCCAGCACCACATCTCAAATGAATCAATTTTCTTCCTGTCAGCTTTCTTAAAAACATGTAGGATATTTTTTCCCATGTGCACCAAATCTATTTCTACAAATGTTATGCTTGTTCACTCTTTGTTCGCTCTTTCCCCACACAACCAGCTCATTTCAGAAAACAGAGCTTTGTGGCTTGTTGACTTTTGCAGTGCTTAGCAAAAGGATGTGACTCGGTGGGGGGAAAGCTTTCCAGAATATTTTCACTCATTCCCCCCCCCAGCCCATTTAATAACCCTTATTAAAGTTATAAGCTTTAATAACAGGATTTATAGTTTCAGCATCTGAGGTTTCGAGCCTCTTGATTTATGCTTTAAATCGCAACGTTTAGCACTTGGTGCTTTAATTTAGACAGATCACCTATTTTCTTAAATGCTTAAGTAATGTAGCAAGCTGCAGTTATTGATTTTTCCGTGCATTTATTACAAAGGAGGCTGGATTTGCTGCCTCCTCTTGGGAATGCCCCTCCTGAACTACACACTTGCTAGTGACAGCTTAGGCCCCTGATACATAACCAAAGACTTTGCCTAATATCCTTGCAACTGCTTGGGGAATTTTTATTAAGTAAAGGCATCATTAAAGTGGACAGAATGATGAAGTTTAATGAGCATCTTTCTCACTTATTGTTAGTTTTGCTGGTACAGCCTCCATGTGCTCATTTGTTCCCCTCAGTGGGGCCAGGTAGAGAACATGGTGGCTACTTAGATGCTTTTTTCTTCGATTTGCATATTACATATGGTTGTGTTGCATTGTGCTAGAGAGGCTCAGAGATGTGTGTTTATAACCAGCTCTGTGTAGCAGAGAAAAGAAAACCTGAGGAAAAAAACCTTATTACTTAGGTTTTTAATGCTTTTTCCAGCTGACATTAAATCCCCAAGAAAACTATTTTGCCCTTTTCCTTAATGACGAAGCTGCAGATACAACCACTGTAGCTCCGGCTGCAGTGTTGTTTAGAAAGCACTCTGCCATTTATCAGTGACGATTATAACACCCGCAGCTTTTTTTTTTAAGTTGCTACCCAGGATAATTACAGATGTCTGAAAGACACAAAACCTTGACTTTTTTTTTTTGTAATGCTACAATCTTATTATTGTTCCACAGAGGCTTCCGTGGAGTGTCCCATTTAAAAATTAGGATCCATCCCCCAATTGGTTCTTGTGGAGAGAGTCATTTTCTAACTAGGACTTTAATTTAGCCTTATCACTTCTTTAATAATCATTGGCTAATGTGTGAGCCAGTAAAGAGGTCTAGCAGGAAGGACAAATTAAATCCTGGTGTGAGATTAGCCACTTTTTTTTACTATGTATGAAAACCCTCAGGTATACTGTGGATGTCTGCTTCTGCAAGGGTGCGGTGGAAGGATGAGCAATCACCCTCGTGCCCAGCTCAGTGTTCATTCTTTGGGGCCTGGCCCACAGGGGATTGATGTGCTAGTCAGGCTGTGAAGCCCGTCACATTGTGGCCTCACACTGTAAGTGATTGCCTACTCATCACAATTTGTTTTATAACCCTTATCCATCTTTCCATCCTGTCATTGTTAATCATTAATGAATTATTTTCATCATTGCCTCCACATCATCACTGTTTGCAGCTTCTCCTTTCTGGCAGATTCAAAGATGCAAGATTCTGCGCCGTGACGTTTACTGGGCAAGCTAAATATTGGGCAAGCTAAATATTTGGGCTTCATCTCTTCTGCTGTCACACAACCCTAGTTTGAGGCATGGGCTGCTAACAGATTACTTCTGTCAGGTGGGGTGTGGGGATCAGAAATTACACCTTAGTAAGAGCTGCACAGGTGCGCCAGTCTGCTGCTAAGTCTGAAAATGCTCCATGATTGTGGCCAAAACCTCTGGATGGTATTCTAAATACCTTCAGGCAGCTAGTAAGCTACCTTGCTTTCTTTCCAGAAATGTCAAGCCACTGCACATTATCCTTTTCTGCTTAGTAGCACATCTGCACCTTCCCAATTTGACAGTCTCCCTGGGTCCTGTATCTTGCATCTCTGTGCCACAGCCCATCTTCTCACATGTCTGACCCGTTTTTTTTCTGTTGGGTCCAGCACATCTATTCTTTGGCTAGGCCACAGGAGTATTGATGACAGAACAGAAACGAGATGAGTGCTTTCCCATCAAACAAGCAAGGACTAACCCTGTCCTTCTTTAGGATCCATCAAAACCTGATACTAGGAACAAGGATCAGATTCAACCACCTGCGGCTCTTAGAGCCAAGTCTGGATCGGTATGGCTTCTCTACAAAGAAAATGAAATCTTTACATTAAAGGGCAATTGAGGGCATGAGGGAGGCTAGAATAGACAAGGGAATGGCAGGCTAAGTTTTTTAATGGGACTAAAGGGTTTCTTAGAGGTACTGTACAGAAAAGGGAATGATAGAGGTGAACAGTGCCCATAATCCAACTTTTGAACCAGGCACAGATGTGTATTTAGAGTACCATCATGTCACAGCTGACTTATGGCAATCCCAGCAAGGGGCTTTCAAGGCAAGTGAGAAGCAGAGGTAGTTTGCCATTGCCTTCTTCTTCAGAGTCTTGCTTGGTGGTCTGCCATCCAGTTACCTTCCAAGAGAGCCAACGTGGTGTAGTGGTCAAGAGCGGCAGACTCTAATCTGAAGAACCAGGTTTGATTTCCCGCTCCTCCACATGAGTCTGGGTAACCTTGGGCCAGTCGCCGTTCTCTCAAAACTCTCTGAGCCCCACCTACCTCACAGGGTGTCTGTTGTGGGAGAGGAAGGGGAAGACGATTGTAAGCTGCTTTGAAACTCCTTAGTGTAGAGAAAAGCGGGGTATAAGATCCAACTCTTCTTCTTCCACTGACCCTGCTTAGCTTCTGAGATCTGACGAGATAGAGGCTACACCGTGCCACCTTCCCTCCCACACAGATATATGCCAGTACATTAAAACAATTGTGCGGGGTGGAGCTGTGTGTATTTATGCTTTATTGTGAGACTTCATGTCTGCCACTTTCTGGTTAAAAAATTGCAAAAACTGTACTTGGACTTCAGAAACTTTTAATCCATATGTCAATTACCAGTAAAGTTAAATTGTATGTTTTCAGTTATGTGGCGGGACTTTTTTATACTGGCTTTGTGTCTATCTCTTGTTCTGTATTTGGACATAGTTGGTTCATTAATTATAAAAAGGTGGCTGTACTAGACAGTATAAGTGAATCACTCATAGTTGTCATGAAAAAAAATAAAATCTGAATACAGCAACTCTGTTGAAGAGCAAGTGCCATATCCAAACTTGGCTGAAAATCTGTGCAGAAACCCATTTTGTGTTCAGGCACCATCTGCATTTTTCTGTTTGCCCCCTTTCAAGAAAAGAAAGTTTATGGATCCCTTTCTTTTGTGACACACGAAACAGACTGCTAAAAGGCACTTTGTCAACTGAGTGAGTTTATATTTGCATCATGTTTGTCTTGAAGGTTTTTAATTTGTGTTTTAAGTAGGGGGTTACTCATAAACGATCTATTAATTGCTCTCTGGTGTTGAGTTTAAAATCCTTCCAGCCTTGTAGTCTATTTAGCTTGCCTGTGAGTGCCAGCAATCTTAATTGTAGGATACTTCGTCAACATTTAATCAGGGGTCTGTTTTAATGTGGCATTGATGTGTTGGTAGCTCTCTTCCTACAATCCATCATGCGTGAGCAGCCAGAGAAGACTCTGACACCATTGCTCCGCGTCACTTTCTTGAGCCCTTGAGTATTCTGGCTAGGCAGCCGGCTCACTTTCCTTTACAGCGGCACTCCATCTCAACAGTTCAACCCAATTTTTGTCAATGTCTTCAAAGGTTAACTGTGTAAGGAGCCTGTGTTTTCAAAATGCTGAGTAAAACTCTTGTGCCCTGGAATGGATGTAGCAACTTCATGGCATGCAGGAGTGACAGGGTTTTGTTTGCAATGACACTTCTTTCTTTTATATATATATGTATAGTTTTGTGTTTCTTGAATGTAGTGACAACACCAACCCGTTCTTTGTTGTAATTATTTTTGCAGCCTTTATGGCAGACACATGCAGGCCGACCCCGACCCTCCGAAGAAGAACAATGACAAATCCAAGAAGATCAGTCGTAAGCCTCTGGCTGCTAAGAACAAATAAGGACCCTGCATGTCCCATTCTGCTATTTTGTTTTGCATGTCTCTCTCATTCTTTTTTTTTTTAAGATATATTTGCTAAAACAAATGACTATTTTATAAAATAAAAGCAAAAATGCCTTTTTCTATCTACATCTATTCACAAAGTATGAACTGCCTTGGTTAATGAGCCAATTAGTATGAGGCAGGCTATAAATGAAGATGATAATAAAAGCTAATAATTATTACCAATTACTGCTTAAATCCTGCAGCCGTCTAAACTACTGTAAACCACTTTATCTGCTCTAGAAACATGGCCAAAATGTTTAATTCACACAGCCAGCGATGCTTTCCTGCTGCACCAGCCTATGTGTCATTCATATTTTATGTAATACACTGTTTGTTAATAAAACCTTTTTTGTACCATATGCTTCTTTCTTTCTTTCTTTCTCCCCTTTCCTTCTCCCCCCTCACCCAGACATCGGATTATTTGATTTTTTTTTCCCTGAGGCAGTATTTTCAATTATGTGTGGACCATGTTTATAATAATGCATTATTAATAATAAACTGGTTTTCAGCAGGGAAACCAAAATTAAAAGGAAGCATTCTCGGGGGGACATATGAAACTGCCTTAAATGTCATCAGGCCATTCAGTGCCTCTGCAACAGGGCTGTCTGATCTGGCTAGCAGGGGCTGTCCCAAGGTCTGAAAAGTCTTTCCCAGCAGAGCTTCCTAAGATCCTTTTAATTGGAGATGGCAGAGATTGCTAGGGAGTCACAGGCACATTCATGGTTGCTGTATAAGGTTCATCTGCTGCTTGGGAGTTCCAAGTTGTGCCTTCATGCTCTTCTGAACTGACATGACAGCATATAGCCTGGGTGTAGGAAGTGTCATGGGGAACTCCAAGTACCCTTGCAGGGGGGAAACCAGCTGTGAGAGCTGCATGGCCTTTGCAGATCCACATTAATATTTATGTATCCACATTAATGCTTAACAGCAGTGTGAATCAGAGAGAACCAGCACAGGTAACTTTATGCTGTACTTTAGGACAACGTGTTTGGGATTAGTTTCCATTGCTCATCCTATAGATTTCCTTCCAATGAGCTGACGTCTATGACTACTGTCTACCAAAACAACAAAGTTTGAGTCCAGTGGCACCTTTAAGAGCAACAAAGTTCTATTCCTGGTATAAGCTTTCATGTGCAAGCACACTTCCTCAGATACCGCATATTAGATATTTGAGGAAGTGTGCTTGCACACAAAAGCTTATACCGTGAATAAAACTTTGTTGGTCTTAAAGGTGCCACTGGACTCAAACTTTGTTCTGATGCTTCAGACTAACACGGCTACCCCACCTGAATCTACCTTTTACCAAGCCTTTCCCCAGTAAAGAAAGACTTACTTCTCTGTCAGGAAGCTTTTCTCCATCAGAAAAAGTCTTTCTCCATTGGAGGAAGTTCTCTTGAAGAAAGACTTGGCAGAAGAGAGGCACAGGATCCAACCCTTTGCAGTTCAATCTCTCCTATATTATAATCCTGTTTTGGAGTGGCAAGATTCGATGCACGCCAAAATCAGTTGGCTGTCTGAACTGCCATTCAGATACAGGTCCTTGGCCACTGGCTGCGTTGCCTGAGTCTCGCCTATAGAGTCAGCACTTGCCAAAATTCCCCTCACAACAGAACTTCACCTCAAGAGAGGACACAGACTCTGGCCCTGTCAATAGGAGCTCGGAGCACGACGACAGAGCTGGGGCCTACCTGACTGAGGATTGCTAGCCACAGGCGGCAGCAGTGCACATCAAGCAGCGGCGACCCGCTTTAGAGGGCAGCGGCTTGATTTTCAGGCGGTGGCAGTCCAATTCGGGTGTTGGTGACTCAATTTCGGTGGCCTGCAGTCTTGGCAACCGTGGGGACTTGCGGAGTGATTGCCAGCTGCACCAGCATCCAGAGGCAGTGTCAGGGCCCGAGTTGGGGCTGCAGCAGCGGCGAGGTGTAGGGGCCACATCAGAGCCCGGATTCCAGCCGCAGCATTCACGGCATGCTCCTTGGGGACGTGACTGCATCCTCCGGCTGTGGACCGCTCTTGTCGGCCTATTCCCAGGCCCGCATCATTGGCTCGATTTCCATGGCTGCATTGCAGCCTGAGCTTCTGGGGCCCTGTCAGGTAGGCCTTGGGCAGTGGTGGCTGCAGTTGGTCAGCCTGCTGCCCCCCCGATCCTTCTTTCTGTCATCCCCTGTAGGGCAAGCTGTCAGGGTGTGTGGGGGAGGGTTAGACCTGCGCACTCGGGGAAACACACATACTAATTTGATGCTTACCTGGGAAGGGGATAGACTTGACAACTCTGCGGGGGGAATTCCATGAGATTTCAGGGAGGGAGCTTGCAGAGGAACGGGTTTGAGGAGGGCTGCGACCTCAGACAAACACGGAGAGAGCATTGTGGTCATGCCGGGGTCTTGGGATGCCGGGAAAAACCGGAGTGCTGGGGGGGGGGCAACATGTCACATCTTGCTAGAGCTTGTTGTATTAATTTCACAACGAGCTTTGCTACTAGTCCTATATAAGGTTACTCCAGTCTAAGTGCATTGCAGTCATTTGGTTTAAACTAGAATAGCCATGCACAGATTTGCATTTTTAGTTTCCTTTTTAGAATATGATAGTATCTTATTTTCAGTGCAAGTTAGCTAAAATGTAGAGCTGCGTAAGAAGTTATAATTTTTAATCCAATTTTATTCTTTTGTATTGTGTGTCATAATGGTTTTCCTTGAGATTCTCCTCTCCAGTTTTCTAAATTTAGGTGAAAAACAGGGGGGGAAATGTTATCTCCAAGAAAGTCTTCCAGCTGCCAAATGCAATTTTCAACAAAACTTTCTCATTTGAAGAAATAGTTTTCTGCCAATATTTAGTTCTTTTTTAATGGAGCAAACAAGAGACCTAAATAGCATTTAATCGCCACTACAAAAATTCTTAGTTTGAAGGATTTTAGCTAAATGAGTGTGTGAATTTGCCAAAGGATATATTTTTATCTACATAAAGCCTGCACCACATCCAAAACTCAAAATCATGTTTGGGAACTGATGAAGCAGCCTTTTTTTCTCATCAGAAATAATGTCAGGGTTTTTTTCATCATAGGGAAA
>NW_015174274.1:831748-832041 GCF_001447785.1 Gekko japonicus | reverse complement strand
CAACATGCCAAGCAGAAAATCCAGGTTTGCAGCAGTGCAGTGACGGGACAGGAGCTGCCTGGAGACTTGACCACATTCATAAATGGGAAGCCAATGGATGGGCTCCGACCCAATTTTCTGGTGGTGAAGGGGGGTGGGGAACCAGTCCTTTTTAACCACTGAAAAGACTTGCACAGAGTAAGGCCACAGAGGTACCACCTTCTATATGGAAAGCCTGAACACCAGGTTGTGACGTCACAGTAATGGCTACGAGGGTAGTCCTAGTACCCTCGTTGGTCTCTTTCGCCCGGGCT
>NW_015174274.1:789411-831110 GCF_001447785.1 Gekko japonicus | reverse complement strand
TAAAACTATATGAGGTTTCAGTCATAAAATTGAAAAAACAATTAGAACCAAAAATTAGAACAAGAACTTTGCAGAAGTGATGTAGTTGCCTTTCACATTAATTTGCCCCTGAACTGCAACAACGTGAGTTGAAATTACAACTGGTGAAATTTAGACTCATTGAAGGCCACAATGTGAAGTTTCTATATTTTCCTCTAATTTACTCAAAAGAAGTTCCATAGGAAGATTGAATGTTGTACTCTCTTTCTATTACATTTGTTGGTTCCCTTGAACGTTGTGAATGTACTCACAATGAACTTTGTACACCAATTTCAAGTGTAGCTGCTTTTTTTTGGTAACTGGAGATTATAATTGAAGTTTACTGTATGTGAAAACGTCTTACCTAAGTATGAGTTTTTACATATTAATATCTCATGCTGTGTCAATGGTAGATAAAAAGTAATACTGAAAATCAAAAGTTATTAAACTCTTACTATTATTTGACAATACCATCATACAACAGACATCCACCAGTTTCCCCTATTATATGCTTGTAAATTATATGAAACATACACTCAAATATGCAAGGGAAACTGAACTCAGTAACACTGTAAGCTAGTGTGAAGAATCTGGAATACTGCAGTGAAAGAACCAAGAAAATATCTTGTTGAGTACACGAGAAACTGCAAGTTAAAACACTTGTGACAGTAGCTGGCAACAGCAGAGTTCAGGGACTGTAGGACTACCTTTGATGATGTCACGACCTGGTGTTCAGGCTTTCCATATAGGAGGTGGTGACAGAGGCAGGGGAGGCTCTGGGAAAAAGAGGAATTAGGTTCTATGGGGTGGAAAAGATGACTAGATCAAACCCAGTGTCAACACCATGGGGTCTTCCTTCTGAATTCAAGATCTCAAAAACTAGTTGTAGATGTTCTCATATAATTCAGGGAGTCAAAAATTTTAGTGACCCTGTATGGGATTGCCTTAATCCATATGAGCAGTTGGATTAAAACAAATCATGAATGACAAGCACCAGCCTCGGATGAGGGGCTGACAGTAATGCTGGTGAAATTTAGAACTGGTAAGTTCATTTTATGATTTTTCTCTAGTCCAGGAGTCCCCAGCCTTTTTGAGCCTGAAGAAGAAAAATTGGTATTAAATCCCACTTTTCTTTACCCGAAGGAGTAAGTGGCTTACAATCGCCTTCCTCTCCCTGCAACAGGCACCCTATGAGGTAGGTGAGGCTGAGAGAGCTCTGAGAGAACTGTGACTGGCCCAAGGTCACCCAGCAAGCTTCATGTGGAGAAGTGGGGAATCAAACCCAGTTCTCCAGATTAGAGTCCGCTGCTCTTAACCACCACACCACACCAGCCTGTGGGCACTTTGGGAATTCTGACCCGGGGCAGTGGGCACAATCACAAATGGCTGCCAGAGGAGGCAGAGCCAACCACAAAATGTCAGGGAGCAAAGTTATATTGAGACAGAATCTCTGTTTAACAAGATGCCTTTGAATCCGCACAGCCAGTCAGAAGTCCTGCTGGGTAAGAGCCCCACCTAGCCCCACCCACTCCCTGAAAGCACTTGGTAGGCTCCAGGAAAGGTGTCATCATCAGGTGTCATTGTGCCCGTGGGCACCATGTTGGGAACCCCTGCTGTAGGCAGTGGAGACTCGTCCATTAGGCAGTCCCCACCAGCTGAAGTTGTGGCTGCTCCAAGGCCCTGCCTGCCTGCCTGCCCCATTAGTGTCTTTACCAGACAGTCCCAGTGGTGAGGGAGGGCAAGCTGCTCACTGTGGAGTCAGCCTCTCCCTTGGCTTGGTTCACATGAGCCTTCCAAGGAAGCCGCTTGATCACTCCAAAGACACAAGCAGGTTATTTCCCCCCTCTTTCAATCAGACCTATCCACACCAGCACACTGGTTCACTGGGCAGGGGTAGGTACGGGTAGCTATGCGTTTGTGTTGCATTGTCTTTAATTCTGTGTAGGTATGTAATAGAAATAAATCTTGTGTTAATGTTCTGATGGCTGGCTAAGACTGGTGGAAAGGAGACATAATAATGTTTTAAATAAATAAAACCATTCTGCTGCTTTCTGAATCCCTGGCTGGTCAACGGATCCATAAGACCATGCTTGTCAATATTTCTTTTTTCCTTCCCCAGGTTAGGGAAGAAGAAAAATGACCAATCAAGGGCTCTTTCAGATACAGAAATGCACTGGCTACTGTTAGAAGTGGAGGCTTTGCGCTGTCTCCTGTCTCAAACTTGAGAAGATGGCACCAAAGAGTTTAAACAGCTAGAGAGGTCAGGACACGTAGAGCATCCTTTCCTTCCTGGTCTCTGATCCTTTCCTTTGAAGTAGAATGCTACTCTTAGGGGCAATTTCCTCTGCTTCCACTCTCTCACTCTCTCCTCTCTTGCACGCACACAAAGAAGGTGCATGATCTCACCATCTTGCATCATGGAGGCTGGACACGTGTCCAGCATCCAACACCATCTAGTTAGTTAGAGTAGGTAATCTATATCTCTTACCTGTACTCTCAAGCATGTATTTCTTTTAATAAAAGTTGCTTATTCGTTTTAGAACTGACTGCTGACTCCACGTAACTTTGTAAGTCTGTCGCCACGCCTAGCCCCATCTCTCCTGCATTAAAGCCTTGAGCACTCTGCTACTTTCCATAGTTCCCTGGCAGTACTAAGTCCAGAGAATCCAACAGCTACTGAGCCCCATGTGAACTAGGAAGTGCACTGTTCCTTTAAAGGCTGCATTCCTGGGGTTGCCAGGTCCCTCCTGGCCACCGGTGGGGGATGGGGGGGTAGGGTTGCTAGATCCAGGCTGGGAAACTCCTGGAGACTTGGGGATGGAGCCCAGGGAGGACAGGGACCTCAGTGGGGTACAAGGCCACAGAGTCCACCTTCCAAGCATCCATTTTCTTCAAGGGAACTGATCTCCGTAGTCTGGAGGTGAGCTGTAATTCCAGAGAATCCCCAGGTCCCACCTGGAGGCTGGCATTCCTGTTTCTTTATTCAGAATCAGGGCTATGCAGTAGAAGGAACCCAGATTGGCATGGTGTTGTTCAAACACATATCAGTTTAACTCAGCACCTTCCCCTCAGAACCTTTTACTTCTCCCCCTTCAAACCCTGGAGGCAGCAGCCATTTTTTATTAGTAGGAAGGTAAATCTGAGGGAAGAGGATTGTCATAGATCTGTGTCTCAACCTTTCTGCAGCATCAGAATGAAGAGGAACTTGCTGGGTCAGACCACTAGTTCATCTAGTCCAGCATCCTGTCTCACAGGGTGGCCAACCAATTCCTCTGGAGGGCTAACAATAGGCCATAGAGGCTAAGAGGCTAAGAGCCAAATTGCTCACTCATAACTTTAATGCCAGTAGCTCACGAAGTAGAATTTTTGCTCACAAGACTCCCCAGCTTAGAGGGAGCATTGGTGGCAACTTGTCTAATTGTGTGGGATACTTTTTAGTTTATTCAGTTTGAGGAGATGGACAGGATTCCTGGAAGTTTGGGACCTCCCACCTGCTTGTATGACCCTTAAGGGTTGCTTAAATCTTCGGGGGGGGGACTGACTGGGTTCACGGGGTAGTTAATGCTTCCTTAAGAAAGGGAGAGGGTGGTTCCCCCAGCCTTGGAACAAGCAATGGAGCATCCACTTCTCAAGAAGACTACCCTTGACCAGGAGATCTCACTAATTACAGCCCAGTCTCAAATGTTCCATTCTCAAGCAGGTGGTGGCTGGACAACTCCAAGCTTTCCTGGATGAGGCAGATTGTTGGTTTAGGCCTGGTTATGGGACTGAAACAGGTCACCCTGAGGGGTGACTTGCACCAGAAGATGGACAGAGGGAGTGCAACTCTGTTGATTCTCCTGGACCTCTCAGCGGCTTTTGAAAGCATTGATCATGGTATCTTTCTGGACCACCTACCTGGACTAGTTTTGGGAGGCACTGTTCTGCAGTGGTCCCAGTCCTACCTGGAGGGTAGGTTTCAGAAAGTGGTTTGGGGGACTCCTCATCCATTTGGCCTATGAGGTCCCACAACTTTCCATCTTGTCCCCTATGCTCCTTAACATCTACATGACGCCACTGGTGAGGTTATGCAGATGACTCTCAGCTCTGTTTCATGCTTCCAGCTTATCCCAGGGAGGCTGTAGAAACCCTGAACCACTGCCTGGAGGCAATTTTGGAGTGAAGAAGAAGAAGATATTGGATTTATACCTCACCCTTCACTTGGAGTCTCAGAGTGGTTTGCAATCTCCTTCCCTTCCTATCATCACAACAGACCCTGTGAGGGAGGTGGGGCTGAGAGAACAGCTTTGAGAGAACTTTGACTGACCCAAGGTCACCCAGCAGATGCATGTGGAGGCATGGGGAAATCAAACCTGGTTCCCCAGATTAGAGTCCGCTGCTCTTAACCACTACATCAAACTGGCATGAGGGCTAATAAACTGAAGCTTAATCCTGACAAGATGGAAGTGCTACTGTTGGGTGGAAGGTCTCACCTGGGATTTAAGGTGTCGTCCATTCTGGAAGGGGTTAAAGGAACAGGTCCATAGTTTGGGGATGCCCTTGGACCCAGATCTACCGTTGGATAAGCAGGTGGCAGCTGTGGCCAAGAGTCCCTTTTATCAAATTTGACTGGTTAGATTAGATTACTGTAATCTAATTACAGGATGTTGCCTGGAGGGTGTCCTAGGAACCATATCATTCCAGTCTTGGCCCATCTGTACTAACTTCCCATTTGTTTCTGCACACAAGTCAAGATGCTGGTCTTGACATTCAGAGCTCTGTATGGTTTGGGACAAATGTACCTGAAGCACCACTAATCCCTTATGAACCAATCATTACAGTCATCTTTGGAGGTCCTGCTTTGGAGGCCTTCATGAAAATTGGCAAGGAGGAGGCCGGTGTCATGACCAACAAAGCCTTCTCAGTCATGGCATCAAAGCTCTGGAACTTTCTCCCCAGGGAGATTGATCTGTTGCCATCTTCTGCCGATGGGTGAAGACCTTTTTGTTTCATTTGACAATCTTGCAATGATCCCTCCTTCCTAACCAATGTCTGTAGGTGCTTTAACTCTGCCTTTTAACTCTTTTAAAGATGGTTTTAATTATGTATGTTTGGGAGAGGAGCTGATTTTAATGGTTTTACAGTGTAATTTTACCATGGATGTTTTAAATGGTTAGCTGCCTTGGCAGCCCTTGTAAGGGCAGAAAGGCAGGATACAAATTCTGATGATGATGATGACGATGATGATGACGGTGATGGCTCAGTGGTCATATGAACTAGAGCACAGTTCCATTCCTGCAGGTCCAATGGGTCTCTCAGATTAATAACCAGGAGGAGCTCTGTGCAGGGGCAATCAGAAATCTTCCATACAAATGTGTGGGCATTTATCAGTGGGACAGGGAAGGCCTGCAGCGCCTACATTTGCATGGAGAAAGACCCTGACATCTCCAGCTGGGAGGATTTCAGATAGCAGAGCAGGGAAATCCTCTGTCGGAGACTATGGAGAGCTGATACCAGTCAGATGAGAGAGTACTGGGACACAGACTAGTTTCAGTATAAAAATGCACATGTTCAGTCTTCCACAACATGTGCAGGATATGGAACGGTTCACGTCTCCCTAATTTTCTGTTAATCTCCACTGGAGCTAGAGCGTTCGTCCTGCCTGGCCACCGTCCACTTCGCACACTACTGCAGGAAAACATCGTTCATTCATGAGCTTGCAGCTACTTATTATGTAGCCTGTGGATGAAGAATTCAATAGTAATCTATTTTGAGGCTGGACACAAAAATCAAACCTTAGACTTAAAATCAGGACCCTTACAAGTGTGGGGGTCCAGGGTAGAAAGTTAATGTCAGAGAATCTTTGTATTACATATCTTTAGGAAGATTGGTTGGGGAGGTGTTCAAAATGCAACATCCGTCCTCTACTTGCCCTGGAATATGATGCTGCAGGTGGAAGAGAAAGAACAGCTGAGGTGGCACCCTGTGAAATGTATTTTTTCCATTCCGTCGCTTGCAAGACACAGGGCACAAACGTCTCCCAAAGACTTGACAAGCACATCCTTGGGAATTCAGTAGGGATTTCCTTTTCTCTAGCCTTACTCTTGCATCTGCTCCACCAATTAAAGACTCCAAATAATTCAAAGGCAGCCATGCAGCACCAATTGCTGGAGGAAGCACTAAAAATATGATTAAGCCCTTAAAAGGCAGAGCCGTGCTTCAGCAGTGAGCTACGTGCTGCCTCCCACTGTAGGACCAACAGATCCTAATTATTCTGTTTAAGAATTTATATACTGCTTTTCTACTTTGACAAATCTAGAAAGCAGCATATAAATAGAACCCAAAATTGCCAATTCAGATTACAACTGAGTATAAAATGAACCAGAAACACACATAAACTTCAGATCAGCAATCCACTGGTGCAGTCAAAATTCAGAGCTAGATAAAACAACAGAAATAAAAATCAACTGTTCAAAGTCAGGAAGAATACAAAGTCTTAACTTGGTGTCGAATGATAACACTGTAGAGTCCTTTTTAGCCATTACAGTTTTGGTGATCAAACTGCTTGTAAAGGGAGCTCACATTACCCATGGTTTTCACAATACTGAGCATCCCCAGGTTGTGTAAAAACGGCAACACATGTGACTACCAGCTTCATTACATGCAGTCAGATACACAGATTTATTGAGGGTACACTTTTGCACATACCAAAGCTAGAAAAGTATGCACATTGCTTTCTCCACACCAAATGGCAAGTACACATATTGGGAAAATCATGAGTAGCATAGTCTCCCTTCTCACTTCCACCTGGACAGGTGTACATAGGGTTGCCAGGTCTGGGTTGGAAATACCTGGGGACTTTGGGGTGGATCTGTGAGAGGGCAGGGTTTGGGGAGGGGAGGGACCTCATCATGGTACAATGCCATAGAGTCCACCATTCAAAGCAGCCATTTTCTCCAGGGGAGCTGATCTCTGTCAGCTGGAGATCAGTTGTAAAAGCGGGATGTCTCCAGGCCCCACCTGGAGGCTGGCAACCCTAGGTGCACCTGGGAAGAGGCACTCCTACAACTAGTCAGTTTCTAAACTGTTTCTAAACAGTTTGCACTTTCCATTGATGACCAATATGCCTGCACGAATCCTTTCACATTCAGCATACGGTTTGATGAAACAGGTGCCACTACACTCCTGTCTGTCTGTGTATGTCTCAGTGAGCTACCCTTGTATGGTCTGTAGGCAAGGACTCAAATGCCGGAAGAAAGAGAGAGAGATGAACTTCAAAAGGGAACTGGATTAGAATATAGTTGTACAGCTTTGCTAGCAGCAAGATGGTTAGTGTAATGTATTCAGATGCTGCCCTGAATGCATTAGGAGGTATGTGAATCCTCCCATAGAGAAGCCATGCAAAGCTTCAAGCTTCGGCAGGGATTCGCGCCGAAATATATTGTGGCCAATCAGATTTGAATGTATGTAAGCGGGACCGCTTATGATTGGTCGTTCATGCACACAACCTGATAGGTTGGTTTAATGTACAGTAGGTGTGGCTACATTAGCCCGGAATGTTTAAATACCGAGCAGCTGAAATGGACAAGCTGTTCGGGCTATGAGGAGTTGTACCGTGTCAGAAGAAGTCGATTGAAGAGCTGAATAAACTTGAGTTTTGCTGAATCACTCTCTGACTACTTTGTTAAGCACGGACTTAACAGTTAGATACAGCTATGGGGCCTCACGTCTGCCTCAATAAGATGTCAACTGGCTAGCTTGGAACCTCCACCCTCTTCCTCTCCAGAAATGCATAAGTGAATCACGGAAACCAAGCCCTTTGCACATGCACCAAGGAGCATTCTTTAATAGTATTTCATGTTCTCCCAGGGTTGAGAATTTGCATTCCAGAGTTTCTGGTCTGGTCCTTTGCTCAAATTAAGCTCTGTGTGCCTAACAGTGTCATACATCAACACCTCGACTGGTGTGACAATTAATCAACCAAGCCTTTCAAGTGGATGGCAGACGTACCATTCAAGAGTCATTTTGATATGCTGTCAAGACTGCAGAGGACCTAACACTGAAAAATATCCAGCGACATCATTTGCCTGCATAATTATATTGACTATTATGTTTTTTACTGGCTAATCTTCAAAGAAAATATTGAACAACAAGCCCAGTATTAAACACTGTGTGTCAGTCCTTCATAAGTTCAGTCTCGCAAAACAAAGTTTTTAAAAAGGCAGTTAAACACTGTCAAATGTTTTTTTTTAAAGTGTCTTTTTAATTAAACGATTCTTCAAGGACTGGAGCATAAGCTTCCTATAAACTCAGTGGATTTAATGTTCATTATTTTCACTTGTAGCATGGAAAGGATTCTGAGCTGAGTGGAAAAGTGTATATGGGAAATGTGCCAAAGGTGTTCTCCCACAGATGTGAATACCAGGAGGAGGCGGGCAGGGTCTTTCACACCCACTCCTGGCTTGCTTTGCCATTTGGCTAGTGATATGAGGGGAAATGCCCACATGACTGGCAATGCCCATGTGGTTCCAGGGTTCACCTTGCACTTATCAGCCAAGCGTGATCGTAGCATGGGGTACTGGCCACCCCCATTTCAGCTGAACATGAGGGTGACCTCGGGCTTAGTATACAGTGGGTTTATAAATGGTCTTGGCAGATGGTTGCCAACCTCCAGGTGGCACCTGGAGATCTCCCACCATCAGGGCTATTTTTGGGCAGGAACGCACAGGAACGGAGTTCCGGCTGGCTCCTGAATTGGCCATGCCCAGCAGGAACTCATTAGCATAATAGGCCACACCCAACAGCAGAAACTCATTAGGATTGGCTACAATTAGGGGTGTGTCGCCTAACATGCAAAAAGCCCTGGGTTTTGACAACAAACAAGGTAAAGAGAATAAGAAGCAAAAGGTGGGTGTGGCTGGATGACCACACGTCTGGTAACATGGGGGTGTGGCCTAATATGCGAATGAGCTGTGCTGTCAGGGTGTGGCCTAATATGCTAATGAGTTCCTGCTGTTGGGTATGGCCTATTATGCTAATGAGTTCCTGCTGGGCTTTTTCTACAAAAAAGGCCCTGCCCACCATTACAATTGATCTTCAGACAGCCAAGATCAGTTCCCCTGGAGGAAATGGCTGGGTGGAGGGTAGCCTGTATGGCATGATACCCTGCTGAAGTTCCCTCCTCTTCCCAAATCCCACCCTCCCCAGGATCCACTCCCAAAATCTCCAGGTATCTCCCAACCCAGAGCTGCCAACCCTGTCTCCACAAATCGGCTGAACTTTTGTGTGTGAACGTGAAGAACTCCACTCCAGGCTCTTCTGCTAGCACCATTTCTGGCTTGCTCTCATCTGAAAAGCCACGTATTATCAGGAGATTAGGAGAGTGAAATTGGGGCTACAGTGACGAGGCAGTTAACTTCAGACAGGGTTTTGTACAAGTCAGAATTTAATATTCAGAATTAAGTCAAGGATCAAACATAATTTTCAACAAGCTCTAATTTCCACTGTATGTAATCTTGAGTCCACAGGTTCTCGTGGGGATTTGCTGCAGCGGGGAGAAATTAGGATCAATCTCACACATAACCTTCCCCATTGAAAATTCTGTCTCTGTTCCTCTTCCCTCGTACAAATACACACACTGCACCTTAACCTAATTCAGTGCATGCAGAAGTACCCAGGCTCATTCCCTGCATCTTTAGTTAAAAGGATCTCAGGTACCAAAGCAGCTGCCAAGGAGAACTAGACGGACCAGTCGCCTGACTCAGTATATGGCAGCTTCATATGGTCCAATAGTCCTTTACTGAAAATAAGGTCATTAGAATTAATCCACAAAGTGTGATATAAAGTGCATAATTGTGAGCAGGGTGCCCAGATAGTTAGTGTCTCTTTTCATTGGAAACATGGTCCATACCTGCCATGCTTAGCTGTGGGGGGATTTAAAGTTGCCTACCATAAAGGATTACCCCTATGAAGGAGGAGAGGATGCTCGCATCTTTACCAGTTACTTCACTGCTAAAGATCTGGCCACTGTGATGTGTGCCCTGATTACATCAAGATTAGATAACTGCTGTGCACTCTATGTGGGGTTCAGAAACTTCAGTTGGTACAGAATGCTGCAGCCAGGATGTTTTGACTGGAGGGGGTCATAGGGACCATAACTACACTGGCTTCCGATTTGTTTCCAGGCACAATTGAAGGTGCTGGTCTTGACCTTCAGAGCCCTATATGGTTTGGGACCAACATACCTGAAGCACCGCCTACTTCCTTATGAACCTTCTCAACCACTACAGCCATCATCCAAGGCCCTGCTTTGGGTGCCTCAGCCTTCTGAGATTAGGTGGATGGCGAGCTGGGAAAACAGGGGCTGCCCTTACCTGTAACCTTTGTTCATCGAGTGGGCTTCTGTGCAGGCACACATGGGACTGTGATACCGCCGGCCAGCCACCGGGAGGAATGAGCGACCTCATAAGTTAAAATTCTTCCCAAGAGTGCTTGGGTAGCAGCTTCCAGGGTAACAACTTCCCGTCTTCTTGGTAAGGGGAGCGGTGGCACAGAGGATTTATCCTCTGGTTAACATCTGAACTGAACAGAGTTGCTGTCAGTTCTAGCCCGCGCTGGTGTGAGCTACCATCCTTGTCCCCAGCTCGCCGTCCACCCAGCGGTTCGAAAACTTCAGCGAGTAGATAAAATGTGTGAGAATTCAAATTAGATTTAGGTAGCTCCAAACAAGGTTGAGGTAAGACAGCTAGAGACTTAATTAGTGTAACTGGGGTTGTTAGATCATCAAAGCAAGCATTTACCACTTTGCTTCTAACTGCAGTCAGTCACTCTTTTACATGTAGAGATGCCTGAACATCCACTGGTTTAGCTCACATCCTGCTCATGAATCATGAACAGTAGCTGGTTTTTTAATGGACCATTCACCTGCAGTTTGGCCCTCACCCTATAATTCCAGGTAGGTGGCATGTATGGTAACTATATAATGAAGAAGCTCTAGAAATGCCTAGAAAACTCTTAATCTTCTTATAGTCTTGGCATCAAGAACATGTATTAGGCTTGAGGAAGTGCATGGAATCCTGCCACCCCATAGGAGGGAAACCACCCCAACTGACAATCATATATAAGGAGAGATGCACAGAATATTAGGATTAAAAATTACATAGGATACCATTAAAAACTCAATTTATAATGTACACCCACAAGGTGAAGTTGCATGTCCAATAACAAAGAATCACAATGATGCTTATACCAAAGAACCCAATGCATTTCGGCCCAAAGGCCCTTCTTCGGTGGTCAACACACAAATACAATTGTACAATTGTAATATCAATATAAAATATATCTTTTTTAAGCCCAGCAGGTTGTGCATGAGTCACTAAAAAGTGAAGCTCCTAGCAATGGTTTTAAATCAATTCTGCATATACTGAGCCCTCACTCATTAAAGGTGAGGAACCACCATTCTGTCCTGGGCCATAATTCAATTCTGGGTGTGTTCTTGTGTAAACCAGAGACCAGGGCATTGAGTCCTTTGGTTAATATACTTGTGAAATCAGTTTGGAGACCCAGTTTGGTGTAGCGGTTAGGAGTGCAGACTGTAATCTGCGAGAACCAGGTGTGATTCCCCACTCCTCCACATGCAGCTGTTGGGTGACCTTGGGTCAGTTATAAGTTATTTCAGAGCTGTTCTCTCAAGGACAGTTCTGGAAAGAGCTCTCTCAGCCCCACCTACCTCACAAGGTGTCTGTTGTGGGGAGAGGAAGGGAAGGAGATTGTAAGCCACTCTGAGACTCCTTCATGTAGTGAAGGGTGGGGTATAAATCCAATCTCTTCTTTTTTTAGTTCTATTTCTTTTTTTATATATAAGTTTTTTATTGTTTTTGTTAATAACATCACATACATCAAATACTTTTTGCCTCTACATTAATAAGGGTTATTACTTACAGTTTAACAACTATTCTCATCATACAGCACTAATGAGCTATGAGTCTGACCATCCTAGATTACCTGCTATAGCCTATAAATATAACAATTTATGGTAAATCTGTTTAGCAGGGAGAATATCCATTGTTACCATGTAGTCTAACACATGGGCCCAAGTCCTAACAAATTTAGTATAGGTTGGAGTATTACTATTATTCGCCCTCATCAGGGAGTCTGTAATTTTTGCCATTATAAACTGATCCCAAACTTTCTCTTGCCACACTGAAATTGTAGAGAGAGAAGGAGATTTCCAAGCCGCTGCTATCGTTAACCTAGCTGCAGCTAATAACGTTGAGATAAGTTCCTTACTGCCCCCTATTTTCGAACCGTTCCAGAAATTTAGCAGCACCTCTGGATTACATGGTTATGTCTGCCTCGTGATCTCATTTATCTGAGCTATCACACTTCCCCAAAAGGATTGTATTCCTTGACAGCCCCACCAGCAATGGTAGTATGTCCCTATCTGACCACACTGCTTCCAGCAAACATTACTTACTCTTTTTTTTGAGCCCCCGGAGGGGATTTTTTATTGTTTTTTATAACACTACAAAACTACTACAGAAAAAAGGGAAGGGGGGACTTCTGGTTGATGGTGGCGTGCTAGCAGACTCACCTCCTGGACCTCTCGGGGATGAAGCTGCACTCCAGACGAAGAAGGGGGTGCGCAGGCTCACTTACCCCCCGGGGCCCGGCGAAGGGACCCTGGCCATGGAATTTATAAGAGGTTGCCTCTTCGAGGGTGAAATACTGGAGAATTGAGGCGCCTCTTCATTCTGATGGTTCTCCATGCTGTGAGACCGAATGGACTTAGTGACGCTGACCGGGGCAAGCGTAGGAGATCGAGCGGCAGAAATGAAAGCTGAAAGCGAGGTCGAATGACCAATTATGAATGTGAGTCAGTTTTGAAGCGTTTTAAAGGGAGAAAGATAGCTCCCCACCCTACCCCACCGAACGGGAAAAAGGCGAGCGGGGGAGGGACGCCTCCCATGCACATGAACTTTTGAGCAATTGAGGGGGGGCGGAAGAAAACGCGAAGGAAACTGCCTAGAAGTACTTACCAAAGTGAATTTAAGCAGTCAAGCGCACATTCAGAGACTTTTTATAAAATTGCGAAAGTAAACGATGGTGGGGAAGAAGGACAGAGAAAAACTTTTGAAAGTGAAAGGGTCTGAGAGCTCGAAACCGGAAGCTACCAGCGAGGTGACAAAGTCTATAGCGGAATATATGCGCCCTCTGCTGGAACAGCTGAATAACTTCAAGGAACAGATGTCTATAGTGACTCAAAAGAATAAGAAGCAAAAGGTGGGTGTGGCTGGATGACCACACTTCTGGTAACATGGGGGTGTGGCCTAATATGCGAATGAGCTGTGCTGTCAGGGTATGGCCTAATATGCTAATGAGTTCCTGCTGTTGGGTATGGCCTATTATGCTAATGAGTTCCTGCTGGGCTTTTTCTACAAAAAAAGCCCTGCCCACCATTACAATTGATCTTCAGACAGCCAAGATCAGTTCCCCTGGAGGAAATGGCTGGGTGGAGGGTAGCCTGTATGGCATGATACCCTGCTGAAGTTCCCTCCTCTTCCCAAATCCCACCCTCCCCAGGATCCACTCCCAAAATCTCCAGGTATCTCCCAACCCAGAGCTGCCAACCCTGTCTCCACAAATAGGCTGAACTTTTGTGTGTGAACGTGAAGAACTCCACTCCAGGCTCTTCTGCTAGCACCATTTCTGGCTCACTCTCATCTGAAAAGCCAAGTACTATCAGGAGATTAGGAGAGTGAAACTGGGGCTACAGTGACGAGGCAGTTAACTTCAGACAGGGTTTTGTACAAGTCAGAATTTAATATTCAGAATTAAGTCAAGGATCAAACATAATTTTCAACAAGCTCTAATTTCCACTGTATGTAATCTTGAGTCCACAGGTTCTCGTGGGGATTTGCTGCAGCGGGGAGAAATTAGGATCGATCTCACACATAACCTTTCCCATTGAAAATTCTGTCTCTGTTCCTCTTCCCTCGTACAAATATACACACGCAGTTCCTTCCGTGTTATTTCTGACTAGAAATAATGCCCGTTGCGGAAATAAATACAACGGGATCTAGAAAGAGGCTCTGGGAGAGTGCTCTGGCTTTGGGCAAACAGTGTCAGTCTGCTTTTAAAACATGAATCTGGGACCTGCACACCACCAGAATACAGCAGATTCCATATGCAACTGACATTCCAACTGCCTTGGGGGGGGGAGTTTGAGGTGTGGAATGGAGTGAAGTCCAATCAGCTTCCATATGCAAAAGACCAGGTTGTCGCAGCAGGTGTGGTGTGAGCGGGGCCCGGGCTTTGCCTTCTGATTGGTGGCGATATATGCTGAGGAGCAGCGCCATCAGCCATACACTAAGGGAGTGCATTTTAGAATTAGAACTTTGGCACCCACTATTCAATTATATATAAGGAGAGATGTGTTAACACGTTATCTTTAACACTACAGGTATAATTTGCTATGAAGGCTCAGTGGTGTGACACTTTACTTTTAAAGAGGGGATTGTGAGCATTCATTCACATGGCAGTTTTCAAGAGGAAGCCACCAAGAGATTATTTTGGTTTTAAAGCCAGGATCAGTTGTGTGAATGTTTTGACACTTTGTGGATATGTGCTGAGACTGCACTTTGACCTACTTCAGTGCATGCAGAAGTACCCAGGCTCATTCCCTGCATCTTTAGTTAAAAGGATCTCAGGTACCAAAGCAGCTGCCAAGGAGAACTAGACGGACCAGTCGCCTGACTCAGTATATGGCAGCTTCATATGGTCCAATAGTCCTTTACTGAAAACAAGGTCATGAGAACTTATCCACGAAGTGTGGTATAAAGTGCATAATTATGAGCAGGGTGCCCAGATAGTTACTACCTCTTTTCACTGGAAACATGGTCCATACCTGCCATGCTTAACTGTGGGGGGATTTAAAGTTGCCTACCATAAAGGATTACCCCTATGAAGGAGGAGAGGATGCTCGCATCTTTACCAGTTACTTCACTGCTAAAGATCTGGCCACTGTGATCTGTGCCCTGATTACATCAAGATTAGACAACTGCTGTGCACTCTATGTGGGGTTCAGAAACTTCAGTTGGAACAGAATGCTGCAGCCAGGATGTTTAATTCTTGACATACGCTGGTTCAGTATTCCCATGCACCTACCATCTCTGTACCCTTGGGACTGCAAGGTAGCACAGAGTGTGGCTACCCATCAATGCTTGAATTCCCTTTCTTTGGAGACTCACCCAAGCTTAGTCCAGGCAGGTTCCTGAAGCAGTGTGAGAATTCAAATTAGATTTAGGTAGCTCCAAACAAGGTTGAGGTAAGACAGCTAGAGACTTAATTAGTGTAACTGGGGTTGTTAGATCATCAAAGCAAGCATTTACCACTTTGCTTCTAACTGCAGTCAGTCACTCTTTTACATGTAGAGATGCCTGAACATCCACTGGTTTAGCTCACATCCTGCTCATGAATCATGAACAGTAGCTGGTTTTTTAATGGACCATTCACCTGCAGTTTGGCCCTCACCCTATAATTCCAGGTAGGTGGCATGTATGGTAACTATATAATGAAGAAGCTCTAGAAATGCCTAGAAAACTCTTAATCTTCTTATAGTCTTGGCATCAAGAACATGTATTAGGCTTGAGGAAGTGCATGGAATCCTGCCACCCCATAGGAGGGAAACCACCCCAACTGACAATCATATATAAGGAGAGATGCACAGAATATTAGGATTAAAAATTACATAGGATACCATTAAAAACTCAATTTATAATGTACACCCACAAGGTGAAGTTGCATGTCCAATAACAAAGAATCACAATGATGCTTATACCAAAGAACCCAATGCATTTCGGCCCAAAGGCCCTTCTTCGGTGGTCAACACACAAATACAATTGTACAATTGTAATATCAATATAAAATATATCTTTTTTAAGCCCAGCAGGTTGTGTATGAGTCACTAAAAAGTGAAGCTCCTAGCAATGGTTTTAAATCAATTCTGCATATACTGAGCCCTCACTCATTAAAGGTGAGGAACCACCATTCTGTCCTGGGCCATAATTCAATTCTGGGTGTGTTCTTGTGTAAACTAGAGACCAGGGCATTGAGTCCTTTGGTTAATATACTTGTGAAATCAGTTTGGAGACCCAGTTTGAGGGGAGGAGAGAGGAGAGAGGAGATCGTGAGGTGCGAGGTGTGCTGCAACACTCTTCCCGCTGCGATCGGAGGTGTTTGTTTCCAAACTTAAAGCTGACTCCGGAGTCTGGCGTCTTATTTGCGTGGCGAGTCTAAGCGGGTCCCTTTCTGTGGCCTGGAGGACTCTTTCATGTCCTGTTGTAACTAAGCTAGTGAGGATCTCCTCTCTTGGGTTTTTAGTTAGTAGTGGGTTCTTTTGCTAAATCCAATCTCTTGTGTTCTTATTATTATTGTGATTTCTTGTTATTGGACATGCAACTTCACCCTGTTGCTGTATATTATGATCTAAGTTTTTAATAGCATCCTATGTATGTCATTTTTAATCCTAAAGCTCTGTGCACTGTGTAATAAATATTTGCATTTTATTTTATTTTATTGTTTTAAACTGTTGGCCACCTTGTTGGCCCTTGTGAGGGCAGAAAGGTGGGGTATAAATTTTGTAAATAAATAAATAAAATTAAATAGTAACGGTGGGAATAATTGTACAAGATGTGGGAATAATTGTGAACAAATTAATACCTGGACCATGTGTGTTGGACAACTGTTCCTTCTTCCCTGCATCTGATATTGATGCTGCAGTCTTGCCATTCTTGGCCTCAGTCCATTTTGGAAAGGTGGCCATGTTAATCTTGTGCAGGAAGAATAAATAGGAGTCTTGTGGCACTTGGCTGGTACAGTTGTTAACCTGCATAGCAAAACCAGGGAAACTATGTTATCACAGAGATATTGGTTTCTTATCTCGCTATACACACTAAGGTCCCTGCCACACGGGACGGCTGGAACGCGGCTAATCAGAGTCACACCAAACTTGAGACGCCGCGACAGGATCCCACGGATCCCCTCAGCCGTGGCGCATCGCTCCCCGACACGATCAGATGCCGGGGAGAAAGCGACGGTGCGAAGGGGAGCCTGGCAAACTGTGCATGCTCACACATGCGCAGTTCGGCCAGGAGCCGAGGATGCGCCGGCGCAAGGACAGGCCGGCGATCCCACGGCCAGCGTTGCTGCGGCCCTGGGGGGGGGGAGTATGAGGTGTGGAATGGAGTGAAGTCCAATCAGCTTCCATATGCAAAAGACCTTGAAACGTTGGGCGGGACTGCACAAAGCAGCCAGTCAACCCAGCCAGCGTCTCCTGACTGACAGTTCAAGCGTCCATACACTAAAGGGGCCAAATTTAGAATGTTCATATAGAATGTTCTTACTCAATTATATATAAGGAGAGATGCCAACTTGCTGCTATTTACATGTCCTACTATATGTGTTACTCCGATCTTAGCTATATTTATTGCTCAGTTACTTATGAGCAATCAGTTCTTTCTGGCAACTAATCCCCACCACACCTGCATGTCATATTTGAAGACATCTGTTTCAATATATGTATTTTCTCGCATGTATACAGGGTTGAGCTTGGTTTGTCTTGGGGTGCCACTGGACTCTAGCTTCATTCTCACATCTCTTTGTTAACTCTTGCATGGACATGGTAATTTGCTGCCACCTGATCCAATTTCAGCTCTGCATATGCATCTTGGCTCTGAGTGGCCACTGGAGTCCCTCCTAATGGCTGCCCCCCCACCCTCTTTTTTCCTGTAAGTAGCCCTTGAGGAGATTTTATTCCAATTTGTCTGAAGAAGTGTGCTTTGCATACAAAAGCTTACACTTCGAATAAAACTTTGTTGGTCTTAAAGGTGCCACTGGACTCAGACTTTGTTCTGTGTTATCACCAGTTACTGCTACTGTGGATATTCTCTGAAGTTTTATTAATTACATTCACTTTTACCTAATTAATTCTCACCACTCGATGATCCATCGACACTGTTTACTGTTTTTACCTACATAATCTTATATATAAATGTCTGCCTAGTGAGGACTCATTACATATATCCAAGGAAGCAGAGTTTAATCCACAAAAACTAGGGTTTTTTTTTAAAGCTAGTCTTTAAAGTGCCACAAGACACCTTGTGGAGGTTCAGGCTTCTACAGAAGTAGAAGATTTTAAAACTATACTTGCATTGCACCTGAAAGAAACTTTTTGTAATGACTCTTAAACATTTCAAAGAACTTACAATGCTTCATGAAAACACATATAAAGAACAAACAGGAGCTATGCTGGGTGAATCTCTCATATAAAGAGATGGAGAAAGAGAGCTCGCTGGCTTCATCTCCCAGTATTTCATGTTTACCTGAAGCTTTTAATTCAGGAAAAATTATTTTAAACAATGTCTACCTTTATGTAAAGGAGAAAAAAAGGCCCTTTTGCATAACTTTCCAGGAGAAAGTTTCATCGCGAGAGGACTGAGATTGAATATTCGATGGATAGAATCTTGGCCTGACAAGGCGGCAGCACTAAATCAGTTGGAGAGGCTGCCGACTGAAGATTCTGTAAAGGTTAATTGTCAACTGGAACAGACATATTAGCAAGAGTCAGTTGGCTCAACCTTTACTGAACGGGAAGTAAAGCCCGTAAGAGGAGTACAAGAAGGGGCTGCCCTTGTAACACACAGCCAAAGAGACTCAGTCCTCTTCCTATGAATGAAAAAGAGAAGTCAGACCTCCTTTTAAAGTCCCTTTGTAGGGTGGGTGCAGCAGCTGCATCAGGCAATCAATCACCCTCTCCCCTCGTACTAGAACTTGGAGGCCACACAAAGAAGTTGACTGGCAGTAGATTCAGAACAAACAAAAGAAAGTATTTGTTTTTTAGACAACACATGGAATTCCCTGCGACAAGATGTGGTGGTTAGGGATAAGAACATAAGAGAAGCCAATGTTGGATCAGGCCAGTGGCCCATCCAGGCCAAAACTTTGTCACACAGTGGCCAAAATGTGCCCTTAAAAAAAAAGGGGTTTTTTTTTCAGATTTGGACTTCAGGAAGGGCTTAAATACCAGGATTCAATACTATTTGGGTCCCCTGCTACTGTTTCTGGATTCAGGTTTGGGTTTTTCTGGGATTTCAGAATTAGCAGCTTCATTTTTCATAATTTTATGCTTATGTGACTTTTTCAGGGGGAGTGGAATGGCTGTTTTTCAACCAAATGACACCTATATTGCAGAAAAGCTTGTGTGGCCTGTCCACTAAAGACTCCCCAAGTTTAAAGCAGATTGGACCCCTTGGTCCAATTCTACAGGCCCCAGAACAAGGTGCCCCCAGCCATCCTACTGGCAGAGCTGCAAACTGGGAGGGGAAAAATGGTCCCATAATGTCCCCTTTTGGCTGTGGGTTCCCAGGTTAGAGTACTCACTCAGGCACCCATTCTCAGGTCCATTCAGCAAAGAAAAGCTGGCTCAAAACATCAGCCCTTTATTTTCAAGAAGACAACTCCAACAACCAACAACTTCAGCTAACTTACAAAACTGGAAACTGAAACAAGAGCTCCACCCAATAGGACCAAACTAAATCACAGATATTAGGGGAAGAGCAAACTGTTCCATTACATACATATATACAACATATATACAACCACAGGAAGGAGAAGGAGCCAGCCGCACTTACAGCTCAGCCAGGCTCTATGCCCAGCTTGGGCCAGACGGAAGCCACCCCGCCCAAGCCGTGCAAGATTTGTGTCAGCTAGGAGCTGCCTTCCCCAAACCTTGTAACACTGACCCAATTGGATCTGATCGGACAGGAGAAATGCCACAGCCTGGGAAATTCAGAGAATCAAAGAAAATCAAGACACCTGCTGCTGCTTACGGTAAGCACCCAAACATGAAAAACCTCCCAAATTTTTTGTGTCATAAAGCCTACGAATCTTGGATTTGTGTAACCATTCCAGAAAATCATGTTAATGACCTGAACCAGTGATTCTGTGTATATTTTTGGCTCAAGAATTCCAGAATGTACACTCCTAGCAGTGATAGCTAATGGGTCCTAGACAGACTGAAAGAGGTTAGACCCACCAACGGCTGCTAGTAATGATGGCTAAGTGGAGCCTCCTTATTCAGAAGCAGTATACATCTTAACACCAGTTCCTGAGAGCAACAGCAGAAAAAAGTTTTGGCCTTTCTGCCTTGCTTATTGGCTTTGCAGAACCATCTTGCTTGCCACTGTGGGAACCAGGATACTGGGCTAAATGGACCATTTGCCTGATTCTGCAAGGCTCTTACAGTCTTATGTTAATTTTGCTGGTAAGACAAAGACGAAGAGTAGGTTTTTAGACCCCGCTTTTCTCTACCTTAGAGTCTCAAAGCAATTTACAATCTCCTTCCCTTCCTCTTCCCACAAGAGGCACCTTGTGAGGTAGGTGGGGCTGAGAGAGTTCTGAGAGAACTGTTCTTGAGAGAACAGCTCTGAGAGAACTGTGGTGGGCCCAAGGTCACCCAGCGAATCAAACCAAGTTCTCCAGATTAGCGGCCACCACTCTTAACCACTGCACTGCACTTATTCTCAGGATGTTTTTGTTTTAGCCTGGTATGGGAATAGCCAAAAGGTGGACTGAGGGTGGGATGTGGTCTAAACAATTTTGCCCGATCCTCAACAAGTATATGATTTTTTACCAGTGTGTGATAACAATGAGGCCCATCATTTCAGTCAGGGCTAGCAAATTTGGGGATACCCTTAAGGGGATGCAAGTTGTTAATTATGTAATTTACTGTATTTTGTCTCACTGGAGGGGATTCTCTGCCTCAGTCACATCTCTGGTTTTATATATCCAAAAGAGAATATGTTTTCAAAAGCCATCAGAAGAGGAATGATTAAGAATGAGAGTACTGCTTATAATATAGGACTGAAAGAAGAGGATCTCATTGAACATGATGGCTCTAGATTCAGAAGCAGGCTCTGTTATTGCCTCATTCTCAAATGGTTTGTCATAAACTGTAGACCAGTTTTTAAACAAAGATAACTTGGGGGGGATTAACAGCAGGGTGCCATGGAGGGAAGGAAATCCATCTCAGGTAGCGGAACTCGTCATTATAATTCTGCTAGGAATAAGGCCCGTTATGGAAATAAATACAACGAGCTCTAGAAAGAGGCTCTGGGAGAGTGCCCCAGCCTTGGGCACTCAGCATCAGTTTGCTGTGGTGACCTCAGCAGGATATAATGACACAGAGGCCACCATTTTCTCCAGGGGAGCTGATCTCTGCCATCTGAAGAGCAGTTGTAAATCTGTGTGATCTCCATGCCTCCCCTGGAGACTGGCAACAGTAGTTCCCCATGAGGGAATGGCTGGTTTGGAAGATGGAGTCTATGGCATTGTACCTGTCTGAGGTCCCACCCCTCCTCAAACCTCACCCTCTCCAGGCTCCACCCCTCAAATTTTCAGGAATTTCCCAACCTGGAGTTGGGAACCCTATCTCCCTCTCAGCCAACCATCAACCTAGCATTATGTGCCCCCTGGCTTCAGCTTTCCATCTTTTCCCCCTCCCTCCTAGAGAGCAGTTGTAAATCTGAGTGATCTCCAGCCCCACCTGGAGATTGGCAACAATGGTTCCCCATGAGGGAATGGCTGGCTTGGAGGGTGAAGTCTATGGCATTGTACCTGTCCGAGGTCCCACCCCTCCTCAAACCTCACCCTCTCCAGGCTCCATCCCTTAAATCTCCAGGAATTTCCCAACTGGAGTTGGCAACCCTATCAGGACCGGCCCCAATTCGTTTTCTCCCAAAGGCCAAAATAGGTATGGAAAGGGCCTTTTACTGACAGAACCTGGTTGCCTAGCAACAGGCACTGAGGAGAAAGAACAGTTGCCAGCTCTGATTAGGGAAATACCTGGAGATTTGGGGGGTGGATCCTGTGGAGGGCAGCATTGGGGGGGGGGAAGGACTCAGCAGGGGATAATGCCATAGGGTCTACCCTCCAAAGCAGCCATTTCCTCCAGGGGAACTGATCTCTGTCATCTGGAGATCAATTGTAACAGCGGGAGATCTCCAGGTCCCACCTGGAGACTGGCAACCCTAGGGGAAAGTCAGCCGCACCGCAGGGGGTTGAAGAGAATGATTTGATGGTGCGCTGGCCCACCTCATTAGCCAGCCAGCCATGGTGGAGGCAAAAAGGAGAGAGAGCCATTTGAAGTTTATTCTGACAGGAAAGTGGCCAAGCTGGCAGTGGGCGAGGGAGGGGGTTATACTGAAAGTCCTTTGTTTTTTTTACTGACAGAAGCAGGCTTGGTTGCCTACCAACAGCCACTGAGAGGACAGTTAGTCACAGTTAGTCCCATACAGGAATCAAGAGAAGCGTCTTCCTCAGGAGAGAGTCCGGCTTTCCAGGAGCTGCAGCTCATTTCCTCTAGGCCAGACCCTCCCTGGCACTGCCACCGCTGCTGAATGAAGGCGGGGGAGCCTTTGAAAGGCACTGGCAGCCTTCTCCGTGGTGCAGCCTGCTTAGCTATCACCCTAATGAAGTGCCGGCCTTGCGGCCGAGGGAGAGAAGCCACAAGGGGCAGTGAAGGTGAGTGTTTCCCCTGCTTGCTGCCGCTCGCTAGGTCTGCCTCCTTCTCCACTGTGGAGGGGTTGCTGCTCTCTTGGTGGAGCATCCATCCCCTTTGCCGGCTCCCTCCAGACTGAGGGCAAGACTCTGGCTGCCGGCTTTGGGGGCGGGGCTGAGGCAACGTAGCGAGGTAATGCAGCCAGGGGATTGGCAGACCTTCAGAATGGCAGCTGAGGGAGCCAAAGGCTGTGGGAGCGTGTGGAGCATTCACACCAAAACAGAATTATTATATAGAGAGATAACCAACCCTCATCTGCAGTGGCTAAATGTTTCTTCTTCCCTACAGAGAAACATTATCTTATATTTCTCAGAAAACCAGAACAGCAAGAAATTCCATACACAAGTGAGTGACAATAATTGGAAGTAATTTCACCAATGCACAAAAGGCAAGACCAATAAAAAAACCTCTTCCACCCCACCCCCAGTATTCTTCATAACAATTCTGTTTTATAGTAATATACCAAATCTGTTCTAAATGAAAATACGGTGAGGTTTGTGTTGTAAAACAAATAATCAATTTCGGCAGTATGACAATGATATGTGTTCGTTATTTCTTTCAGGACAGATATAACGTTTCCTTCATCTGGAGTCTTAACTGAGAAGCAAGTCTTTTTAGAAGTTGTTTTTAGAAGCTTTCTTCAAGGTGATAGGCAGAAAGACTTCCAAGCCCACTGTGCCACTAGCAACTGTCCGGGCAGTCTGTTAAAATATATATATATTTCTCCGTTGAGATCCCTACAGTGCCCTCTGTGTCCATCTGGTCTCTCCTCTTGTACAAACCTATCCGTTAAAATCTGAGACCCTCCTCTGTTACACACACACACCCATTCTGGAGATTAACAGGGATAAGGTATTTTCTCTAGTTGTACCTAGTCTGTGGAATTCCGTCCCCACCACCATCTGTGTGCCATCCAGTCTGCTGTTTCCAAGCCAAAATGTGTTTGAGGCTAATTTATTCATTTTGTAGTAACCAGGGCTTTTTTTGTAGAAAAAGCCCAGCAGGAACTCATTAGAATAATAGGCCACACCCAACAGCAGAAACCAATTAGCATATTAGGCCACACCCAACAGCATAGCTCATTAGCATATTAGGCCACACCCCGTGCCTACCTTGGCTTGCCCGGGCGCCCTGCAGCTGCAGAGAGCCTGGGCAAGCTGCCCCTTGAAGGGAAGGCACCCTTCCCTTAGCTTGTCTGGGTGCCCCGCAACTGCAGGGCGCCCGGACAAGCCAGCCTTTAGACAGGCCGGGCAAGGCACTGTCCTTCCAGGGCCCCCCTGGCCCGCCTGCCTCAGAATCGCCAGGGGGGGTCGCTCTCCAGGCCTTCCCTCTGTAGCCACGCATGCAGAGGTTTTGGTTGTAGTGGGCATGGCCAACTCTGAAGCCAGCCGGAACTCCGTTCCTGTGCGTTCCTGCCCAAAAATAGCCCTGGTAGTAACAGTATCTGTGAGGCTGATGGTCTTTCTCCCCCACCCCTTTCTTTCTCTCCTGCTTCTAATTGAAATGTTTTATCCCACTCGGCTTTACTTTATCCTGTTAGGTTTTTATTATTGTTGTTTTTAATTGATTGTTTTCTTGGTTCTCGTAGCAGTGTTCCTTGCTGCTGCTGCTAGCTGTCAGAGAAGGTGAGATGGAATATATATGTTTAAAAGTAATATATAATGAATATTAGCTGAAGGAAGAGGAAGAAGGCCAGATGTGGAAAGGGGTTGAAGGCAGAAGAGGAATCCCCCTGGGATGGGGAGAATAGGTTAATGGAGGGAGGGGGGTTGACTGAGGCTTTTGGGATAGAAGGAATTAGCCATGTAACTTCAAATATAAACACCTTATTTAAATTGGACCGCTGTGTATTCAAAACATTTCTGTGTGCAATTTCAGCACAACAGTCACTAGGACTACCTATCATGGGCATCGCATGTGGAATGCCTTGTGGCCATGAACTTTTCAGCCTCCATTTTGGTAGGCTCAGTCTCTACCTCTTGGCCTGTGACATATTCACCTTTTCTGCCAAAACCAACTCAGAGACCATTATTACTACTACTACTACTACTTTTTTGGGGGGGGCATTTTTTCCATCTCAGGATGCATTGGAATTTGGCTTGGAATCATGAATATGCCCCACCTACAATGTGTGTCAGTTTTTCCAACACCATTATCATAGGCCTAAAGCTACCTTAGAGTCTAAGGATTCTAAAGCCTATAAAGTAGATTCGAGAAGACAATCCCACTTTGACGGGGAGACAGGGATGACTAAACATAACAGAAAGTCCCATAAATAGTTCAGTGTTAACGGTGCACATTAGGTCGGTGTTCATTCTTCTCCTAATCAGTGTCTCTCCCTTTCATTAGTACTAACAGGATAATAGGAGTCATGCATCTTCATTAGGATGCAGACCCTTGCAGCCACAGCATTATTAGCATGAGACTCCTAGCTCAGCAGTTCTGAACACGAAGCCACTTTGGGGGGCTCCTAAAGATGAATTTCAGCTGCAACCTTGGCTACTGAAAGCCAGTAACTGAAGCATACATAACGGAGAGCAGGGAAGCTGTGAGACACTCAGCTGCTAACACCTGTCCTTGATCAAGCTCATTGCCTTTGTTTTTAACACCCAAAGCCTGTCAATCTGTACCGACTGCATTGAGACAAGCACTGGCTTGCCCTCGTTGCTACCTCTTCACCACTGCTGCGTCTCTGGGTTGCATGTGCTATATAACGTTAGAAGAACGGCCTATTCCCAGCACTGCTTATAACCAGGAGGAGACACAGCCCCCTCTTTCCTGCCCAGCAAACCCTCCCCACTCCAATCTGTGGGTGGCATTCATATACTCTGCTCTCTGTGGCTCTGATGGATGACACAGCACACTGTGCTTGGGTATTCCTCACCCCGCGGTTGAAGCTGAAATGGTGATGTATCTAATTTGCTGATTTTTTAAAAAAATCTTCTAAATGGACATCTGACGCTGTCTTCATACTGAGCTAGGCCACTGGCCCATCTAGCTCACTATTATCTGCCCTGACCAATAGCAGATCTCCATGGTCCCAGACACAGGCCTATCCCAACAGCTGCTATCAGAGAGACTTTTCACTGGAACTACCCAAGATTGGACGTGGGATCTTCCGCTTCTCAGGCAAGTGCTCAGCTTCCAAGATCTGATGAGATTGGGCTAGCCTGGGCTACCCAGGTCAGGGCAAAGAGCTGGGAAACCCCAGACACACACTCTCAGCCTAACCCACATCACAGAGTTGTTCTGAGGATAAAATGAGGAGGGGCAAACCACATATGCTGCTCTGAGCTTCTGGGATGCAAATATAATAGACAGCTACCCCAGGATTGGTCCTTGAGCTTATCACATAGATTTCTAAAATGTACTGTTGCCTCCTCTTCAGACAATCCATGTGTGAGGGGTGCCATTTTCTTCTTCCTATGTCTTCCTGGAAAGGGGTGTGAAAGGGGTGAGTCTCATTTGATGCTTTCTGTCTCATTGCAGTCTGGCCCGCGGCATTCATGTGGTATTTCTAAAAAACCTAACAAAGCAGGATAAATTATGTGAAAATGTTATAAATCATGGCTCACTGGCAAAACCTGTCAAAAGCAACATCTGTAACTTACAACAAAAAGGAACTGAAATGAATCTCTCTTTCTCGCTCGCTCATACACACACACACACACCTCACAGCATGATTTTGAATTCTCTTGTTGTTTCTAAGATTCCTCATGTCTCAACTCACTGAAGCATCCATCTTGAATAAAAGTAAAAATCACACCCACAGGTTTACTTGAGAGCAATACTCCCTCTAAGCTGTGGAGTCTTGTGAGCAGAAATTCTACTTTGTGAGCAACTGGCATTAAAGTCGTGAGCGAGCGATTTGGCTACTGCATCAATCAGTTTGCTCTGAGAGCCAGTTTGGTGTAGTGGTTAAGTGCGCGGACTCTAATCTGGGAGAACTGGGTTTGATTCCCCACTCCTCCACTTGCACCTGGCTGGATGACCTTGGGCAAGCTGTAGTTCTGATAAGAGCTGTTCTTGAGAAAGAACCTCATAGGGTGTCTGTTGTGGGGAGGGGGAGGGAAAAGGAGTTTGTAAGCCGCTCTGAGACACCTTCAGGTAATGAAGGGCAGGGTATAAATCCAATCTGTTCTTCTTCGGAGCCCTCCTTCCTGAGCTGAGACAAAAATGTGTGAGCCAGAGGCTAGAGAACTGTGAGCTGGCTCACACTGACTCAGCTTAGCGGGAACATTGCTTGAGAGGCACATACCCATACCCATCTGCCATCCAGGTGGCCGCGGTTCCACCCCATAGTTTGGGAACACCGTGGCCCACTTTTCAAGGTTTACAAAGCACAGCCACTTGTCCGTTCTTTCCTCCTGCTCTTTCTTTCAAGTGGCTGATAATGGCAGCATCTGAAGGGCCTCCCTCACACACACTTGCTGCTGTAAAATGACACATGATGCAGTGAATGTGTTTACAAAGCCATGGGCAAAAAAAGCAACAGTATTAATGGACACAGAGAAAAGTGAGAGAGACAGGAGCCAGAAGACAGATGGGTTCGTAGAGCCAAAAAAGCAAGGTGCACTGAAAAGAAATGTAAATAAACAGCAAACCATTCAAGCATTCTTCCCAGCTGACTCATGCTTATGTACGTAACAGTTAGGAAGTGATGCCAAAATGAAAAACAGGGTCTGAGTACACTATCAACTATCCTTGGATACTAATCCCTCTTTGAACTCAGTTCAAACTCAAGTGGTTCACAGGTGGAAACCAGCTGAGAAAGTGTTGGCATCCCTAACTGCCTGGAAGAATATTCCAGAAATTATTTATGAAGTACAGGATATATTTGGTGAGGTGTTGGTAAACAGGTTTTTTTTAACCATAATCTGAATGTGCTGGACCCAAACATTCTGTTTACCAAGGTGACTTCTCACATGGAGACCTAGAAAATCTGGACTGAAATGAATTTATACCTATCTTCCAGATGAGGTAGGTAGGTTCCAGGAAGGTAGGTATGATAGGAAGGTACTCTCCCTTCCTATACCAACAAGAATCTTCAGAGGAGTAGCTATAGTAAGGCTGTTGCAGCGGATTCCTGCGGCCCCATAAAGAATGACATATTTAAGCAAGGCCTATAGGACTATATGGAGCTGCGGTGGCTCAAGTGGTTAAGACGCTGAACTGCAGGCTATGGAAGGTCGGTAGTTCAGCGGTTCAAGACCCGGGTGCCGCAAGACAGGGTGAGCTCCTGTCTCTAGTTCCAGCTCCTGCCAACCTAGCAGTTCGAAAGCAAGAAATTGCAAGTAGATAAATAGGTACCACTTCGGTGGGAAGGTAACAGCGTTCCGTGCGCCTTGGTGTTTAGTCATGCCGGCCACATGACCACGGAAACGTCTTCGGACAGCGCTGGCTCTTCGGCTTTGAAACGGAGATGAGCACCGCAACCCTAGAGTCGGATTCGACTGGCTTTCGAGCAAGGGAACCTTTACCTTTACTATAGGACTGGATTGCCATAAATTAAAAAAATATATTTGTATCTTACCATTCCTGTAAGGGGCCCATAGTGTCATATTTAAATACACTTTAATTTGATGTACACTTCCATTAACTTCTTCAAAGTAATTATCCTGCATATTTGGCAGTCTGGGCTGTCCCATGCATGAACAGAAAGCAGACTGTTAGAAAAGGTGCCTGTGTGCATCCAGAAGAATTATACCACTGTGACAGGATTTCACTTCTTCAAAGTAATTATCCCGCATATTTGGCGGTCTGGGCTGTCCCATGCATGAACAGAGAGCAGACTGTTAGAAGGAAAAGGTGCCTGTGTGCATTCAGAAGAATTATACCACTGTGACAGGATTGGGGGGTGAGTATGTTAAAACACTCTTCCAGGGTGGTTCACAAAAAAAGCCTGGCTCACTTGTTGAGGAGAGTGGCTTTATTGCTGGTTTTGATACAGACAGCCCCTGGTTCACACTCACCTGGGTTAGCTATGGCAGGGAGACTCTCCGTCCTGTCCCTGCTATGACAGGACTTTGCTGGATGTGCTCGAGCCAATTGAGCTTATTCCCCTCCCTGGCTCTGGCCCCTTCTCCCTCTTTCTCTGCTTTTTGCCTCCTTCTCCTTTCCCTCTAACTTCAATTCTCTCACTCTTTTCCTCCTCCTCTGCCACACTTTCTCTCTCTTCCTTTCCTTTCCTTCCCCAGCCTATTTTCCGCTATTGTCTTCTGCTGGATTCTTCCAAAGTTATACCTCCTCTCCTTTCTGGTTCCTAGACATCATAAATAATTGCACACTGGAACAGTTGGTCTCAGAACCAATGGGAGGGAAGGATAGTGATCTTGGGCATGGTTCTGAGCAGGGTTCAAGACCTGGTGAGAGATGCAGAAGTTGTTGCACCAAGTTGGAACAGCAACCGCAATCAGATCAATGGAAAGTTACCCCTAAAGTCCAAAACATTTGTTTTCAAATGATAGAATTATTAGACACATAGAGGAACAAAGCTTGCTGAGGAAAAATCAGCATGGCTTCTGCCAGGGCTTTTTTTGTAGAAAAAGCCCAGCAGGAACTAATTAGCATAATAGGCCACACCCAACAGCAGAAACTCATCAGCATATTAGGCCACACCCCTGACAGCACAGCTCATTAGCATATTAGACCACAGCCCCATGCCTTCCCTTGGCTTTGCCTGGGCAAGCCGGCCCTTGAATAGGCTGCGGAAGGCCACGGGGAGGCATTTCAAGCTGGCATGTCCAGGCATGCTGAGTCTCCTCACCTGTCCCTTCGCCTCTGAGTCACCAGGGGGGTTGCTCTCCAGGCCTCCCAATCCTTCCAGGTCCCCCTGTCCTGCCCCCCTCAAAGTCACCAGGGGGGTTGCTCTCCAGGCCTTCCCTCTGTAGCCATGCACACAGAGGTTTTGGCTGTAGTGGGCGTGGCTAACTCTGAAGCCAGCTGGAACTCCGTTCCTGTGCGTTCCTGCCCAAGCCTTCTGCAAAGTGAAGTCCTGCCTCACCAGCCTTTTGGAGAAAGTGAACTAGCATGTAGACAACAGTGATCTGGTAGACATTATATACTTGGACTTTCAAAAGGCCTTTGACAAGGTACCTCACCAAAGACTCCTGAGTAAACTTAGCAGTCATGGGATAAGAGGACAGGTTCTTCAAGAACAGGCTAATGGGGTCTGAAGTTCCTGAGACTGAGAGGGGGAAAGATCTTGGGGTCATATGAAACAGCTGAATGGAATACTGTGTACAGTCCTGATTACTGTATCTCAAAAAGGACATTGCAGAGCTGTAAAAAGTACAGAAGAGGGCAACCAAGATGATTGGGGTTTGGAAAGGCTGAAGAGTCTGGGAGTTTTCAGTTTAGAAAAGAGTCGACTAAAGGAGAACATGACTGAGGTTGGAGAGAGTTGACAAAAAGAGCTTTTCTTCCCTCTTGCAAAATACTAGAACTCGAGGGTATCCAATGAAGCTAACGGGCAGTAGATTCCGGATGGACAAAAGGAGCCGGCCGTTTGTCTTTGTCTTGTTGTGTGCCTAATAAAGCGTGCTATGCACCACGTCGTTGTCTGTCGTCGATCCATGCGGCTCCCACTACACAATAAACGGGCAGTAGATTCCGGATGGACAAAAGGAGATATTTCTTCACACAGTGAGTAATTAAAATCTGGGATTCGCTGCAAGAGGATGTGGTGATGTCCATTTCTGCACTTGCCTATGAGTCCGGATTTTCTCAGTGTTTGCGTTAAGGCTATTTAAATACACGGCAAAGCAGCACCCAAATAACCTGGGGCAACAGAAACCAGGCTGACCATTGAGGGGAGGTGATGTAATGCAGAATGGGGGGGAAACCTGGAATAAAAAGAAGGCTGAACTCGATTTTAGTGCAGAATTGCTTGGAGGACACCACAGTGAACATGGATTAAAATGAGAGTGCAGAAAGGGCCGCAGGCACCTTTAAAAAGGGACTGGATAATTTCATGGAGGTTAGGTCTAAAGGGAACCATCCCATTCAGAGGAAGTCAGCCTCTGAATCCCAGTGCCAGGAGGCAACATTGGGGAAGGCCTTGACTTTTATGTCCTGTTATTGGCCTTCCAGAGGAACTGGTTGGCCACTGTCTGAGGATGCTGGACTAGATGGACCCACTCCTCTGAACCAGCAGAACTCTTCTTATGTTCTTAGGATTTGCATGTCTTAAACCAGGGGTGGCCAAACTGTGGCTCAGGAGCCGCATGCGGCTCTTTCACACATATTGTGTGGCTCCCGGCAGGGCGGCTGGGGAAGCTAAATATCATTCGCAAACAAGTATCATTGGACAAATAAATATCATTATCAATATCTGCTTTTACCGCTTTTGTTATTATTTCTGGCAATCTCATTTAATGTTAATAAAAAGCAAATTCGCATATTTCCCAGTAAAAACATGTAATATTTGTTCATGTCCTGTGGCTCTCAAACATCTGACATTTATTCTATGTGGCTCTTACGTTAAGCAAGTTTGGCCACCACTGTCTTAAACCAATTCAGAGATCTGTACAAGATGGAATTGTTTCACTTTCAAGAAACTGGCCATCTCACTGTGTTCATTTATGGACAACTCAAAACTCCAGGCACCTGAGAAAAAGGCTGTAATTGTTTCCAGAGGCGTTCGCAGTGAAATCTCCGAATCCCACTGTGGACATTACACTGGTAGCCAATTATGAGGAGTCTGGTACAAGAATTGTTCAGCACTGTACATTGCATGATGCTGCCATTGTACCACTGAGGTTCTTGTACTGCTAAGAGGCTCATTTCAGCAGAATGACTTGTGAAAGGCTGTGGTTAAAATCAGGCACATCAGCAAAGTCTAAGTATAGACTTGTTCATAACATCTGTGACATGTTGTCCGATTCAATAGAAGCTCTGACGGGCACAATTCCATTCCATGCACTCTCAGCCTGCAATACACTCTCCCACATTGCTGGCCATGGCAATAAAACACATCAGCTTGGAAAGCATTTCCCATAGATTCTGATCTTTTTAAAAATTTAGGAAAAGGTAATCTTCATTTTTTAAAAAAGCTTACAAGTCAGCAGAGAGCAAAATTTGCATCCACTGGCATCTTTAAGACCAACAAAGCTTTATTCAAATACTTTGCTGGTCTTAAAGGTAGCACTGGACCAGTGTTCCCTCTAAGCTGAGTTAGTGTGAGCTAGTTCATAGTATTTTAGCCTCTGGCTCACACATTCTTGTCTCAGCTCAGGAAGGATGTCTCCAGCACAAACTAATTTATGCAGTAGCCAAACCACTCGCTCACAACTTTAGCGCCAGTAGTTCACAAAGCAGAATTTTGCTCACAAGACTCCACAGCTTAGAGGGAACATTGCACTGAACTCACACCTTGTTCTGCTGCTTCCAACATGGTGACCAACATGGCTACCCCACCTAAGTCAGCAGAGAAGTCTGTCTGAAAGACGTACTGTTTTCCTAATGGCGAATGTTCATCACCAGAACCATTACGTCCTACAAATGATGCACTGAAGTGGCACATGGAGCAATCATTATCAGTCAGTGGTTATGGAGGCAAGGAACTTCTAACATTTCAATTCTGCTTGCACCAGAGAAAAGAGATTGGGCAAAATGCCCTTGAAAACTTGTTCCAAGATCACTGTCTCCCGTGCCTGATGCTCGTGATGAACAAATGCCTTGTGGAAGTTCTACAGGATACAGATCAAAAAGCTGCAGAGCCAGCAATTAGAACGCCAGACTAGGATTTGGGAGATCCCAGTTCAAATCCCCACTCTGCTACGAAGCTTGCCAGTCACTCTCTCTCTGCCTAAATTAACTCACAATGCTATTGAGAGGATATAATAGGGGGGGGATGATGTACGCCACCCGGAGCTCCTTGGAGGAAGGGCACCATAAAAATGTGCTAAATAATTAAATAAAATAGGTGTCAGAAAGAGAAACCGCCACACATCACAGCATGCAAGTGCAGCAGTAATTACAGTACGTGCAGGAACACCTGCGTGATCATCTCCAACATTAGAATGATGTCAAGTTGTCAACTGTGTTTCAGTAGTGAAAATTTTTAAGGTATGAGGCAACAACTTCATGGCACAACTTGTTACTTTTACTTTAAAATGATTTGACAACCTATGTAAGAGAATTTTATTTCAATCCAGTGAGCAATAGATGTTTCTGTTGCAAACTCAGCCCATTATGAAGAAATATAACAATTTCAGATGCCGTTTAGTTCCTGGTTGTTGGTTGTTGTTGTTTTCCATTTTAGAGTAAAAGATTGACAAAAGCGAATTCAGAAAAATAGCCTTTTAAAAGTAGGCACATTCAATATAAGTGGGAAAATTGGGTTACCAACTTTTCACCCCCAAATACCTCCAGTGTTGTTTTTTCAGGAAATTGGTCACCTCAGGCACTGCCCCCTGTAGAGAAAATGACAAAACTGAGGATAATAAATAGCAGTTTTTTCAGCACAGCCCATTCAGATTAGTTAGAAAAAAAGAGTTTAGTGATTTTTCACCCCAAATGACTCCTATGTTGTTCTTTCAGGGAATTTATCCCAGACTATAGCAAAAATGGAAGCTCTTCACTCAGTTGGCATCAATTCTGAAATAGGTGACCACAGGAACAGTAACATCTGAAAATATTGGGGGGGGGGGGGGATGAATGATGCCAAAGAAAGAAATCTGTGAATGAACACAGAGGCACATGTCCCTACTGCAGAAAGTCCTGGTTTTGTTTCACCAGTACCGTTAATATAATGACTGCCATGTTTTCCCTTTGCTGTCAGCCTTTTAAGGAACTTGTGCGTCCCACTTGATGCCCAAGAGACATTTGGGCTGCTTCCATGTGGGGATGATTTATTGCTGCAGTAAATGCAGAGACATTTGCCCCAGCAACAAAGCATCCACATGGAGGTGTAATCCAGGTTTTCCTCACTATGCCCTTGTTCTCCCCCCCCCCCATACACACACACTGCTTGAGGGCTTTTTGCCAGCTTTTACAAATTGGCAGTAGCTATACTGTTATAGAGTTTTAATGATACATCATACAGCAACTACGATTTTTTTTTTAAGCTGCCAAAAAAGGCCACCCACGGCAGGGCAAAGAGGGGAATGGCACGCATGAGGGGAAAAGAGTTTTAATGATACAGCAACTACGATTTTTTTAAAAAACAGCTGCCAAAAAAGGCCACCCACGGCAGGACAAAGAGGGGAATGGCACGCATGAGGGGATGTAGAGGGAAAACAGTAGATGGGAAGGTTCAAAAATCTATATGGTGGACAAATCCACTTTCACTCTAATCTTCCAAAAAAGACACTATCAAAGCAAGTTTGGAGAAGAGCTTACTGAGGACAGAGAAAGGACACTCAGAGCATGATGGGGAAACAACATTGTGTGGCCAGTCCCTCCCCCCCCCAAAAAAAACAACACCCACCCACTCCTGGTTGGGTGCAAAACTGGTTCAAGAGTGAGGAAGCAGACTGGATAACTACTGATTTTCACATTTACACTTTGAGGCTCCCAATCCCCCCCCTCCCAATCCATCCACACACACATAGCGATAATTAAATCTGATACCAGTTCAGTCCAGCATCATGATTTATCATCTGGCATTCCACAAACAATGCAGACTTTGAGTTCATGGCCTGACACATATTTCCAACCATCACTTTTTGTGTGTGTGTTTTAAAACATTTGAAATAGATTAAATGTTCTGGAGAACTCAGAAGCTTGCACGCTTGATTTGTGTCTTTTGGTGGATCTTAATAAAATTTGGCCACCAAATGAGAAGGGAGCACTCACTGGAGAAGACCATGATGCTGGGAAAGATTGAAGGTAAGAGAAGAAGGGGACAGAGGATGAAATGGTTAGACAGTGTTATCGATGCCACAAACATGAAATTAACCTCCGGAGGACAACGAAAGACAGGAGGGTCTAGTATGAAGGGTCCATGGGGTTGTGAAGAGTTGCACGCGATTGTGCGACTGAACAACAAAAACAATAAAAGGTATTCCGTCACTTTGGTTTTTGGCTTTGGCTTTGGATGAATGCAGCTACTTGCAACCTTTGTTTATAAAGGGTGTTGTCTTAGAAAAACGGCTGAGAAATACCTCTGCTTGAGATATTGGTAAGTGGCTGCCAGTGCTGGGTAGCTTGTGGAAGGGTGGGCCTTCCCATTTGCCCACTTATGGCGAAAGACCTCCAGGTAACTGCAGCCGTTGCTCACTGATGCTGGTCAGCAGGCAGAAATAGGGCCAAACTGGGGGTGGGTGGGTGAGGCAATCATCCTGGGGAGAAAAAAGAAAAATAAAGTTTCTGGCAATTCCTAGGGCTACCCTTAGTCACTTCCGGGTAGCTCTAGGAATTGCCAGGAGCTCTATGGTCAGAACTTTCTGTACATAGATACGGCCTTATTTTTCTTTTCTTTTTTCCCCCGGATGCTGCTCCCCCCCACGTCCCTCTTGCTGGTGACTAGGCATTACCTGGCAATCCTAATGCTGGGCTAGACTGGCCCAGAGAAAGGAAGCTCCCTGCTGGCTTACTTGGGATATGTCATACTCAATCTCCCTTCCACCAGTCCAAGGCTCTGTCAGGTGGGCCACTCATCTGCTCCTTTTAAGGCCTCAGTCCTGGAAAGGGGAGGGAGTTCCAAGGTTCACCCCCATCCTCATCGTCCACCAGCACCACCACTGGCTTTTGAAGGCCAGCCTAAAGGGAGAAAGTCTCTGCACTGTTTCCAGACTCTTGTGGAAGAGTGGGCCTTCCCCAAGAGCTAGAGAGCCAATAGCTTGATAGACAAGGCTTCATACATCCCAGTTTTAACCTTTTCCTCTCCTGTTTCCTTTCCCCCCATAATTGCCCTTCCTCATGTCTGTCAGCCAGCCAAGCCACAGGTCCCAAGGGGTCAGTGGGTTCCCGCCATTGCCAGACCGTTGTCACCGAGCTCAGTGACTGGCTGGTCCCCCAGTGGCTAAACCCTGTCCCTAGAGGAACCTGGGATACCCCCAACCCCTGACAGGATTGTCGCCTCTGAATTTATTTATTTATTTATTATTTCGATTTTTATCCTGCCCTCCCCGTAGGCTCATTAGTTTTATTGAGATGCAGTGTATAGATATTTTTAAACAAGTAAAAATAATCAGTAAGGAAGCTCTTTTTGTTATTTATTTCATGGCAACTCTGGGGAAAATAACTGCATGAACCAATCTATAGCCACAATACCTTGTACTATCTACATGAGAAGTCATTAGACCAGGAGAGAATCCCTGCCCATGTTCCCTGCACCAGCGTTATAGACCGTTTTCCCAGCTGCCACGAGTACTGCATTTCCAGAGGCACACAATACACTTTGCTCCCCCCCACACACACCATCCTCTTCAGCCACAGCAAGTACAGATTTCCTCAGGCTTGCATAAGCAAACAGCAGGATGGCAGCAGCTTAGAGCTACAGATGAAGAAATCTTTACATTACTTTCATCCGATTTTGTATAGGCTGTCACAGTCATCAAGCTTTTTTGTGGGGGGGGAGGGGAATTTAGGCTACGAAAGAATGAGACTCCTTGGATCCCTGGATCTTTCTTCCATTCACTAGTGGTCAAATCCTCTTATCAGATGGTTGCAGAAACGTAAAAGACCCACTTTCCCTGAGACAGATGCCAGCAGCCTCTGGTGACTGAGCTGCTCACCACCTAGCACCAAAATGTAGAAAAGAATGAAATCTTATTCTAATGGAAACTTTCTAAAGCTACAAAGGCCCTGACAGGGCAGTCCTAAAGACAGTTACACCCTTCTAAGCCCATTCAAGTTAACGGGTTTAGAAGCATGTAACTTCCTTTAGGACTGCACTGCAGATCGTCTAATCTGCCCACCAAGATCATGCCCTTTAAAAAAACAAAAAGGAAAAGAAGAACTCTTGTCAGGATATTGCTAAGAATGCAATCGGCACCTTCCCAATAAAGCAAGCAGAGCTATTCATCAGGTTGCCCATATTGCCAATGAACCATCATGACGGTATTTCTGGCTGACGCATCCCTGAGAGTCGCAGAGCAGCACCTCCATCAGTGGGCAGCTTTCTGGAAGCTCTGAGCACTTGCACTACATGAATAAATAAATAAATAAATAAAGCAGTAGCAGAGAAAGAGATGCTAATTATCTTGGGTAGAGGTCTTTGCCAGTTTTTATCAAGGCATAAAAAAGCAATTATTAAAATTAATGCAACTTACCATGTGTTCTACTTCTTGAAAAGCTATTTTTGGTGAGAGTTGCCATCTGTCCCATTCAGAATGATCAGCTTCGGAGTTTTTGCTCCCCGTTCTTCCTCCTACGATTCCCACGTGTAGGTCTGAAAACATACTCATCTGAAAAAGAAAACTCAAGGAGTTTGGGCACCAGCACAAATTTAACATTTTATTGAAATTGACAACAGGGAGAGAGGAGAGAGGAGAGAGGAGAGAGGAGAGAAGAGAGAGAGAGAGAGAGAGAGAGAGAGAGAGAGAGAGAGTCATTGCCACCGCTCTGAGAAGGCCAGATCCCTCCCTTCTGAGGCATGACCATGGCCTCAAAGCTCCTTCATACATGACCAAAAGATAAAGCACCCATGGGACAGGTATTGGAAATCTGTGCATCGTACAGGGAGACTTGTGAGGTAGACAGCCCTGACGCAGTCTGAGGGCCAATCTAGACAGGACCAGATCTTCCACTTTTTAGAAAAAAATGCTAAAACCTGCTGCCGCTGTTCCTTCCTGATCTGAGTAATAGCCATAGCACAGGTGTGTGTGTGTGGGGGGGGTGAACCCTTTCCCCTCCCTCATCTTCATGATCTCAGTCCCCTTATCCCCAGAGCTGCTTTATCCTGTAGGTAAATGTTTGCTCCCCTATGGGACAAACCACAACTCCAGGGGCAGTTAAATCAAGTAAGCTGCACAAGAAGGAGGGTCAGGCCCATCTGCTGTCCCACACTGAATGCCTGATCCTGACCAGGGACCCTGGTGACTGCTGTTACCATTTTAACAAAGTGATCATGATCTTAGGTCTTCCCCCCCCTTCTAATATTTATATCCTGCATTTAGCCTGATCAATGGGACTCAACAGAGCTTACATCAGCTTTAAACCCAAACAGATACAGTTTCACAAGAAATACAAGTAAAAGGAAGCAAACCACAGCTGCCAATCATGTGCCACTAGAAGTACCACCTTACAGACTTTCTGAAATGTGTGCAGTTGTTGGAGCCTTCCTTACACAGATACTTTGGCCCTGAGGTAAACTCTGTTCTGTTGCTGTGTAGTTGTCAAACAGCACCTCAGTCCCTGTGGGCTGGCTTCAGTTGTGGAGGGGAGCAGTGATTTCTACCTTCCACTGCAGAGTCCTACTTTGCCCCCCCCCTACACAGACACACACAATTTCCTAATTTCCCTTGCTTTTCCCAAGGAACAGAATTGGTAGGGCAGAGCTTAGTGGGCTACAGTAGGCATGAGGAGGAAGGAGGGGGCGGGTCTTGCTAAACACGCTTCACAATGTTGGCCATACTTATGATCCGATTTAATAGATATATTTGTTTAATATCAACTCTGCTAATTTAGATTTCAGTGTGGGAACTAGGGATGCCAGTCTCCAGGTGGGACCTGGGGATCCCCCGGAATTACAGCTCATCTCCAGACTACAGAGATCAGTTCCCCTGGAGAAAATGGATGCTTTGGAGGCTGGACTCTATGGCATTGTGCCCCACTGAGGTCCTCCCCAGGCTCCATCCACAAAGCTCTAGAAGTTTCCCAATGCGGATCTGACAACCTCCCCCCCCCGTGTGCGCCCATGGCCAGGGGGTATCCAGCAGCCCTAGTGGCAACACTGCCAGTTTTTAAGTTCCTCTCATGGCACTTAAGTGGTAAATTCTATGGCAAATGCACAGTATAAAGTCAGAGTCAATATTATAAGACAGCTAATTGCCAATTTGGTGTAGTGGTTAAGTGCGCGGACTCTAATCTGGGAAAACTGGGTTTGATTCCCCACTCCTCCACTTGCACCTGGCTGGAGGACCTTGGGCAAGCCGTAGTTCTGATAAGAGCTGTTCTTGAAAAAGAGCAGTTTCTGTCAGAGTTCTCTCAGCCCCACCTACCTCACAGGGTGTCTGTTGTGGGGAGGGGAAAGGAAAGGAGTTTGTAAGCCGCTTTGAGACACCTTTGGGTAGTGAAGGGCGGGGTATAAATCCAATCCCTTCTTCTTCTCTTCTTCTTCTTCTAATGAGATCTCGGTGTAGAAGCAGGAGTACAATCTAGAATTGTACTTGCACAATCTAGAATTGTGGTTTCTAAATCAGAGGTTCATTTAGACACTCTTCAGTCTGCACTGAATTGCTTTGAAAGGGATGCATGTACATTCAAATACATTCAAATACATAGCCCCGACTACTTACTTTGTATAAGACTAGAGCTGGGCCTTAACTCCATTTCTAGATTTATTTTTTACTGTGACACATACATTTGGGAAGAGTGACATATTCCAAGGTTTTCATTGACACTCCCATTCCAATTGAAAAATGGGATTTTTTATTTATTCATTTATACCCTGCCTTTCTCCCCAGCAGAGACCCCAAATTGCTTACATTCTTCTTCTCACCTCCATTGTATCTTCACAACAACCCTGCGAGGTAGGTTAGCCTAAGAATGTGTGACTGACCCAAGGTCACCCAGCAAGCTTCCATGGCAGAGTGGGAATTAGAATGTGGGTCTCCCAGAAACTCTAACGACAATACCACTGGCTGTCATATAGGGATTTTCTAGTAAAGAGAGTGCATATGACTCTAAGTGTGCAAATTCAGCTTGAAATAGACACTGTTCGTCAGATGCTGAGAAGAAAGTGGATTCGGTGGAGCAAGTCCGCGTTATAATCCACTTTTAAAAAATGCCACTTGAGCACAAATCAGACCATATTACCACAGTATCCCAAGACTCCTAACACAGCTACCTTTCTGGAACCAGCATCTGATAAGACAGGATCCTGTCATGCCAAGTGTTCCTGCCAACCATGTAGAGGGCTCCCAGTTTTAACAGAAAACTATTGTTGGACACAGCTACCTTTCTGGAACCAGCATCTGATAAGACAGGATCCTGTCATGCCAAGTGTTCCTGCCAACCATGTAGAGGGCTCCCAGTTTTAACAGAAAACTATTTGGTTGGAGTTCTTCTCTGCAGGGCACTTCACATTACCCTGTCCTTACTGCATTCATAAATGAACACTTCAGATGGACAGACCTTACTATCCCAAACTAGCACTACAATGCCTTACCACCACTTGCAGGTAGCTGTACGGACACAGGTATTTAGAAACATGATGATACTCTGGAGTAGTCCTTCTCAATTTTGTGACCAACTGTGTAGTTTAAAGAAACTTTCTTCAAGGACAGAGATTTTTAGTGAGTCTTTCTTCCAAGTTTCAGAGGTTGGATCTAAGTGTTAACTAGGCTAGCATGTACTTTCGCTATGAGGGGTAAACGCCTATTTCTGATCTTAAAAATGCTGACAATACTTTCCCCAAAGATTCTGCAAAAAACTGAAATCCCCTCGATGTGTATTGGGCGGGGTGGGGTGGGGGCTGCCTAACCACTGCATGAATTAACTGCCCTTTCTATATCTTGGAAAAGGATTCCCTGGGCTGACGCACTCCCTGCTTTATTATTATTTTTAGTTTTACAAATGAATAATTAAAAGCATAGCAATTTGCAAAGTAAATTACACCATTAGTGACTCAAGAATTAATAAGCAGGGAACAAAAGGAATAATATATTGAGAGGGTGATGGGGGGGGGAGAGAGAAATAAATCTCCCGGCAATTCACTACTCTAAGGATTTTAATTTTGAGTTCTCCACTCCCAGCTATCCATCCTTATTGCGCATCCATCAACCCCCTGATGAATATAAAGGACCACTCAACATCCTGCCCTGACACCGTGTATTGGGAGGCGCCAAGGGATATACGAGCATCATCTAGCAGGTTTGGAAAAGGTGGAAAGGAACCAGGGAGGGATGCCGGTAGAAAGAGGAGCCTGTCTCTTCGGATCAGCATCTCCGCTTCACTGCCCTGGCATTTGAATCGCCATTTTAAAGGCACCCAAATGCCTATTGGGGTGGGGGGTGGGGAGGAATCTCTGCCTCCTGACTTACTGCAACAAGTGGCGTAGCTCCTATGAAAGGAACTGCATTTCAGAGTTTCTTCTTTCCGGTTGTCTGATTTCAGCACCTCGTAAGGAGCAGTCTTCTTCAGACTCCTGAATGTTTACTGTTGTACCTCTTGAAGGGCTCATTTTCTTTTCACTTCAGTTGATACCCAGTATAAGCTTCAAATGGGGCATTGCATATAGAGAATTTTTGCCCTCCAAACACTAAGTAATGCTCTCCACTTTGGCTTATAGTGACATAAATGAAAATGAATCTCCTGCTAATATGAGGACTACCATGTTTTGCTGCTACTCTCTGCATTAGAGGAGACCAGTGTGTGTTCGGATTGATGCCAGATCCAGGTGGGGGCAGCCATTTGCGTCTGAAGCAGCAGGACAAAGTTTGAGTCCAGTGGCACCTTTAAGACCAACCACGTTTTTTCACGGTAGAAGCGTTTGTGCGCATCCACACTTCTTCAGAACACAAAAGCTCATACCCTGAATAAAACTTTGTTGGTCTGAAAGGTGCCACTGGACTCAAACTTTGTTCTGCTGATTAATTTATGCAGTAGCCACATCGTTCGCTCACAACTTTAATGCCAGTAGCTCACAAAGTAGAATTTTTGCTCACAAGACTGCATAGCTTAGAGAGAACGCTCTGGGAATCACAACGGATCTCCCAGCTACAGCGATCAATTCACCTTCGAGCTGCCAGCTCCAGGTTGGAAATTCCTGGAGATTTGAGGGTGGAGCCTTGGGACAGTGAGTATTGGGGAGGCAAGCAGCCTCAGCAGGGTATAATGCCACAGACTCAACCCTCCAAAGCAGCCATTTTATCCAGGGAAACTGATCTCTGTCACCTGGACAACAGTTGTAATTCTGGGTGATCTCCAACCCTTGCCTGGAGGCTGGTAATGGTAGTTCTTGTGGAGAAAATGGCTG
>NW_015174274.1:780193-788285 GCF_001447785.1 Gekko japonicus | reverse complement strand
AAGAGTGAGCGCGGAGCAGCGCTTGTGGGAAATCACCCACAGTCTTTCTCCACAGTGGGGACCAAAGCAGCTCACATTATTCTCGCCTCCTTTTTATCTGCACAACAACCCTGTGAGGTTGGATAGGCTAAAAGTATGTGACTGGTCCAAAATCACCCAGTCAGCTTCCACTGCAAGATGGGGATCTGAACATGGGTCTTGCAGACCCTACTTAGAAGCTCTAACTGCTGCACCTCACTGGCTTTCATAGGGTGGCTGCTGATGAACAGTAGCAAGCAGCCAGGCCTAGTTGAGTCATGCAAACAGGGGGGACCTGGCAACCTTAGACTACTGCCAGGCCTAGGGTTGCCAACCTCCAAGTGGGACCTGGAGACCCCCCAGAATTAGAACTGGACTGTAGACAGCAGAGGTCTGTCTCCCTGGAGAAAATGGCTGCTTTGGAGCGTGAACTCTGTGGCATTATACCCAGCTGAGGCCTCTCCCTTCCCCAAACCCAGCCCTCCTCACAGCCCACTTCAAAACCTCTAGGAATTCCCCAGTCTGGCACTGGCTCCCTCCCTGAAAGGCCAAAATAGAACTGGAAAGGGTCCCTCCCCCTCCTTTTACTGACAGAGCCAGTCAGAAACACCCCCCCCCCAATATTCTAATCTCACCATTGATGCCTGGAGTTAGATCCCTGCAGAGGCCATTTCAAAAGGTATTGGGGGGAATTCAACCCTCCCTGAAGGGATTTTTTTACTTTTTGGATTTTTCTGCAGATTTAGGAAGGCCCATGACTATGTAGGAAAAGCTGTTGGGGGAGAGTGAGCCCTCTGTTGGCAGAAATAAGTATCGGCACGGGGGGCAACTTGGCTATTAGATATATAGATAAGGGTGCCTTGTGCAATGAGAATAAAAATCCACACAAAGCTAGTCTTTTTTCTTTGCAGTTAACTAATATATGTCGCTGCCACTTGTTCTGATCACTGTACAGGGCAAATGCTAGATTATTTATGTGTTGTTTAGGCAATAATTTTACATTCTTCAACTTGGAGCATTAAATATGCACTCTTTAACTCCAGATTGCTTAAATCTGGCTTTATAGGTGTACTAATAAATAATTTTATACCCTTAGTTATTCATCAATCAAAGCCAGAACTCACAGGTCTTGAGTACAGATGGTTTTCTGGTTTCAGAAAAATCTTTCTCCGTAACCTAATAGCAGTCACATTGGATTGGCCACTTTCCCTTCAAACTTGGGGGGGAAACACAGATTGGGTTAACTTGTTTGCAAATACCTCCTATCCAACCCTGATTTAGTAAGGAGTATTCCTTGAATAACACCTGCCAGTACTTGAAAAGTTTTAGATTCATGTTTACTATTTTGCACTTAGGAGTGCTTTGCTTTACTGGGGTTATTTCATTATTGCTGTCAGATTGCCTTATGGGAGATATAGTTCCTCTCTCCCATGTCATTTAATCACCTGAGCCAGCAATCCGTGACCCTGGATTCCTAGAAGACAACCAATTTCACCTACTGTGCAGACACAAAAGCTCCTATATGGCACGAAAACAGACTGCACCACCACAGCTCCAGGGCAACTTAAGTTTGGTGTAGCCAGTTTGGTGTAGTGGTATAGAGGTTAAGAGAGGACTCTAATCTGGGAGAACTGGGTTTGATCCCCCACTCCTCCACTTGCAATTGCTGGATGACCTTGGGCAAGTCATAGTTCTGGCACAGCTGTTCTTGAAAAACAGCAGTTTCTGTCAGAGCTCTCTCAGCCCCACCTACCTCACAGAGTTTCTGTTGTGGAGAGGGAAAGGGAAAGGAGTTTGTAAGCCATTCTGAGACTCCTTTGGGTAGTGAAGGATGGGGTATAAATCCAATCTCTTCATCTTCTTCTTCTTATGTACTTGTTTGACTCTGAAAGTGTCAAGTTGAACAGATCCATGCCTCAGCTTGTGAGCACTTAAGTTTTCTTTCCTTTCCCTGAAAGCACCCACAGCCATTCCACTTTTCCTGATTCCGTCTCTCCTTCCTGTCCACCAGCCAACTTATCTTTATTGTCTCCCTGTCTTCCGTGTCCCCTCATTCCCTCCCCCTGGCCACCTCTACCCAGGCAAACAGGCCTCGTTGTACAATGCCAGTCACCAGGCTAGGACCAGTTGCATAGTGGGGAAATTTGCAAGGACTTGCAGGGGGCACCTCATTTCCCCCTGTATCTCCCTCCCCACACTATTTCCTCTTTGCCTCCTGCAGACAGCCTCCATATCTCACTTTTCTCTGCTTCCCACTCCCCAACCATTTGTCTGCCCCGCATCTTCAAGTACATTTATTGTTTCATTTATGCTCTTCCTTTCTCCCCAATGGAGACCCAAAGCAGCTTACATCATGCTCCTCTCCTCCATTTTATTCTCAAAACAACCCTGTGATAGGTTAGGCTGATAATGTATGACTGGTCCAAGGTCACCCAGAGAGTTTCCATGGTACAGTGGGAATTGAAACCTAGGACTCTAACCACTACACCTGTTGGCTTCCATGAGGTGGCTGCCATTGAACAGTAGCAAGCAGCCAGGCCTGGGTGAGTCACGCAAGTCCTTTGTTATCAAGTCACTCAGTGGTTCTGCAAACCTGGAGCATTTCCAAGTTTGTTTTAAAAACCTGCCTTGTCTGCTCATGTGGCTCCTATCTCTGGATGTAAGTATCCACAGATTTGGCCATGTTGAGAATTATATATATTGATGATGATAAGAATCAGGGCAGCTGTAAGGATTCTTGGGAGAGGGAACAATTTGGCAAGTGACTGCTCTCCAAATCCTCCTGTCCAGAATTCTGGGAGCTCTGGTGGGTTTGAGCAGGTTAATTTCCCTTTCCTCTTGGAAAAGCAGACTGCTTTTCTTTTGCTTGATTTACAAATTGTAATAAGGTTGGCTTTCCTCTTGGGTGTGGGGTGACTGGCGTCTTGTTATAATTCATAACTTATTTGGGAGAGAGGGGATCCTCCTTCTCTCCTAGTGGCTGACATTTTTAGGGGATGATTTTACGTAGGATTATCTTCAGTAAAGTAACTCACCATAGAAAGGACCCCAGAGATGTTCTCTGATAGGTTTTTCTTTCTCTGTGTGCCCGTGCTAATTCTAGGGCTGCCAACTTTTAAACTGGTCCCTCTAGCTGTCCCTTTAATTTTAGTTTGATCTGCAGCAAATACCAGGGGAGGTTCTTTGCCCCAGTCCCATGAAAAGTTCCAACTGCTCATTTCCATCCTCTGTTAAAGGGACAGGACAGCTATCTCCTGATAACTAGCAACCTTAGCTGATTCAGATCTCACTAGTTGGTAAGTAGTCACTGTGTGTACTTAGGTCTCTGTTTGCAGAGTTCATGTCAAATGGTAAGTAGTCACTGTGTGTACTTAGGTCTCTGTCTGTTTGCAGAGTTCATGTCAAATGTTTGCCAAAATTAATATCTTTTGTCAAATCCACATGGCCCCATTCTTTAATTCAAGTTGTGTTGTATCCCTAGGACAGGGGTAATTGAACGCAGAAAAATGAACTGGATTTTTCTTTCCCTGAATAGATTGCAATGAGCTGCGGTGGCTCAAGTGGTTAAGACGCTGAACTGCAGGCAGGTCGCTAGTTCAGCAGTTCGAGACCCGAGTGTGCCGCATGATGGAGTGAGCTCCCGTCTCTAGTTCCAGCTCCTGCCCAACCTAGCAGTTTGAAAGCAAGAAATTGCAACTAGATAAATAAGTACCACTTCGGTGGGAAGGGAACAGCATTCCGTGCGCCTTAGTGTTTAGTCATGCCGGCCACATGACCACGGAAACGTCTTCGGACAACGCTGGCTCTTCGGCTTTGAAACGGAGATGAGCACCGCAACCCTAGAGTCGGACTCAACTGGCTTTCAAGCAAGGGAACCTTTACCTTTTTAACAGTTGCCCAAGAACAGCACAGAAAGCATTGGGAAATGGATCTATTTTTTTAGCGTAACTATGAGCATTGTCATTATTTGTTCCTGTGATCCCCAAAATGTTCTAACATTTAACTTGGGGCTCCCAGGACAGTGTAGATGCTCAGTGTTAAGATAGAATCTCCAGACATTGCTTTGGTGTGAATCATAAAATATCAGTACACGTTTTTACTTCATTTACACCCTAACACTTTGCAATTAACACCAACAATGCGAGTAGACAAATGGGTACCTACCCTTAGATGGGTAGGGGGCACCCACCTCTGATGAGGATGTGTGGTGGCGACGCAGATGGCATGGACGGTGCAGGCAGTGTGGATGGCGGTGCGGTGTCGGCGGTGGCGAGTGCTGGCGAAGACGGAGCGATCCCTGGTGGCCGGAGGGGAAAGGCATCGGGCAGCAGCGACGGTGGAGGCGAGAGGCGCGTGACGGCGTGTGACGCAGGCACGGCGGTTGCTTTGGTGTGAATCATAAAATATCAGTACACGTTTTTACTTCATTTACACCCTAACACTTTCCCCCCAATGGGGACCCAAAGCTGTTTCCATCATTCTCCTCTCTTCCATTTTATTCTCACAACAGCCCAGTGTGTGTGACTGGCTCAATGTGACCCAGCAAGCTTCCTGGCTGCGTCGGGATCTGAACCTGGGTTTCCCAGATCCTAACCTGACACTTTAACCAACCCACCATGCTTGCTCAAAAGCACCCAGACATGGATGCCATGAAACAGCACCTTCATTTACTCCTATATTGGCTTATAGCACAAAATGGATGTCTTCCACACAAGTATCAGTAAGCAAGACGTGTGTTCAATTTTGTCATCTCTTGCTGCTGTAGGAGTTTCTGCTGATTAGATTGTCCAGAGTATAGCTTTTGGGAACATTAGGACAGCTCTCCCTTTCCTCTTATTGAGCCCAGCAGAAGGGAAACGGGTGAAATGCAAAAATACGGGATTCCACTCACAACTTTTCTGTCTCAAGAGACATAAGGCAAACAGTCGTCCTCAAATTACTTGTTCTGAAGGGATGCCAATGAGTCCGGCTGGCGAGAGTGGTATTCCCTGTGTCTGCCTTCCTTATTTACAAAAACTGCAGATGGTGATACATACCTTGTTCTGGCAAATATCAACGGGGTCAGGGAGGCACTCCTGTTCTAGTGGGAATGACTTTTTTTTTGGTCTGTTTGCTATTTATTTATTTCCTCAGTATTAAAACAATTGCAACAATGTTTTGAATCTGTCTCAGAGCTGAAGTTCTGCTGTCACAAATCTTTTGCTGTAGGACCGGATATGCCTTGTCCCTTTGCTGAAGACAAATTCATATGTCAAGGAGCATCACACTTTCTAGCGGTCAGACTTGCATCAGGACCCCATGCCAGCAGGCAGGCTCTCAGAAGGGGCGAGAGGATGGCTGTTTCTCATTCTCCTACTTTCCCCACATATGAGGCTAAACAAGCATTTCCTTTTTCCGTGAGTGTGATGTAAAACCTGTTGGTAAGAAATATAATTTGACTGACTGATGGCTGTCTTCTTCCTTCTATTCCATATTAACAATACTCTCAAGAGGGAATGATCGAACAAGAAACTCAAAAGCATTTTAGTATCATGTATAAAAATGTCCTCATAATTAACGAAAGATTAGTTATTTCATTTAAAAAATCTGTCCTAAAAGATGCATGTTTTACATTTGGATGTCTCATGGGTATTAGCACATGAACACATGCTAGGGATGTGCCCGCATGGCCTGTTATTCCTTTAGACAACTCCTCACCCACAACAATAAAAAATCTGTCCTAAAAGATGCATGTTTTACATTTGGATGTCTCATGGGTATTAGCACATGAACACATGCTAGGGATGTGCCCGCATGGCCTGTTATTCCTTTAGACAACTCCTCACCCACAACAATATAACATCTAATTTGAACATGGACACTGGTACCAGAGTTTGCAATAAACACAGACAGGGGTCATTTCATAGAAAAAGAGGTGCAGAAGCTCATGTCAGCGAGCTGCCATTTCTCTGCTGGGACATCTCACGTCCCTTCCCTTCCCCCCCCCCTTGTTTTCTGTTGTATTTTTCTCCTCTTAGGTAACTGCTTTCCTCAAGGTCGCCAGCTGGTGAGAAGTGGGAGTTATGTCTTCGCACTCATGCTTGTTTAGACTTACCCGTGTGAAAGGAACTTGTGTTTAGAGAAACGGGCGTTACTTTCTCATGTAACTTCGTGCCCTTTCTAATCTCCCCGTATCCAGCGGGAAGTAGGATCATTGGTCCAAACCTTGTTCAAATTTCCTTTATTATACCTGTACTACTGACTAACGTCATTCCAATCAATGTCTGTGTGTTCGTGATCAACCATGCCTTTGAAATAAATCTTGCTTTTAAACGTGGATCTATTCTCATGCTTGGGGATCTAACAGCTCATTAGCATAACTCATTAGCATAACTTATTTCCATATGCGACACCCCCTGACATCACCGGAAGTGTGTCAGAAGGCAACACCCACCGCTCAGGCTCCACTGGACTGTTTTGGATTGCTAGCTATCGGGGGGGGGGGACATGCAGACCTGCCCTCGCAGAGGAGGGAGAGCTTGTACCTGAATAAAACCTGGTCTTAAAGGTGCCACTGGACTGTTTTGGGCCGGGGGTTATGCATCTTGACTCTAATTAGCCCTTCCTGGCAACTGACCCCCTCCCACCTATATGTAATGGTTGGAGAAATCTGTATCTAAAGAAGTATCCATGCACAAGAAAGCTGATACAATCAAACCAACAAAGTTTAATTCTGGGTATCAGCTTTCTTGTGCATGCATACTTCTTTAGATACACTGAAACAGATGTAAAGGTGCTCAAACTTCTGTGGTCAAACTTCTGAAGCTTCTGTTGCTTCATGGCTACCCACCTGAATCTGTTATTCCTACAGTTACCCTTTGATAGCATTCAAATGTTGCTAGAAGCTGCATTCAAGATCTCATTGGTTAGTTCGGATCAAAATGTTAAACAGCTTCCTATCCCCTTTGCTTACCTATCTCCTGGCATCCCTTCTCAGTCTTCAAGCTGTACCACAAAGGTATTTCTTTTCCTGGGAACTGCACGTGGTGCTATTCCTGGCCAAGGTGTGAATATATTTTCCCTTTCCTCACAACAGCTGCAAGGGACTACAAACATTCTTGTTCTGTGAGCAGCTGCAGTAGTGGTGAATATTCCATAACATCACATTCACTGAGTTAGATTCAGTACAATACAGACAATGGTAATTATTTAGCTAGATAGCTAGCACCTAGGAAGGGAAGGTTGCACATATAGCCCAATCTTGTCGTATCTCAGAAACTAAGCAGGGTTGGTACTTAGGAAAACTGCCAAGGAAGACTCTGCAGAGGAAGGCAATGGCAAACCACCTGTGCTTCTCACTTGCATTGAAAGTCCCTTGCTGGGATCACCATAAATCAGCTGCAACTAAAACCATTAGAAAACAAAGTGAAGGAATGGCTTATCTGAGGATTTCAGAAAGGAAAGGAAGATGTAAAATTGCTAATGTCAAAGAGATGATTTTTAAAAAATAGGTTAAAAGGGCAAAATTTAAATAAGAGAAAGAAGTAGGTGGTAGAGAAGAACAATAAATAAACAGAGACTGGAAGTCCAGTGTGGGAACAGATTTCAGCAAAGGACTAACTGGATCAGAAGGACTGACAGTAGAATGAGAAGGATATTTATTGGAAAATGTAACAAATACCCTTAAAACTATAGATTTTGATGAGTTTTCTCATTATCACTTTACAGCATGGTGCGCAAAGAAACTCTGGTTACAACTGTACTTTTGAATATTGATTTTAATGTGTCCAATGTTGAAAAGACAAAGGTCTCTGAAAGGCGAATCACATCAGAAAAGCCCTGGACTAACGCAGAGTGTAAAATATTTATTAATTCATGTAGCCTTCTATCAAAGGATAGGAAGCCAAGATTATGTATATCAAAGTGGAGGAGGTCACTGTGGAGCCAGGATCAGAGAACAAGGGAAGGGAGGATTGCTAGGAAAGTAAGATTATAGTGATGAGACAACTTCAAAAGGACTCTGAATTTAATGGAAATGTCCCCTTAACATTTAAAGAACAATTTTGTAGATGGCTTTGTGGTTTTATTTACTCTG
>NW_015174274.1:776873-780152 GCF_001447785.1 Gekko japonicus | reverse complement strand
TTGTGATGGGTGTCTATTATCTCAGAGAGGCAACAAAAACAGAACAATGTTGGTCTTGTACATGATGTGTAGCCACTGACTGTAGGTTATGAATGACTGGCACATTTTCATATGCCTCTGAATGCAGCAGGAACCTGCATATTCCATTGCAGGGTTGCCTCTGCATGGGACCACTCTTGCCATACTGGGGGTAAGTGGGGAACACATACAAAAACAAGAAAACACTGTGAACCCAATGTCTTGCAGGAAGAGGTGAAGAAAGTTGTCACACCCTTCTGAATTTACAAATCACAGCATTGGCTGACACTAAATGATTATAAGAGTATGGGTTCCCGCTTACTTTGTTTGAATGATCCTGCAACCTTGACGAAGTCTTCGAAATGTGCTTTTTCTATCTAGATGAATGTTGTCACAGCCACAGCATCTCTGATGCAGGGAATAAGTCATTTATCGAACATCTCAATTTAAACCTTAGTGGTCACTTTGCAAAATTCTTATTTGTTAATGGAATGTGTACATAATTTTTTATGGATATTATTAAAATATGGTATGACTCTTAATGGATATTGTAGAAATGTTGTATGACTCTCAGTAGTGGATGTAATTAGCAAGTAACCTTGATGGATGGAATGACTATCAGTAGAAGATTGATAAGTTTTTGAATGTATTTTATTATAGTGTTACACACGTTGTTTTCTTGATTTTGTATGTATACTGTTGTTGTATACTGGGGGTGCAGCAGTTTTTACACCATTCCAAGTAGCTCTCAAACATTCCTGTTAACCCAGAATTCTTCAGATAATATCCCAGAATGCAACGGTCATTCTTCCAGGTCCATAAAAGGATATACATTTCACTAGGTTGAACTGCTTCTTGCTGATGGCTGGCCTCTACTGAGCTAGACAACTACCCGAGTTTTAATTGGCTGAAGAGTTGAGGTTAAAATTCAGACAAAACCTGCACGTTTTTTTCAAGTGTTCCCTTTAATTCATTGTAATAGCAAAACTGTAGGGGAACTATTGACCTCAAAAGATCTATATGGAAATCAGAGTGCATACAAATGTGTATTAAAACTGCAGCTGCCGTACTCTGGAGCTGCATGTGCCACATTTCCCTCAGATTCATCTCTAGAGGGAAGCTATTTGATTATGTAGGTTTGTCACAGAAGCCAGCTGGGCACAGCACAGACTGGCTAGTAACCAGAGAGTTTGATACTAAAGAAGTATTGTTCTGCAATCCACAAACTTGTGATGTTTGGGAAGCCAAGATGGTGTAGTGGTCAGAGTCTGGACTAGGATATGGGAGACCCAGTTTCAAATGTGCTGTACCAGGAAAATTGGTGGGTAGCCTTGGATAAATTGCCCTCTCTCAGCCTACCTCACAGGGCTGCAAGTGAGGGTGACATGAGGAAAGGAGAACCATGTGCGCTGCCGTGACTTTCTCGGAAAGTGTAAACAAAATATCAATGCTTACATGGAGTACAGAAAATGGAATGTGTGTTATTCCCTTACATAAAAGGAAACTGTATTTGAGTCTCCAGCTGTTCCCTTTGGAGAAGTCGGTGTAGGATAAACAAGCCACACTCCGTCCAGTTCCTTTCACAGGATGGCATGGGAGCTTAAGCCAAGGGAACCAGCCGGTGGATTGTGTCTTTGCCAGATAACTTTATTAAAGGTTGAACCCTGACAACAATCAGAAAGGGCAGGGGGAGATATTTACAAGTGCAAGAAGCTGAGACTTTTTATCAGCAGCACACTGAGCAGATAAGGAGGAGGGCTGGCCCATCCCAGTGGCATGGCCCAAACACACTCTTTGCTTTGGATTCTCTACCGGGAAAACGAACGGAGCCGCTGACATTTCTGCTTAAAAGGAAGAATCGATGGATCTTTGTTTCCCCCACTGTCTGCCTCTTTGACCTTATTGTGTTGCAGAATAGAAAAAAAGGGGGGGGGAGGAGAGGAGTGTACAAAGAAGGGGCTTGTGCTCCTTGGACCCCCCCCCCCATCGCAGCGTTTTGATCAACACTCATTGGGGATGCTGTTCTTTGGGCTGTTGCCTGATTCGCTGCCTCTGCTCATTTCAGATTCTTGTCCCACTGTAATAAGTCACACTCTTTTCCAGCCATCATCCCTGTATTGACAGGCAAATGTCACCCATGTTTGATTGACATCCAATTGCTCCTGGATGCAGAAGTATGATTTAGGAATCAATTCTGCCTATTTGTTTTATGCAGCCTCGTTCTGTCTAGTATTGCAAAGAAACAGCGGTTGCTTAAGATCAGCTTTGGAGATCTCGGATGATACAAACTACTGTTCATGTTACAGAAGTTGGGTGGCCCATTCACCTTGGGGGGGGAAAAGACATCTCCACCATCAATCCAAAAAGCTGGGGGGGGGGAGCAGAGAGGCTGTGAAAGGAAAGAGAAGTCAGTCAAACAGCCACTATCCCTGCTTAGAAATAGGCACAGAAACTTCTTCCCTGTCCTTAACTTGCAGCCTCTTGCAGAAAAGATCTGGGGTCCGAGTGATTCTTCATCATCTACTTTAAATAGGGAATTGATCATTTTTTTCAAGGAAAAAGAGTGTCAGTGGAGAAAAGGAGACCCCCTCCCAAGTGATGTGTTTGGGGAAGATACAGATCAGGATTAAAACTGGAAAGCAAAAAAAGAAGCGAGGGGGACATGTGCTTCGTCCAAATTGCTTTCGCTGGGTTGCTGGGCGGATTGTAACAGGCTGCCCTTGTATTAAAAGTGATATTTCACATGACAGACGGAGGCCGCCGGGGGAACCATTAAACAAGAAGTGGAGGGTGACCTTTACATTCTGGATCAGTGATCTGAAGGTTATCCCAGAAGGTGCGAAGTAGATCTCTAACCCCCTCCTGGATCCGCTCGGGCAAGAGAGCTGTCATCACTCAGGTCTCGGCCAGGGAAATGCTCACGATTTCCCTTGCGCTGCTCCGCAAGGAGAGAAAGAGCGAGGGGGGCGGGGGGGGGAAGGGGAGAACGAGGGGAGGAAAACATTTCCCCGCTCCTGTCAGCGAGATGCCAAACTCTCCGCGAGTGGGATGAGCCCAGCAGATGCCGGGAGGAGATGCCAAGGCGGCTCCCCTTTTCCCGGCGCTTTCGGGCGCCTATAAATGAGTCCGGCGTCTCCTCCGCCAGCCTCCTCTCCTCCTGGCAGGTGGCTGTGAGCGCTCCTCGCCGCCCGCCCGACCGCCCGTGCAGCTCCAGGCAGCGCGCTCTCCCTCGGCGGCGCCCCGCGAATCCTTAATTGATAA
>NW_015174274.1:776040-776726 GCF_001447785.1 Gekko japonicus | reverse complement strand
GGACCGCGGGAAGGCAGCGAGAGAGGCGACCGGGAGGAGCAGCAGCAGCAGCAGCAGCAGCAGAAGGGGAAGTTGATGCGAGCTGGCACAGGCGGGGGGGAAAAGTCGATCGCCGGCAGCAGCATAAAAGTGCGAGAGGCTCCTCGGCGGGGGAAGCAGCGGCGGCGGCGGCGGCGGCAGCCACAGGTGCCCCAGTCGGGGATCTGGCGAAGGACACTTGCCCGGGCGCGCCTCCCCGCCGCCGGGAGGCCGAGGAGGGCGCGAAGCCCCCAGGGACGCGGGGAGGCTGCCCCGCGGTGTTTTCGGCTCCAGGAGGTGCCCGTCCCGCCATCAAGATTTTGTCCAAAGGCAGGCAAGAGGATCGCCCTGCGCTGAGCCGCCTGGTGGGCAGCAGGCGCCGGCTGATCGCGGCCGGCGCGCTGGGGGTGGTCATGGTGCTCCTGCTGGTCATCCTGATCCCGGTGCTGGTCAGCTCGGCCGGCACGTCGGCGCACTACGAGATGCTGGGCACCTGCCGGATGGTGTGCGACCCCTACGGCGGCACCAAGGCGCCCAGCACGGCGGCCACGCCCGACCGCGGCCTCATGCAGTCCCTGCCCACCTTCATCCAGGGCCCCAAGGGCGAGGCCGGCCGGCCGGGGAAGGCCGGGCCGCGGGGGCCCCCGGGAGAGCCCGGCCCGCCGGGG
>NW_015174274.1:774716-775648 GCF_001447785.1 Gekko japonicus | reverse complement strand
GGGGACGGAGCTGGGCCGCGGGTTGGGGGGGGGACCGTCCGTGCGCAGTCTTCTGGGGCGCACCTGCTGCCCCCAAGGCTGGGCAGATCCCTGGAGAGTGGTGACTTTTCCCCGCACAACTTTTGGGGCTTTGCATTGCTGCGTGATTGTCAGAAATGCAACAGGAGCGTTGTCCCCTTACTGCATTTGTTGTCACGGGGGTGGGGAAGGTTGCACCTGTTGAATTTCTGTCGGTGATGCAGCTAGAAAAAAAGGGTCCATAAATATTCCCACAAACGAAGGAAAGTAGAGAGCGATGGGAGGGGGGGGGAAGAATGTGGAAAAGTGGACAGTTTCTGGTATTCGATTTCGTATGACTAAGAAGTTCCTGCACTCAAAACTTTTTTTTCTTGAAAAAGTTGAGAGCTGTGATCGTTTGTGGCGAGGCCCTTGTGCTTTGCACATGCTCCAAGACACTTTTCATGCTCGGCGGCTGAATGTGCAGGTGGGCGGGTGCGGTCGATGGCAGCGCCTTCCGACCATTCAGGTGGAGGGAGAGCCGCGAACATCCAGGCGTCTCTGGATCAGAGGGGAGTTAGTGCGGGAGCACAGCTGGGAATCGAGGACCCAGGGAATCCGAGGAACGTGCTAAATAACAGGGTTACAGTAGGATCTTACTTCGGAGTAAAACCCACCTGCTCTAGTTGGGGTGTGTGTGTGTGTGTTTCGTGGGTAGCAAAGCAAGCTTGCTGCTTTCTCCAGTCCCGTTAGTTGCTCCTGTAGCCACAGTCCCTCTGGCTAAGGAGTTTGGGGAAACACCCTTTTTCCAACCCTTTCACACGCCCGTGGATGCCCTGGTGGTTCCCGTTTTCAGTATTCGTGCTCTGTGTGTGCTGCTGGTGTGCTGCTGGTGGCCTAACTCTGACCGGGGTTTGTGCAAACAGCCCCCCCCC
>NW_015174274.1:746173-774419 GCF_001447785.1 Gekko japonicus | reverse complement strand
GGGCGGGCAACTTTCCCCCCCCCCCGGTCCTTAACAGGCGCTGCTGTTGCGAGGGCCAAACAACGTGTCAGTAGTCCCTGGTTGAGGTGGGCTGGACGAGGCGACTCCCGCGCGTGGCGGCCTCTTCCGGGAAGCTTCCGTGTGGTGGCGGCTCTCTGCGCGGGTTCCCGGGGGCGAGTTCCCGCTCACAGGGGGCCCTCAGGGCGGGAGGGGGGAGAGTGTCGGATAAGGTTAAAGAAGGGGCTGCTTGTTCTCGTGTTTCACGCCTCTGTCCTTTGCGAGGAGGTGTGCTCCGCTTAAACCATGACGGAACTTCTGTTTGGGATTGAATGCCTGCACAGTATTCTTATATAGGACAATGTCGAGGATTCCCCCAAAACCATTTCTCCACCCCCCTCCCTGTGTCGAGATGGAAGGCAAAGTGTTCTCTTTGGCCCTTTACAAAAAGGAAATGAACTCTTTGCCTTGGAGTGGGACGTTCGAATAACCTGTAAAAGAAGGACTTCTGTGGACAAAGGGCTTCTCAGAAAGGGAAATGAAGTGAACAGTTGCCAGTAACATGAGTGCAACCCACTACATAGTTATACCAGCACAAGTAATCAATACAGGGTCCAAGAGGAAGTGCCACAGTACTCAATGGGGATAACTCCAAAGTAGCTGCACATAGGGGTCACAAATCTAAATCTGATGCAAAATCTTCATTGCAATCCTATGCAGAATTACTCCAGTCTAAGCCAATTGAAATCAATGGATCTAGACTGGAGTAAATATGTGAAGCTTTGTCTGGGGGCGTTGGTGGGAGAAGGAACCACACACCCTGGTATTACTCAGGAGATACTAGCATACTACTGAAAGAAAGTATTGTTTGCCTTTGTTTTCGGATAGTTGGCTAACAGACAAAAGCAAAACCAGGCAGATTTGCTCTGTGAGCCATCAGCACCTTCCACCCCTATCCCAATCTTTCCTAGGCCGAACATTAGAGATCATGAGAGCCTGTAGTGTAAAAGACACAGGAACCATCCATTTTAATTAGTCTTAAGTGGTGCTGCAATTGCTTGCTTACCATGGCTCTCTCAAGCAGTCCCCAGAGATCTGGCCCTTGTAAATCTGTATCTTCATCTTACATACTTAGCAGTAGCACGTGCATATAATTGTTTGCGCTCATCATTATCTGAGTAAGCAAGATGGATAAATGCAAGAAAAATTAGTTGGGAGTTTGCACTCGCAATGGCTTGGCTGCTATAAAAGTCCTGTAAAATGTTTATGAATGAAGTATAAACAACATTATAGGTATGTTCATAGTCAATCATAAAATGTAATTCCACAAACATGACGATCAACATTTAATTTACTTGAATGGCTGCTACAACTGCTACAAATCAAATCTGTAGTTTTTACAAATAATTTATCTAGGAAGAATTACAGATTTTATGTTCATTAATAAGCATTTATGTCATGCTAATAGCATACTGGGCCCTGTTCTGAGCAATAAATGACATTCTGCTCAGAGTGCTTGTTGGTTACTGTTGTCATGTTAAGAGACAGTCCCCAGAATCAGGCCACACTGAATCTTTGCTCTCTGAACATTAATTTACAAAGTACAGTAAGCATGTACTTTGTATACTGAACAAGAGTCCACAAAACTGAAACATGGGATTTCACATCCAGATATAGTACTTCAGACTGTAGGAATTTTGCCCCCCCCCCCCCCTCCTATGCAGAATTACTCCAGTCTAAGCCAATTGAAATCAATGGATCTAGACTGGAGTAAATATGTGAAGCTTTGTCTGGGGGCGTTGGTGGGAGAAGGAACCACACACCCTGGTATTACTCAGGAGATACTAGCATACTACTGAAAGAAAGTATTGTTTGCCTTTGTTTTCGGATAGTTGGCTAACAGACAAAAGCAAAACCAGGCAGATTTGCTCTGTGAGCCATCAGCACCTTCCACCCCTATCCCAATCTTTCCTAGGCCGAACATTAGAGATCATGAGAGCCTGTAGTGTAAAAGACACAGGAACCATCCATTTTAATTAGTCTTAAGTGGTGCTGCAATTGCTTGCTTACCATGGCTCTCTCAAGCAGTCCCCAGAGATCTGGCCCTTGTAAATCTGTATCTTCATCTTACATACTTAGCAGTAGCACGTGCATATAATTGTTTGCGCTCATCATTATCTGAGTAAGCAAGATGGATAAATGCAAGAAAAATTAGTTGGGAGTTTGCACTCGCAATGGCTTGGCTGCTATAAAAGTCCTGTAAAATGTTTATGAATGAAGTATAAACAACATTATAGGTATGTTCATAGTCAATCATAAAATGTAATTCCACAAACATGACGATCAACATTTAATTTACTTGAATGGCTGCTACAACTGCTACAAATCAAATCTGTAGTTTTTACAAATAATTTATCTAGGAAGAATTACAGATTTTATGTTCATTAATAAGCATTTATGTCATGCTAATAGCATACTGGGCCCTGTTCTGAGCAATAAATGACATTCTGCTCAGAGTGCTTGTTGGTTACTGTTGTCATGTTAAGAGACAGTCCCCAGAATCAGGCCACACTGAATCTTTGCTCTCTGAACATTAATTTACAAAGTACAGTAAGCATGTACTTTGTATACTGAACAAGAGTCCACAAAACTGAAACATGGGATTTCACATCCAGATATAGTACTTCAGACTGTAGGAATTTTGCCCCCCCCCCCCCCAAGGTGGAATAATGAAGCAGAAATTGTTGAATGTTGGTACTGGGGAATACCAGTGTACCATAACCAGATGAGAGTCTTTCAGGTCCTTTCAGTTTTGTGTTGCAGGCAGGAACGCAGATGGAACCATCAAAGGCTGGTAAATTAATCTAATATGCCACTTAACCTTTTGTTTATGGTTCCTCACAAGTACTGTAAAAATGAAATTACAGGGACATCAGTAGCAATTAATCAAATTAGCAAAAGCGTACCATAAATAGTGCCTCTAAAGATGAGACCACACTGGTTCAACAGTAAACACAGCAACAGGGAATTGGCCAGGTCTCACACACTCCAGTTCACAATACAACTTTATAATGTTGCCTATTAGAAAGCATTATTTCTTTTTAACACTTGATGGAAATAAAAATAGAACACAACACAGCACATGGCATTTCTTTATGAGCATAAATATTAAAATAAGCCTGAAGACAGTCTAAGTACATAATCCCAGACATTTATAAATTGCTTAATTTAGACACTACACAAACAGAACAGACAAATATTGATTGTGCAGTGCCGAATTCATATTACATTTATGCAGTCATAAGAAATCCTTAAGCCATTTTTTTAATATTAGGGAGCAGTTTTAATGAATTGGATATATTAGACTGAGATTTGATCTTGACAACTAATGAACTGTGAGAGTAGTTTTCTATACAAAATAGGGGAATTTTCATTTGGAAACAGAGCACACAGAAGCAGACCTGTACTGTAGGAAAACATTACCGTGTTGTACCTGTATATCATTCAATAGCATATATTGAATATTTCAAGGACTCCCATGTAACACATTGCCTTCCTTAATAGTTAGACAGCTTAAATATAGAAGTGCTGAGACTATAACATAATAGGTTTGCTTGCAGTTTTAATGTCCCTGTACGCCTCTATAACCCGACGAGGTGAGCAATCATGAAACGTATGCAATGTACACTGCATTAATTGTTTAATTTTGAGATACCTTTAATACATGTACAGCAAGACACCTGGGATTCTTCCAAGACTGTCCTCATGGGCTTTAAAAAGAAATTGCAATGGCTACTGCCACCACCCACAAAAGAAGCAGAAACCATAAAGGTAGCATACCGCAAATGGGATTGAGGTGAATGCATTTGCAAGGCATTGTAGCTGTTCACAAAATGACTGCAATCTGCAAAGTATTTTTAGGAGCTCAATCGATAAATCATTCTTTTAGTGCAGACAGTGTCCATTGCTGTGGAGTGTAGGTCTGCTATCTTTACACAGTGTTTGTTTATAATGATATATGAAGCACATTTAATGCCAAAGCCAATAGAGTTCACGTCACTTGGTGACAGAAAACAACAACAATCATACTGGCTGTGATATAAAATGTTACATAAATCCAAAATGTAGCATTTAAATACAGTACTAATAGAATATGAGTAATAATTTAAGCAGATATAGTAAAGCATAATCCAATTCACTGCAACTCATTCTGTAATAATTTCAGTAAACCCAAGTATATATTCATCTTTACTGTTTGTAACATCAGCAGTGAACTCAGATCAGGTTACATTTTTAGGGATGAATATTTCTGGGGTGAATGACCCATGCCACCAGCGGGTCATTAATCCTTAGGACGTTTGCTATAAATTGATAAGTAGTGCTTAAAGAGTGGTCAAGACAGTTCACTTCAGTAAACAATATAATATTTCTGAAGTCATGACTCTAAAGAGGACCGCCTTGGATATTACTATACAGCATGTCAGCTTAAATTAGAACATGTGTTAAGCAATTACAAATCTTTTAAGCCTTTCTGAACCTTCCTATATGATGCAGAAGAGCAGGGTTTTTCCTGCTTCTGTGATTTCTAAGCTTTATAATACCCTATGAGCACTAGCATGGTGAATAGCCTTATCTATTGTTAACATTTCATTCTGTATTAATGTGGGATCATACCACATGAAATTTTAATCTGAAAACCCATCACTTATGTTTTTGAAAGGCAGGCATGGAAATCTTTTGACTTACTGTACTTTTGTTTCAGTTTCAAAAAGATTTAAAAAAAGAATCCAGCATATTGCATGCCAAGTCATGCATTATTTCTTAGTTCAGGTTAGCAAAACCACTAAATCAGTAACAGCTCTGTTGAAGAGTGACGGAATAGAGACAGGCGACAAAGCAGATGACATGTTGTTGCACTAACATAAATCGTACACAAATAAAAAGGTAATGGATTTTACTAGTGGAAAGGAATTGTGAATAAATAACTAAAATCACATTCTATTGAACTGGACTTTATGTATTTCTGGGTTGGCAGGCTTCTACAGTTACAAACTTTTATTAATATGGCAATCATATCAAGAAAGTATTATTTAAAATGCAAACAAAACCTTTAACTTTTAAGCGTGATGCATGATAAAGGACTCAAGATTGTCTAAATATGAGAAAATAGACATATATTTAATGAATGGTTTTTATTAAGCCAAGCAAATTAAGTGTAAAGAGAGTTGTTTCGGGGAGCTGTGTTGCTTCCTTATTTATTAAAATTACACCAGTGAGGATGCAAAATTGATTGACTCAATGACAAAGGCATCAAGGAATAGTTCTACATGCTCATTCTTTCTCTGCACAATCTTACATGCTTTGTATTGTAAGAGGCCTGATTTTTACCCTAAGCAATAGGAGTCAAGTACAATGTTAGGTTCGTCTACTTGTATAAATTTCCTTCTGAATAGTGGCTGGGTCCCAAAGTACTGTTTAGGCTAAGAAAGTGGGCTTCTGATAGCTGAATATCTTTGGCTTCTTGAATTACTTTCATCCATGTCTTATTACAAACTGCTTTTGAAAGTCAGGGATACAGATAAAGAAATAACAATTTAAAGACCCTTTGGGCCAATGGAACTAGTTTCCTAGTTCTTTTTGCCACCTTGGTTTAAAGCTAGGACACCAATGAGGTATGGTAGCTAAAATGATGCACTTTGAGGAGTGTGTGCTAGTTTGAGTTCACATTCATCCTTAAAAGGCCCCAGGATATGTGGCACATGATATAGCAGTTTTGCTGAAACCAAGCAGGCCTCGATCTGGTAGTCCCTGGATAGTAGACATCCAGGGAAGCCTCTTTTGAGTTCTATGAAGGAACAATGTATGAGATAAATACTGTCAGATAAATAAGGTCCTCAACCTAACGTGAAGATAAATTAGTCTCTCAACCTAACGTGAAGATAAATGAACCACCATATAGGCCACCCTAAGCTTCTTAGAAGGGCAAAATGAAAATTGGGGGATTAGGAAGATGTAGTGGTGGTGGGGTTATACATCCAGCCTAATGATGACAGGCTTGAGTTTAAATGTTTTGCTATGGTAGAGGAAGTAATACAAAGCAGGTCTACTTAGAAGTAAGTCACACATTACTCAGTTGGCTTACTCCTAGGAAAGTGTCCTTAGGATTGCAGTCGTAGTCTACTGTGATATATCAATAACCCGGAAAATCTACAGCAACTAATTATATTGCTGAAGAAAATATCCACCAAAAATTATGCCCCAAAGAGCATCTGAAGGTGCCAGCATGCCAGTTCCATGCCAAAGTACTGGTGTATGTTGAAGTGATAAACCATAATATTCTTTGGATGTCTGTTTCCCTTAGGTCCGAGCAAGCGCAATTGCTCAAGATGCGGATCAAAACTACGATTATGCCAGTAACAGCGTCGTTCTACACCTGGAACCGGGAGATGAGGTCTACATAAAATTAGATGGAGGAAAAGCACATGGAGGAAACAACAACAAATACAGCACGTTTTCTGGATTTATAATTTATGCTGACTGATTTCAGGAATCAAAAACTAAAATCACATTCTTCTGAGCATAAGTGATGGATTCACGTGGCAAAAGTCAACAGAACAAGAATCCCAGAGGATACTGGCTGTAGACACCTCATTAATGGGGCAAAATGCTACCTGACTCACATCTGTGCAACCCAGAGAAAGTGTTTTAAAAAATAGAGCAAGTTAAGCAGATGTGTGACCCACTATCGCCAAAGCAAAATACTCCTTGTTGTTAGTGTCCATGTGAATGAAGTCCTATATAGATCACAACTTTTATAAGGAAAAAAAACCTTTAAGCACTGAATTATTTCTCAAGCGTATATGATACTTTGGTGTGCTATGATCTTGCTGCTTTTATTCATCCATCAGCTTTGGTCTTTGTGACTTACCTGCTAACAATGATGCGTGTGGAGCCAACTCATAGTATGTGGTGAGGAATCATTTTACAATAAAAGGAAGATGTAACTGAATTCTGCTTAATCCCACTGAAGGAATTATTTGTACATCCATTCCCCTTACCTAGAAATAGAAAATTTCCTACTCCAGGCTTTTAGCTGCAACCTCATTGTTTGTGGGTGCATGTCCAGGTTTTCATATTACTCTAGTACAGTTCTATCTAATTCTCAGTTTTGTTCTGCCACCCCTGATTTCTTAGACATCTACTCCAGTGTGCATGAAGAGCTCTGCCACCCCATGAGGCTGTCTCATTCAGTTCAATAGAAGAAGCAAAATGCATGTGCAAATTCGTGTACACAGACAGATTGGAAATGGATGAGCAGCCTGCACAAAGCAAGAGCTCACCGTGCACACAGTCCTCTGAGCCTCTGTTTATCGTAACAGGAAGCCGAGAGAGAGGAAAGTGGGAGACTGTTAAACTCAGTAAAAGATCCAATTTAGATTTAAAAACACCATATACTGACCTCAGCGATGCTAGTTAACACAGCTTGCTATTTTCACCTGGTATATAATTTGATGCTTTATTATTACAAACCATCTAATGAAGTGTACAGAGGCACTACCTCCCCTCTGCCTTTCTAGGTCTTTATTTAACAAAGTTACCGCCTGTCCCTGGTGTCATGAGCATGTTTTCCATTATCATGACAGTGCCCACAACTGCAGCATTTTCTGCTACAACCGTGAATAAAAGCTGTCGGTTCATGTGAAATACAGTAAATATGGGCACTTGAATAGCACCGTGTCCTGCTGCCCCGTTTCTTGATAGAAGCAGGAGTCCCCCACCAAAGTGCTGTCAAATTGCAGCCCATTTGCCTTACTCCATAAATTGGCAACTAAACCCATACTTCAATTTCTTGGAACCTGTCCACACACATGCACAACTGCAGGGGAGCGCCTTTCCTGAGTAAATACCAGGTGCTGTGGTACCTGAGTAAATACCAGAACTGAGGAAGTAGAGCTGATCTCCCCCGCCCCCCGCAGCACTTTTCCTGAGCAGAGTATCACAGTAGAAACCCACCAGTTAGTCCTGGCCTTGCAGTCATGGTATCTGCACATGCGGCAGCTGCACAGATTAGTACTTCAGGAAGTCACCTCCATGCATCTTGGTGTGAGAGAGAGTGGGTGAAAGAAGCCTTAGTCATGTGACAAAGATCGAATGTTGGTACCTGGCTATTTTATAATTATGTAAAGAGTAGTAAAGCATTCCTGTAGTCTAATTAGAGTGTGGGTTGTGCCAGCATTTGTTTAGAAGGGGGTGTGCTGGTAAACTGTACTACTGCAACATCACAAAATCAAGACCTTGTATCATTACCACAACCAGATATGCAATTGCATTTGTCATGTGCAGACTAATTTCCCAGCCTCATCTCAGTAACAGTCCTGTAAATTAGGCCCATATCTCCCCATTTTTACAGTTTGGGGATTAAGGATGACGTCTGATCTGATTTACCCCAAAACCACCTGCAGAGTTCACAGTTGTGTGTTACTTTCTCCAGGTTTGCCACCTTAGTCATTACATTATCTACTCTTGTTTTCATTAAGAATATGTAAATATCCAGACAAGTTTAAAATCCTGTTTATTTTAAGCCAGGCAAGAATGAGTGCTGTGAAGCAATTCATCTTGTATATAAATTTCTAGTTAGTTTCTATTTTGCTTAACATAAATGTTTAGATTTTATATATTAAAAAAGCTTCAATGGGACCATTACATAGAAAGTTATGAAAATAGGGTGCTGAACTAATGGGGTATGATTAGTTTTAACTTTAGTCCAATGCAAAGAGGCCTTGCTATAGTGGGATTATGAAATATATGCATATTATTAAATGTAAAACAAATATGCAAAGGAAATTTTCAGATGTGATATTCGTGTTTAATCAAGCCTATTTTTCTTATACCAAAAGAAGTTCAACAGAGATTTGTTGGTTTTATTTCCATAAAAACCCTTTGTCACAACACTTCTATAAATAAGGTGCTTGTTTTAAAATAATTAAAAAATATTCACTATACAATTTATAGTAGCAGTTCTAGGAGACTCTTTAACTGTACTGTGAAATCCATCTCTGAAGAAGTTTCCTGCTACAATATGGTTGTTGCATCCATCTCCTGTGTGTATTTACACTTATTTCCACAGACGCCTATGGTGAGTTACCTACCGATAAAGGTGTTTAGGATCAGCATATTATGGAACATCCAAGGTGCAAAAGGAGACATTTATATTAATTTAGAATGTTAAAGCATGATGGCAGCCAGATATCTAGTTTCTCCATTTAATAGATTCTGCTACAAACAGAAAACATGAAATTTCATTTTAAAAATCAGACAATTTGCTCAAATACCCAAAATATCATTCTCTTCTTTTATAATCTACTCCTATTTTATAAGCATTTTAAGTCAGCTATTAAAACTAGAAAATCCACTCAACCTTTGAAGTTCGTCATTATCCCCCCCCAAAAAAGTCATTCAGTTCCTAATGTTTTACCAGTCTATTATGTTGCAATTTTCATTAAACCGTGTGATTTCTGGCTAAATTACTCCAGTGCTGGCATCAATTTATAATGCAATGATTATTTTTTAAACTTAAATTCAATATAAGCATATGGTATTGTGACGGACTGCATTTAAGAAGCTTAGAAGTGCTGTAAAAACAGCTGAAGGACTGTGAAGGGTTAATTCTTCACAGAAACAGAGGGCCTTGAGTGACAGGCTCCTCCAAGCAATCTGATTGGCTAACATCAGTTGAGCAGAGAAAGTATTGAGAGAGCTGCATGCTGAGGAAAGAGTTAGTCAGATTTCTGCCTTGACTGAATTCAGTTTGATTTCAGCCCCAGCTGAGAAGAGTTGAGTACTGACAATTTCGGAATTCAGTTTTAACTGAGAGCAGTTTAACACAGACAGGAGAAGTGAGGGAAAGTTGGCAAGGAAGTTTGGGAACTAGGAGAAGACTCCCATTTGGGCCAAGGAAAGGGGATAGATCTTCTAGAGAGAGAAGAAATTCCATACCCAAACAGGGAGTTAGCGCCGAAGAGTACAGAGATCCCTGGTCTGGTGTGGTTAGACACTGCCTGTAGAAACCTTAAGGGTCAGTTAAAAACTCAACACAAGTACTGGTGTTTCAAGAGAAGGGGTCTGGGTACTGGAAAGAGTACCAGCCTTCTAGAAATCAAAAGAGTCATAAAATAATCAAAGAAAGTGTGCTGGAGTGTTTGGGAAAACACTGGAAAAAAGCCTCTCAACATAAAGATTTAAGTCACTGTGAAAAGCTTAAGAAACTATCAATAGCCTGAAACGTAAGAACTAAAGTCTGTGCACGTACTGGTTTTACCTCAGAAATTTCAACCCTTTATTTCACCTGACCTTTCCCCTCTATGTTAAATAAAATATTTTGTTATTTTTGAATTTCAAAATGCCTTGAGTGCCATTTAAATTGTTTAAGTTAAAGCAAGCTCCTGATCCTTCCCTCAGGTTCCTGGACTGAGCCAGCAGCCAAAATATCGTACTGTGACAGGGTGGGACAGCCAGGGGTCTTCAGGAAAGAAGAAAACACATTACTAGGGCAGCTGTCAGTAAAGGGAAATTTTTTTTGGAAAGAGATACTGAAGAAAAATGTCTCCTCTGAGGGAGGGGGCCATCATAGGTATCTTTTTGATAGAAAAACGTTTATTTGGTAGGAAAACTTTTAAGTTATTCTCAAAAGTATCAAATAGCACATTTCAAGAAGACACTAATCATGTTACAGAGAGGTAGCGAGTGCCAAAGGGCTATCTTTCAGAACAACAGCTCTTGCCTTGTTGGAAACTGCCTTTGACATTCAGGAGATTTCAATTGTTGCTTGTGATGTGAAAGGCGAATGTACGCATTTCTTAAACATGCACAAAGGTGGTCAAGTCAACTTTGAGCTGGTCAAGTCGACTGTGAGCTATAGCTAGATATCCACAACCCATATGAGTAATATGGGGACTTCATTGCCATAGGATATCTAAAGCTGGGCACGTTTGAAAGTACAATAAACCCTTGACATTACATTGCCATTTTTAACAGATATGACCTTTAGATAAATCAGCATTTCTCTCTGTTTAGGTCCACAGAAAAGAATAAAGGTGGGGGTTTTTTTAAACTAATATCGCGACAAACTGATTTGTAAATCATGGGCTTTGTTATAAAAGCTCATTAAACTGTATTACATTTTGGCTTTTGGTATTTTCTATTCACAATTATTAGTGTTATAAAATTTTCCCAAACTGGAAGAGTGAACCTATTATTTGGATTCCATGAAAAGTTGTTTTTTTTATGATGTACAATAGGTTTGGTTTATTGAAGCCTGTTCTCTCATGCAGAGACAGGCATGTGCAAGCCTATTGAAATTGCCTCACTCTGTAGCATTGCGACCATAGATTTCACCCAGATTTAATGCTCATAAGTGCACTGTGGTCAGTGGATGTTAAGACACCTTCAAGTTATCATATATTTTTCCAGTTCATTCTTTATAATGCCATTACAATATTTTTATTCATTAATTTCCCCCTATAGTGCTTTTACAGTGCAATCCTAAGAACAGATTCCTGTCAGTAAGCCCTACTAAATAGACCTGAGTAGGACTGCTCTCTTATGTTTTGTCATATTCCATTTTATAGAATTATTTAAATGTGACTTTTTTAAAAAAACCTTTTTTAAAAAAACCTTAAACAATATCTAGCTAATTAGCAGTAACACCAGTACTTAATAGAAAGCCCATTTAAATGAAGTCAGTAAATGCATTGCCACTTACAGTTGCAATACTGTGTATATTTACTTGGGTATAAGACCCTTAAGCTAATGGGTCTTCTGAGTAAACGTGCCTAGGATTGGATTGTGAGTCTCCTGAACTAGCACAGCTGATACATGTCCTCTTTAAAACTGAAAGACTTTACATGTTTAAGATCAGTATTCGGAAAGTCTTTGAGTATAAGTGTTTGCTTAACTCAACTGCTCATAGGAGGGATCCAAAACACCAGGGGTCATTTCATAGAAAAAGAGGAGCAGGAGCTCATTAGCATAACTTATTTGCATATGCCACACCCGCTGACATCACCGGAAGTGTGTCAGAAGGCGACACCCACTGCTCAGGCTCCACTGGACTGTTTTGGATTGCTAGCTATTGGGGGGGGGGTGTGCAGATCTGTCCTCACAGAGGAAAGAAGAGCTTGTACCTGAATAAAACTTGGTCTTAAAGGTGCCACTGGACTGTTTTGGATTGCTAGCTATTGGGGGGGGGATGTGCAGATCTGTCCTCACAGAGGAGGGAGAGCTTGTACCTGAATAAAGCTTGGTCTTAAAGGTGCCACTGGACTGTTTTGGACCGGGGGGGCGGGGGGGGGGCTTTACAACTAACCTGGCTGCTTCTTGCTCTAACTGAGGGCTGCTGGGAGCAGGGGGTGGGGCTTGTTGAATGTGCCCGCCCCCTGGGCTCTTTACTGCCGGAGCTCCGCTCCTGTGTGCTCCTGCAGGAAATGACCCCTGCAAAACATTATGGCTCCAGTGAACAGACTGCAGTCTTTCAGGCCCCCTTCCAATAGCACCCATTGACACCCAGGGAACTGACTGGAATGGCATTTGGTACTTCTCAAGCAGCTGGGGTAGAAAGCTTTTTTTAAAAGGAAAACTCTCATGCGTATCCTTAAGTGTACTTCTGTGCAATCCTAAACAGAGTATGTTTAGGATTGTACGGTTCAATATGTACACAGAGATCTCTAGATCCCAGCAAAGATTAGGCTGGGTTCTAGCACTATTGCATCCTGGAGCAACAAAAGCCCTCGTAATTGCTACACCAGCCTTAGCACAGCACGATGTTGTTGTGAAGGCTGTCAGAGTATCTGCAGGAGCACTGCACAAATGTTCCTTCCGTTCCCCCTTCCCCCTTTTTCTAAAGCAGCTGCGGTGATTTTAGAAATACTTAAGCTTGTATCCTAGCTCTCTGCTCAGCAAAATTTTAAGCCTTCTTCCAGGCTTCCTCCGACCAAAGTGGCTCTTCCATCTGAGGAATGCTGCAACCTCTGTTAAGTAATGTATTAGAATACAAACCATAATAGTATATAGGGTCGAGCTAAATGACTCTTCTCCATTTGAGAAAACTTGTGTTAAACCAATACCTGAGCTTGCAATGCAAAGAAATGGGCTTGACATTATATGGAAAGCATGCCTGCTGTACTGTAAAATGACGTTTGATAAATTTGTGGGAACCTGATTACTGTTATGGGTTTATCCAAAGAATTAGTGCTTCAAATTACCATTTTCTGCTGTAGCAAATATAACCTCAGAAACTTCACATGTAGTATACCCATACTTATTTTTCCTACTTAAAGGTCAGCCACTGTTTGGGATTCTCTACCAATAGTTTATCAATTTTATTTTGTGATATGCCTCTAACTAACATTTTGGGGACTATGTTTTCAAGGATATGGGAATAGCCATGACCTCCGTATTTCTTCAGTCTGTTCTTTGTGTGTATGTCATGGGCAACTACAATTTTGTCTTCATAGCCTTCATCAATCAACATCCGAACTCTGCAAAATACAAACAATGCATATTTGTCAATGTCTAATTCGTACTAATCTGATGGTAATGTAGTAATAATTCTTGAATATAGATAGAAACAGTATTATTAATGAGAGGATGTAGTCTGCTAGGTTTAAAATATAATATGCACAAGTAGGTAAGAGAGACACCCCAGTTATTGTTTGTTTAAGCATCATCTTTTGGCTGAACAACTGTGATGTAATAATATTCATGACCAGTGTTCCCTCTAAGCTGAGTTAGTGTGAGCTAGCTCACAGTTTTTTAGCCTCTGGCTCACACATTTTTGTCTTAGCTTAGGAAGGATGGCTCCAGAGCACATTAATTTATGCAGTAGCCAAATCGCTTGCACACAACATTAATGCCAGTAGCTCACAAAGTAGAATCTTTGCTCACAAGACTCCACATCTTAGAGGGAGCATTGTTCATGACTATTCTACACAATCAAAGGAAAATGGTCAGTGACATAATATTTGTAAGCAATTTGGCTTCTGAAGGGAAAGTGAACTACCACTTTGGCTACGAAACTCCTAGACATAGCCGTAGAAGAGAGCAGAAGAGATTGGATTTAAACCCTGCCCTTCATTTAGAGTCTCAGGGCAGTTTACAATCTCAGAAAAGATTGGATTTATACCCTGCCCTTCACTCAGAGTGGCTTACAATCTCCTTTCCCTTCCCATCCCCACAACACCCTGTGAGGTAGGTGGGGCTGAGAAAGCTCTGAGAGAACTTGTGACTGACCCACAGTCACCAACAGCTGCATGCGGAGGAGTAGGGAATCAAACCCAGTTCTCCGGGATTAGAGTCCACACTCTTAACCACTACACCAAACTGGCTCTCCTAACTGTGTAACTGACAACTGAGTGCCAAACCAGACATGATGGTGTCCTTGTGGCTGCCCCTGGACGCCACTGCCATTTTAAGTTGTTTTAAAAATCCTGATCAGGCCTGCAGTACAGTGGGCTGAGTTGCTCCTGTTCTCTTCCTGCACCTTATCAAGTGCCAAAACGGCTGCACCCCTCCCCCCCAACAGCTGTTTCAGCACTTGAAAACTCTCCGGGGGTTCAGTGCTGTGTTGCATTTTACTTGCAGCATTTTTAAAATCACCCTAAAATGCATCCACATCCCCATGAGGACACCATCACATCTACTTTAGACCTACGTAAGACTGTTGTCTAGCCCAAGGGAAAACTCACAGTACCATCCCAAGCAGAGTTGCACCCTTCTAAATCAAATGAAGCCACTGTAAGAGTCAAAAAGGAAAGAATGCAGTATTACTGGTCAACGAAGCTCTTCCATGAAAAGCTATCATCCACTTTCAAAATGTCATATACTGCTTATGAAAGATGCTTGGGCTTTAGCCATTTGCCTTTTATCTTATAGAACAATTCTTTGCATATGCTCCTTGCTTTATGAACCTGATCATGGGACGGCATACCCAAGAGGATTTTCTCTTAGCTATCTCATGTATCAGCACTAATTAAACACTGATGCAGGAAAGAGAATGTGTCTGGTAAAGGCATTACTAATATAAGTGGTTTTGCTTCATAATGGGTGCAATCCTAAGAACACATTCCTAGGAGTAAGCCCCAGTTAATAATATGTGACTGACTTCTGAGTAGATTCACTTACGATTGCTCCCTACACCCTGTATGTATGAGACTCCTGACTCTCCTATTATTGTTGTGGTTTGCTGTTGTCTGCAAATCCTATTCACTCCAGTGCCTAGTTCAGAAATTCTGGCCAGTCTGTTTGGTCTAGTCAATAAAAAACTGGAGTAGAACATGAGTGATCTGAATTTAAATCTTTGTTCAACCATGGGCTGTTTGGGCATTTGCTCCTCATCAGTCTGAACAATATAATCAGGTGATTTGGTCAACAGCAACAACAGAGTTGCCAGTATTGCTCAAATAAATGAGCAGAGCTTCACATTATGACTGCAAGTATATTTGAGCTAATAAGCACTAGATTACAAATATGTAATAGAAATTTATTTTGAGAGGATTGTAGTAGTTTGAGCCATCTCAATTTTTCCCCCTCCAGGCCTGTTGGCCATCCTATATGCCACCTCTCCAAGAAAGTGTCCTGTCCCTTTAACAGAAGTTTAGTATGTAAATCAGGCAGCTTAAGCTTTTCATGGCAAACAGTATCACCTGGTAAATAACATCTCATTATGCCTCTATTAAAGGGAGAGGACATTTTTCCTCCAGTCAGTTGGCAACCAGAGTGGCATACGTATGAATTACAAGCAAGTTCCACTGATTTCAATGGAAAATGAACTACTCTCCGCATCATTTATCTCACCCCTCCCCGTTACTGAACTACGCCACCAATAAATTGATAAAGATATCTAGACAAAACTGCTATTTCGAGAGACATACTTATAGATGCATGTACACATTCATGTATTTACATATCTTTTTATTTGACATTATCGGAGCTGAACATGAGTACGCCTGAAAAATATTTGCCCCCTCAAATATTTATACAAAGAGACGGGGGGCCAGTTTAATTTGTATGAGTTTATGTTGAATGCAAGTCAAACATGAGCAGACTATGAATTTTAAAACCATCCTGCCATTGTCCTAGTCTGTTCAGCTGTTTAATGGCATTTCTAGCATAAATGCATATACAATTCTGGGAGGGAAGTGATATTATATCCCTGTAAGAATCCACCACCACTTTTGTTCAGTCCCAGTTTAAAAGAAGGAATTGCTGTTGCTGGGGAAGAGGAATGCTGCATTATACACTGAACAAAACTACTGTTACAACCAATAGCAGAAGCCACTATGTCTAATATCTTTCTGTCTGCACAACTCCCAGTCACATCTCACTTTCATTTGTCACAACCCTGACTCCGAGGTTCAAGGAATGATTTCATGATGTGTTGTAATAGGGCAGGACAGCAGGGAGAAGTTAAAACAGCACCCATGCCTTTACTTAACACCTATTTTAACTTCACTTCTAATGAAGACAACAGCAAGATATAAGGAAGATATTATTACCCTGGAACAGGCATATCAAACTACCTTACTCTGAAAGTGTCCTCATGCAGACACAGTTCAGAAGCAGGCATATGTAAACAGTTTGGTAACAATCGCTGTGTGCCATTAGTTTCAGTGCTACCATTTCCTTTGTTAATGTGATTATTGCCAACTGCCTGGAGAAAAAGTGCCCTGTACCTTTTAATAGAGGCTTAACAGGATATTGTTTACCTCCATGTCATGAAAAGCTTCAGCAGCCCATTTCCTCACACTAAGCCTCCAGTAAAGGGAAAGGATGTTTTTCTCCAGGCCTCCTGGCAACCACGGTGATTATATACTATCCAGAAGTAAGATATCTTGAAACACGTATTCTTCTGCAGCCAGATTCGAGTGTGTCTCATGTTGGTCTGAAGCAGCAGAACAAAGTTTGAGTTCAGCAGCACCTTTAAGACCAATGATGTTTTTATTCTAGGTAGCACCTTTAAGACCAATGATGTTTTTATTCAAGCTTTCACGTGCAAAGCACACTTCTTCTTCAGATCAGACAGGTATCTGGTGGAGTGTGCATGCACATGAAAACGTATACGCAGAATTAAACTTTGTTGGTCTTAAAGGTGCCACTGGACTCAAACTTTGTTCTTCTGCTGGACTCAAACTTTGTTCTTCTGCAGCCAGTCCTTGCTTTATTTCTCATTTCACAGTGGTGTGAATAAGGGCTGGGAGAGGCACAACTCTTTATTGTATAAGATCTGGAGCAGTCTCTAACCAGGCATGGACAGCAGAACAGGATGCTCCCTTCCCAGAGCTCCTCCCCTTGTTTGCGGCAGTTCCTTCCTGCATTCAGCTTCCTTTGTTTTCATCATCAATCAGGATTAAAGACCAGAAACTCATTGACCTTGGTGGTGGAAAGTACGGTCACATCACAGCTGATTTATAGAGACTCCACAGCGTTTTCAAGCCAAGAGGCGAGCAGAGGTGGTTTGTCAATGCCTGCCTCTGTGTAGCAACCCTGGACTTCTTTGGTGGTTTCCCATCCAAGTACTAACCAGGGCCAACTCTGCTTAGTCTCTGAGATCAGGCTAGCCTTGGCCACTGAGGTCAGGGCACGTCGACTTTAACCACAGTTAACATTAACCATCATAACCAGGATTTGAAAACTGCAAACTCCGACCAAGAGGGAACCCAGTTAGTATTATGAAGCCAAACCAGATTTCAAAAAGGCACAGACTATTTGTTATACTGTGGCCGTGTTAACCACCAACACAGTGGGGCGTGGGAGGGAAACTGAAGGAGTACCAAGGGCAGGCAGGACAGTAGTGCTAAACCCAGCCACTAGGGTCAGGTCCGGAGAGGCGGCACACAAATCTTCTAAATAAAAATAAACCCAGAAGCCATTCGTTTCCTTCTGAAACTGCTTCTCCCCAACCGTTTTTCTCCCAGCAAGGGCTACTGAACGTAGCTGTCAAACAGGGTTGCTAGCTCCAGTAGGCATTTCAGTGACTATACATTTATGATGTTCTCATACATACCTTAATATTCTCTCATTGTCACTTGGCATATCAATATCTGGACTCATGTGGTAGAAAATAAATTCTGTTCCAAAAAGGTCATACTCTAAGTAGCATCCAAGTTTTGCAAATTCCAACAGCTTCTTCTCATCAAATATGGTCCTGTACAAATCACAATATATAATTATACAGTGTTAACATACTTAAAGCCAACTTGCAGCAGGCTGAAATATTTCATCTCATTTTTAAAAAGCCTTCCAATTTTAAAAAAGGTTGGTTTGTAACTCATTGAAATCCCAGCATTCAGACAATGCCGTGTTTAGAAATACTGCTCTTCCCTGAAATTTGGTTTATCATTAGACTCACTGGCTATCATAGTTTAGATTTCTTGCTGTAATCTTTTTTCAGTATTCAGCTACAATCTGAAGTCAGTGAGTGAGGAACTCATAAATAGTCCGTTATAAATAAATATTTCCTGAACTTGTCTCGACTCCTTATTTTGTAGTCTATTCAGAACATTTTCATTCCGGCTGTCACAGTAAGTGAATGTTTAATAAGACCTGTTTATATTTTCTTTACCAATATTCCTCAGTACACGGTTCAAGGTGCTGGTTCTTACTTTTAAAGCCCTCCACATACCTGAAGGATTGCCTGTCCCTGTGAGAACTCAGGCACGAACTCCACGGATCCCAGATATTTCTTTGCATAGACAGTAAGGAACACTACAGTCCATTCAGCTTATTCATTCCATATTACCCTCCACAACCTCCTAACCAAAATGCCTCGTGAAATACTGCTCTTGAGGGATGGGAGACACCCAAGAAGAGTATTGGGAGGTTAAGGATGCAGCAGAAGGGGGAAGCTGAGAAAGTTGTGCTCTGGGGGAGGAAACCTGCAAGTTACCCCTTAAAAATGTACTGAGCTTGAAACTGGGCTGCAGTCTTGCTGAATCAATGAGGGGATAAAAATGTTCCCATTAGTTTTTGCAAAGGAAAACTGATCCAGGGAAGCACCGAAATGAAGTGTGAAAGTGGTCTGAAAGCTGGTGCAAACAATGAGCTTCACTGGAGAACATTTACTTCACCACAGCATAAATATGTATGTGGAGAAGGAGACACACCCACAAATGTTACTCATTAATAATGACAGATGTTTGAAACAGGCTTGGGATGTTGGGAAGCACACTGACTCCTGCCACCACCAAGAGATGGGAGGACGACATTTTACTACTTCAAGATGCAGTGGAATTTGGCTTGCGATACTGAATATACCCCAAATATAATTCATGTATGTTTCTTCACACTTATCTCAATAAAGTGGTAGCATTTTGAAAGCATATGTATAAGTAGGGCACAAAACATACTACACTACCAGCAACTGTCACCATTTAGGAAGCTTAAAAGTAAAATCATATGCAGGAACAAACCAAATAGTGGCTTCCAGTTATATTGGGCATTGAGCTGTGCTAGAACGTAAAGGCTTCACAGTACTGCAAAACAGATAAAAGGTACCTGTTTAACAATATAAGTATTGTAAAAAATAAGGTATGCATAATCCACACAGCCCGGATTAAACAAATTTAGAGTCCAGTGGCACCAGTATCAAAGACTGTGCAATAACTGGAGCAATCTGTTTTAAATTTTGTTTTAATGTTTTAATTAACTATCTACTATTGTGTTTTTTGTGATGCCGAATGGCCTAATTATTTGTCATGATCTGCCCTGAGCCCATTCATTGGGAAGGCAGAATATAAATTTGAAAAATAAATAAATGAAAATAAATAAAAATTAAGATAAACCCCCATATTTGCAAATTTATTGCTAATTAACAGACAAGCTGCAAGAGCTCAGTTCCGTTTACTAATGGCAAAACTTTGTGTTAAGGTGAGTATACTTGCCACTGAAGACAGCCATTATTCCAGTTTGTTCTTTCCTTGATCTCTGGTGGTTGTATGCTCTTGGAAGCCCTACCAATGTATCTAGCCTAAAAGCTCCGAGAAAAGTGTCTCTCTCCACCCAAGAAAAAAAAATCCCTTGAATACGTTCAATATAAATTATACAAATAAATGTAGTTTGTATCTCAGCTTAATAATATTATTACATATGCGTCATTAATCCCTCCCCAAGCTCCTCCTTCCTGGCCATCCCGACAGGCTCCAAAACAAGTTGCAGGTCGACCTGAGCCCTGGCATCCTTTCTTACTTACAGGACCCTTCCCTCTGCTGCTCTTGCTGGTTACAGCCTGTCTTGGGCACGGACAGCAGTTGACACGTATCTCAGAGGGTGATTCCTCCTGCTTGTTGTATGCGGCAGCATGGGTCATTTGGACATTAAACTGGCTGTTTATGGAGGGGTTGCCAAATAGCATGAAAATACTCCTACAGAAAGGAAGTGTTGCTCTTACTCAGATTTAGTTTCACAGTATGATCCTAAATCTGACTGGTGGAGCTGCATAGTTGGAGCAAAGGCAAGGATTCCTGCCTGCTCTCTAGTTTTGCTTCAAGAAGGGCAAGTATGACTTGGTGCATGACATGATAACATTACCTAAGTGGACCCAGATTGGCTACGATTGCCCCAAGAAAAAGTCTGAAGCTGTAGATAAGAGAACAAGCATCTACAAAGAGGCCTTAAAATAGGGGGAAAAAAAAAAAAAAAAAGACAAGTAAAGCGAGCTCAGCTTACCCCTCACTTTCTGCCTCCCAAAACTCTGGGTGCAGTGCATCCCTAATTTGAAAAAAGAATCCTTGTCCAACTATATTTAGGTGCACATTCTACTTAATGCCACAAAAGTCATTAGAGCTAGTTTAATTGCATCATAAGTCTGTTACCATGGAAATGACTGATGTCACAAATTCAATATTATGACTTAACAGCGGGATCAAGTAGAAAGAACAGATGGGATGAGTGAGAGAAAACCCTTGTTCAAACACAACTGTCACCAGCAGGAGTCTCGTTATTGCCAACTGTAATTAATAAAAGCCTTATTTTTAAATATTCTTCACAGTTTACAGACTCTTTAACAAGTGGGTTTTCAAAGGGTTTTGCAAGAGGGGTGGCTTCCATTTACAGTTTCGACACAGCTCAAGACTCTGTTGTTACCAAAAGCACTGTGATAACAGATATGAATACTGCAGCACTGTGTTGTTTCCAGTGTCTTAGATCACAGAGGCAGGATCACAGGAGCTCATTTACATATAGAGAAGGTAAAGAAATATATTTAAATTAAGATTATTAATAACTACCAGGCTGGTCACCAGTGGCAACCAAGAATCACTTATAGACAACCAGGCAGGGAAGCGCTTGCAATCTGGAAGACAGCTGGGAGTTTCTTTTAGATTTCCAGTGCCACAAATGATTAACATAGGTAGGAATGGGAACACATTAGTAGCATTTGTAAATTTATTTGCAAAGCTGATTTTAAGTTATACGTATGTTGATTTGGGGGCTGTAGTATGTATGTACAACACAGCTACCCACCTGAATGTATGTACAGTTCAACTACTTTGAAGTAAGAAATTTATGAGCATGGGGGATCTTCGGTGACAAGGCTTGTACAAAGACAATATTGCACCCACAAACATTCAACCGATGGCAGCCGTATGACCACAAATAGCTCCCAGCCTTCAGCAGTTAGTATTGCTAATCAATACTTGGTTATCTGCCAACTAATCAGCCACACAAGGTCACATAAGCCTGTCTTGGCCAAATAGATCATATTTCTCAGCTGAAAGGATGGGAACATTCGTTGCTCTGTTCTCTGTGTTTTTGTTTGCATAGGAAATAACATGTTGCTATTACAGTAATAAAAATCTATCTAATGCAATGTAGCTTAGAAAAAAAAAAAACTTGTGTTGTTTTGTTCCAGAGTTTGAAAATACTGGTTTGGAGTATAAGATCTAGCCTTGCACCGTAGATTAACTCTTGTCCTTGAGTTAGTTGAAGACAATCCTTCTGCATGTAGGCCTCTGCAGCATACCTGTTCCCTGTTCATAGCAAGCATGGCACTGGCTGCGTGAAATGACTCACGGGAATGGGGGGAGACCATGGTGGGTCAACAAGCTTGCTTTTTTCCTGTGGAAGGCTGTACTAGTTGACCTTTAATCCCTACCAGTTCTACAAGAGTATACAGGTAGTGGGCTTCTGCAATGCCGTCTGCCAACTCGCACGCATGTAAAATGGCTCATGCCACAGCCCTATGCATGCTTACTTACGAGTATGCCTTCGTGAACTCAGCAGGACTTGCTTTCAAATGAACATGCGTAGGCTTGGCCTGTTAGTGAGTCTGACTGATGACTGACTGTATCATCAGCATCTCAGTGCAAAGGTTGCTCCACTTATCCAGTGTCTCATCTAATGCACAGCTATTTTTGCCAGTGAAGAACAAGAGCATATTACTTTACACAGCATAAGAAAACTAATATTTAGACAGGCATGAAGAGAAATGACAAAGATATCTGAATCCAGTAGAAGCTCTCATATGCAATTTTATATTACATTTCTCATACTGGTTTATAAGTCCCAACAGGCATATGTGGGACAGCTGCAATGGTGGTGGTGTAAAAATTAGTTATTGGCAATGGGCTTACATACAGCCAGATCTCATGCATTCTTCAAATGTGCAATGTGACCTCTGTGGGGAAAAACAAGATCACAAGTTCTGCAACTGCTGTAGATGGAATGGCACGGAGGGAGAAGGCTGTAGGTGCTGGGGGTGGGAAGCAAATCTCGCTGTGCACATGCAGATGTAGGGTGAGGAGGCAGTGATGAAGGTATGCCAAAGCTTGGAAGGTCGGAAGAAGCGGCACAAGGAAAATAAGACCTGAGAGGCATAACAGGCTTAGAATTCATCTTCATAAGATCTGAGAAAATACGGTTGCAACACTGTGTTCCGGCACTGAGCTGTTCCCTGCAGACCTGAAAAGCAAGATTATTTTCAAGGTGCTCGAGAAGGAACTCAGGAGCATAAAGCATACATATTCTAATGAGCAATGTAACCCACCAGCCATTCAGGCTGGCACACTGGTCTCTATGCTTGCTTGATTTCCTCAGGATGAAACATTCGTCAGTTGTAACACTGCAGTCCCTAAAAGTGAAACAAGTGCTCATCATTAACGACAATTAAACCTGGCTGGGACAGTCTGTAATACGTTTCTTAGAATCTCTGCTATCTAGCAGCAGTAAAAAAATTTAGAGACCCAATAACCCAATAGAGTTAGCCATTTACCTATCCATGTGAGACATGACAGTTTTGGAGATATCTGCTCCAGCTTCCTGCATAATCCGAATGATTTGAAAAGGAGAATCACTATGCCTGCCAGGATGGATTATAACAGGACAGCCGAGCTGTGACTGGGCGTGCGCAGTGGCTTGAAGTACTTTGTTTTCGCTCTCTGTCAGAGGCCAAGAGCATCCAATTTCTCCTATTACACCACACTTGATGCTGGTTCCATCTGCTCCATTGGTAACTTCATTAACAATAACCTCTGCCAGCTAGGGAAAATAAACATCCTTTTAGTAACAGCTCTTTTCATACAGCATAGTATGCAGGGCCGGCTCGCCCGCTAGGCAAACTAGGTGCTCGCCTAGGGTGCGCCAACCCTCAGGGGTGCCAAACTGCGCACCGCCCCCCACCCCCGTGCGCCAAAGAGCCGCTGCTGCCCTGCGCGCCACGGCCAGACCGCAAGCGAGCCTCACCCTCGCTTGCTGTGCGGGGAGTCTCGCCGCCAGGGCCCGGAGAGAGTGCCTGCTGCCCGGGGCCTGGCCCGCAGGAGGAGGGAGAAGGGGCCAGCAGGCAGGAGCACGCACCGCCGCAGTCCCTGTGTAGGGGGGGAGGAGGAGCGGGGCTCCGGCGGCATTTCGGCGGGTTAAGTGGAATTAATCCCGCATCTCCGCTGCTTTTGCCAGGTGACTTGACTCCCCCCCTCTCGCTCTCTCCCACGCATCCTTTCGTTTTCCCAGGCCATCTTTTCTCTCCACCCCCCCCCAACCAAGCGCACTGCCGCGGGAGGGGATGGTGGGGCGCCGGCCGAGCCCCTGCCCAGTTCCAGGCGTGCCAGCCGCAGCAGCTAGCCAGCCAGTCTGAGGAGAGCGAGGCGGGCCGTGCCAGAGCCGCAACTGCATTGCATTGTTCCCAGGGTAGCGCTCCTCCAGCACGCAGCAGCTGCCACCTCAGGGCTTTGCATGCCTCCAAGTTTGCACCCCCTGCCGCCCCCGCCCTGGGAACTTTCAGCTTGCAAGCCGGTGCGCCTTTTGCTGGAGATCCTGACCTGGGGAGGGGAGAGGTCTGACTTCCAGGCACAGATCCGAAGGGGGGGGGAGCAGCATGCACCAATCCTTTTACCACATCATCTGCCTGTTATTGCAGGTGACTTGGACAGCGGGGGGGTGTGTCAGCAGCAGCGCTTAAAGGCACTCTGCGCCCTTGCTGTGTGCGGCCACTCGCACAGAGAGAGCAGAGGTAACGTGGCCAGCCCTCTCCGTGTCCGTCTGTCCCCCCCCCGGCAGGCGTGGGAAATGGGCTTGCCGCACTCCCTCCTCTCCGCCAGCCGGTGCGAAGAGAACCGGCTCGGCGTCACAGGAGGCGGCCCGGCACGGAGCTCGCCTCACACCCTGCCCGGCCGGGGAAGGCGCCCACGAAGGAAGTTGGCCTGCCTGCGGGGATGGGGGCGGCACGGCCGGGTGCTTCTCTGCTTCTTCAGGCTGCCGCACGGGGGGGAGTAGGGAGCGCGCGCGCACAGAGGCAACCGGCTGGGCTCGGGGGGGTGGCGCGCGCTCCTGCCTGCCGGCCCCTCTTCCTCCTGCGGGCCACGCCCAGGACAGCAGGTGCTCTCTCCGGGCCCCAGCACATGGCGTCACTCTGTCTCTCCCCCCCCGGCGGCCAGCTGGGAGGTCTCCAGGCCCCACCAGGAGGTTGGCAACTGAGGGGGGCTCACAAGGCGGCCTCGCCCAGGGCGCACAAACCCCTTGGGCCGGCCCTGATAGTATCAAGAGTTTAATTTCATACGGGAAAAGAAAAGATGAACAAAAGGGCTATTCTCCCTCCAAGCACACATAAAAGGGATTATTCATAAAGTATCTCACACATCAGGGAAGCAGCAATAGCAAAGTTTTGAGAAAGGGACTGTGTGCTATTTAGAATGGCACAATATAGGAGGCACGATAACACTTTAAAAAAGTGTTAATATATATTATGCTCTGTGGTCACTTCAAAATATAACTATAGTTGAATAATGCTAGCCTTATAATATAGCTGGCTAATTGCTTTAAAGCCATACCCCTTTATTGTGTTCTTTGAAACTGAAGGTATATAAATAACTACATTTTGCATTTCCATAGATAAAGCCAAACGAAATATCTGGATGCCGCTTCCCCTGTCCCCCAAACTGGTTCATCCAAGCAAGCGACTGATTATGAATTAGATAATTATGCAATTATACTTAAAATGTTTGGCTCTGGGAGAGCCAGTATGGTGTAGTGGTTGTGCGCGGACTCTAATCTGGATGAACCGGGTTTGATTCCCCACTCCTCCACTTGCAGCTGCTGGATGACTTTGGGCAAGCCATAGTTCACTCATTCATTCACAGATCTTTACTGGCATATCATCAGTCATAAGGTATATAAAACACTATACCGTAAAATTAAATGGCAAGCCATAGTTCTGTCAGAGCTGTTCTCTCAAGGACGGTTCTGGAAAGAGCTCCCTCAGCCCCACCGACCTCACAGGGTGTCTGTTGTGGGGAGGGGAAGGAAAAGGAGCCGCTCTGAGACTCCAAGTGAAGGGCGGGATATAATCCAATCTCTTCTTTTTCTTCAATATCATTGGTTTAGGAGTTGGCCACAACTGGCACATGTCATTGTGATTAACACAGGGTTGGGAAAGTTCTGATTCATTGTACTTCACATCTGGCTGTTACACAAGCCTTAGTGTCCATTTCCTGTCAGTCCACAGACTGGATGACTGATATTTTTTTCTATCAGTTCTGCTCCATAATATTTGGGAGGGACACTCCATATATGTATTTCTCTATAATCATGTAGCCTCTGGAATCTTTTCCCTTACACATTTTCACTTGGAAAACTAATGATGGATTCTAATAATTGGCTATAATAAAGCCTTGGCCAGAATAGGGTAAATATGATAATTAGTACCTGTTCTATTTGTCAGTCTGACAGGTATTTTGACTTTACCACTGTGAAAAGGTCTAGCCACTGATTTTCTTATTACAAATGAAAAAATCATACTAATGTTACACTTTCGTAATTGGAGCATGCATGGGACATGAACTCTTACATTCCTGAAAGGGGGAAAAAATTGAAGCTATCAGTATTCATCCTAGCTTTTTGAGGGTGATAACTCTTTTCTAGGGAAAAGATGTCAGGATAGCCAACAAGAACAATCTAGAAATCTGCATACATCTTAAAGCTCAAAATAATTACTTCTAATCTTAACGTTTCCTTAATCAATGCATTTATAGCTCAGATTTCGCTCTTTAATGCAATAACAAATGTGTTAATTGATCATTGGCTGGTAAAAGTACAATGTCCCATTCAAGCAGCTATGCTGTTGTATATGCAAGATTTCCAACTGAATAGTTTTATATGTTGTAAATGGGAAATCACCCATGCCTACTCATGAACGGAATCTGTGCATTTTGAAAACTGTCTTTCCTCCACAGTGTAACTGTGTTGACACAGTTTAATTCATCATTATTATAGTTCACAAATATCAAGATGCTAAAGGACAGTGTTTTACATATTCTATAAACTTGAATTGTCAGGCCAGCCCTAACACTATCGAAGCCAATGGGCTTAGTAGGGTGTAACTTTGTTTAGGATTACACTATGTGCTATAGAAAAAGCATTTTTTTTCTAACTGGGGAAAAACCCCAGTCCTTTCCATCAAAATCATGGCTATACAATTTCAAACAGAAATCATTTCCTACATGGAAATGTTAAGAGAATGCATGAAAACAACACAGAGATCATTCCCACGATGAACCCAGAAAGACACTTCACATAAACTCTAATAGGTAGACCTTTTTTTGGTAGCCATGGCAGTTCCTATGATTCATTTGTGTTGTCATGATCAGGGTGGGGTGGGGAAATATGTAGCATACTAGCAGTAAAGCCTTGAGGCTTTTTGTCATGATGTTAAAGCTGGTTTAGACAGTTTAGTTTACTCTGAGATTACCAAGACATGCCCCATTTTTAGTATATCCGATTCCTAATACGTACCTGTTCCACTGACATTGCTCGTGTCTCAGCAGGATGAGTGGCATCTACATAAAAACCAGCTCCAGCAATTATATGGATGCCAGTTTCTTTTGAGAGCTGCTTTAGGGTCTTCATGTCTCGCTTGATCCCTGTGGTTGTATTTTCCACTATCGTCCCACCACCTGCGGCCTTATAGTGCAAAAGCTCTTCCTTCACCGCATCAGTCTCTTGGCACAGGAGAAGATTCTCTCTGTTGCTATAAGGATTCTGCTTAAGCCAAAACAAGTTCTTCATCTCAATGGGTTGACTAGACAGTGCTTCCTGGCCTGATGTAGGTGGGTAATAACAGCAACTGAAGTCCATCGTCAAGTGTTCATGGGTCATGGTGCAGCCAAGCTGGCTAGGCTCTATAAGGCCCAGCACAGTCTGAACTTTGCCTTTCAATGAAGGCATTTTTCTTCTTATCTTTATCCTTAAAAGGTGACTGCTGGGGGAGAAAAGCATGCAAAAGACCTTAAGTATTCCCATACCAATTTCACTGTACACATCAAAAAGCAGAATGGCAGTCTCTACCAAGGATGTTCTAGAAAGAAATAAAAATCTGTTAGCAAACATTTCCCTTCCACATGCTGATGCTTACTATATATTCTGGAAAGGTTTGGCCAATCTGTTCTATATAGCTACAAAGATTTGGACAGCATTGCACCAACGAAGTAAAGGTAAAGGTTTCCCTTGCTCGAAAGCCAGTTGAATCCAACTCTAGGGGGCAGTGCTCATCTCCATTTCCAAGCCAAAGAGTCAGTGCTGTCCGAAGATGTTTCCATGGTCATGTGGCGGCATGACTAGACACCGAGGCACATGGAACGCTGTTACCATCCCACCGAAGCGGTACCTATTTATCTACTTGCAATTTCTTGCTTTCGAACTGCTAGGTTGGCAGGAGATTGCACCAAAGACATCATCTAATCCATCATGAGGAGTATAATCTTCCATCCATTTG
>NW_015174274.1:721717-745294 GCF_001447785.1 Gekko japonicus | reverse complement strand
AAGCTGACCATGCCTTTGATGGAATCTGATAGTAGGCGGTTAGCATCCCCGTTAGGGATAACTACTGCTTAATTTGCTTTAACAAAACAAACAGGACCTTTGAAGCAGAAGTGCATCAATATTCTTGTTAATAATTACCCTTATATGTGTTTCATGGTGCAGTCTTAAGCAGAGTTACACCTTTATAACTCTTTGATTTCAATCAACTTAGAAGCATGCAACTCTGCTTTTAGGGTTGCACTGAAAGCCATTCCTATCTACCCACCATATACGGGCTAAGCAAAAAGTGCTTCTCTTGTTAAAATGCCCTAATCACCAACCACATCAATGAAAATATACATCCTTAGAATATAAATAAAACTTATTGTGTTAATTTGATATAGATACGTCCCTGCCACACAGGGGGGAAAGGTACGGGCAAAGTGCGGCTTTTTAAAGCCGCACCAAAAGAAACACATGGTGGCAGGATCACATTGATCCCCTGAGACGTGGCGCATTCCCTCCCCGGCACGATCAGATGCCGGGGGAAGCCACGGTGGGGAAAGGGAGGCTGCCGAACTGCGCATGTGTGAGCATGCGCAGTTCAGCCAGGACCCTGGGATGCGCTGGCAGAAGGACGTGCTGGTGATCCCACGGCCAAGCTTGATGCGGCCGTGCTGGAAGGTCCATCTCGGTAGGTGGTGTATTTTTGCTGCGGCTTTTTGGGCGGAAGGGCCGGATCGGGGACGGGTGCGCAATGCTTCCCAGATGTTGCGGTGGGATCGTGCCCATTTGCTGCGCCCCCAATCCGTCCCTCTCCTGGCCCAAAACCTTTCGTGTAAACGGGGCCAAAGTTTATTTTTAAATAATATATTGGTAAAGCAATAATCTCCTCTCACTCTTCTGACAACAAAGACTGTCATGTTCAAAGGCATGAGGTCAGCTTTTGCAAGGACTAGATCCCTACCATTTACAATTAACTCAAGCTCTCATATTTAAGTTTACTTTCCATATTAACACTAAACATAGCTGACTGCCTAGTTCAATTCAGATCTGCCTGATGGTAGAAGCAAAGGCTTGAGGACATGTAGTTATAAGCTCCAGTCAGCCAAAATCATCAGTTATGAAACAAAATACATGTTTAATGATGTCCAGAGGATAGGACTAACTGGAGCATACATTATTGATTAAACAAAAGCCCTTCATGTCTGCCTTTTAGCGCATAATACCATAAACATTGGTTTGTTACTGGTAAAAGCCCTCAAAGCAGATTTTCAGAGTTTCCCTTTTGCTCTATTAATGCAACAGATAAGCTGGAGTCAAGAGGGCAAAGCGCCAAAGAGGTCCATTTCTTCCAGAGGCTAATTTTTTAAGGGCTGAAGAGTGTAACAAAACATCAAACTGGCACCCTTTCATAGTGCTGGAGGATGACCTACCCAAAACATGCTATTATAAAAATAAAGCGTCCTGCAGAGAAGCAAGTAGGGTCTGTGTTACTGAACCATCAATGACTAACTGATCTGCTTTGTGAAGTCTAAGAGAGACAGAAAGCTTACTGATGTTGCATTTACACCTTCTGTAGAAAAATGCATGAAAATCCAAGCTGGAAAAGATTTATTTGCTATGGGATGAAAAAGGCAACTCTAAATGGATGCAGTTGACCTCTTCTAAAGAAAAACCTCATTGGAAAGTAGATCCATAATGGGATTGCAGTATGCAGGTCAAAGCATTGACTTGTTTTTTGAGAGCAAAAGTAATCTTCATTTTGCTGGAACAGGTTCCTAGTTTATTAACACTGGTCAAGTCACGAAACAGAGCTACAGAATGCATAAGATTTCTGAAGGGATTTCTCTAGTGCGAATCATTAAAAGCAAATGCAAACACAGTTCCTTCTGATTAAATTCAGGTTGTCTGACCCAGCTATTAATTGACTACTTTTGATGAAAGCTGGTGCTCTGTTAGAGCAGCCTACAGTTCTGGGAAAGGTTCAGTGATTTGACTCATGTGTATAAAGGCAGAGAGAGAGAAAAAGAGAGAGAGAAAGAACAACACGCTAATATGACTGTGTAAAACAACTGGCTTTTCTAATTTAAAAGAGGTGTCCTCCTATTTAAACAAACACCCACTCGATCGCTGGTGATGTTAAACCCCATACATTTTCAAATTAAATTCTTCCACATGGCTTCCTTTCAGCTGCACACAGGCTACTAAAACAGCACTTTACAAAAATGTTTAAGTACGTTAAAAACCTTTAATTGCTGATTCTATCTTTGCACTCATGTTATATATGCATTAAAAGGAAGCAATTCACTAAATCATCTTTCCTAGCTTGACATTCAAGTAATTTTATCAACTCCTTTCAAGGCATAGTTAAATTAATCTCATTATCAACTAATCTTGTATAAATCCAGTAATAACCTGTGTTGTGTGCATAAGCATGTTTCTGCAGGAAAAAAGTACTTATAGTCTGCAGATTCTATGTGCTAAACAGACCATTTGCTTCACTATGGTATGTGGGCACCAAACACTTAAAAAGATGAAGTCCCTTAGATAAAAAACCTGGGTCAAAAGAGCTGCTTTGCCTACTACTGATAAGAAAGTAAGGAAGGCAGCAGGAAAGCTTCAAGGAGGGCATGGCTGTATCTAAGTTTCACAGCGATGTTACAGTGAAGAGTGGGGTATAAAACCAACTCTTTGGGAGGCAAGATAGACCCCTGCAGGAACCATAACATAAAAGTAGTCCTTCAGCACCACTTTCTGGAATAAGTGAAATGGAACTATCAAAGCATGGAGCCCCAACCCAGCCAACCTCTCCAGAAAGACAGCGTGGTTGATGGTGTCTAAAGCCAGTGAGAGAGAGATTTAGGAGAGTCAACAGAGATGTACATTCCTGTTATTATTCTGGCAAAGACCATCTGTCACGGTGACCAAGGCTTTCCGTCCAAAACCCATGTCTAATTCTGGTTTGAAAGATAGATGATCCCTATCTTCCAAGACTTCCTGGAGCTACACAAATGTTACCACCATAAGCACTTTTCCGAAGTATGGAAAGCTGGCCACTGGGGGTGGTTATTTAGGTCATTCAGGTCCAGGGACACCTTCTTCAGGAGGAATCTTATGTAGAGATGTGAAGGCCCAGAAAGAGAACAAAATGGAGGGATTCCTTCTCTCACACAGGACATTTAAAAAATTTTCCAAGGAAAAAAAGATGGGACATTTTGAGTGGCATTGGAAGAAAACCCCTCCTGTGAAATATTTTCTCTTTTACAATGACCAAAATGCTTCTTAGGCAAAGTGTTTCACATTCAAAATGTGAAACACTTTGTCTAAGAATTTTTCAGTTTTTCAAATGGAAAAACTTGGAAATTTGGGGGGGGGGGGGAATCCTGAAATACTTTCTTTTATTTGAGTGAGAAAAACCTTGTCTTAAAAAGCATTTCATTCCTCAGTTTTGCCAGGGTAAAAACTGGGATATTTTAGAGAGATTCATCCTGAAAAATAAAACCTCATTAAATATTTCTCATTTAGATTAAGCAAAATGCTTATTAAGACACTTTTTCCTCGTTCAAAATATACAGCACGAAAAAACTCCTCAGACCTTTTCAGTTTTTCAAATGGAAAAATCAGGAAATTTGGGTATATACTAATTTTTTTATATTTGCCAACCTCCAGGTGATGATGGGAAATTACAACTGATCTCTAGACTACAGAGATTCGTTCCCCTGGAGAAAATGACTGCTTTGGAAGGTACACTCCATGGCATTATGCCTTGCTGAGGTCCCTCCCCTCCCCAAACCTCCAGGAATTTCCCAACCTGGAGTTGGCAACCATTTCTTCCTTTGTGTAATGAGTGAAAGACATTTTACCCAAACCCGTAGTATGGTAAGTACTCCCCAGGGTGGAGAGCCAGCATGATTTAGTAGTTAGACTACGATCTGGAAAACCTAAATTTATAATCTCCACTCTGCCATGGAAGTTTGCTGGGTCACCTTGAGCCAGCCACACACTACCTCACAGGATTGCTGTCAAGATAAAGCAGAGAAGGGGAGATTGCTGTAAATCGGGGGGCTGGGGGGAAAAGTGAGGTAAATAATTCAGGATTCTCTTTCCAGCAACATAATCTATATGCACACTGCCATTCTTAGTTAACGATTAATGAGTAACAGTTTTAAACCTGAAAATGTATATGGTACTCCATCCAAATCAACGAAAGTACAGTGAAGTTTATCACACAACCTGATCCCCTTCATGTGTGATCAGACTCTATGATAAAGTCAGTAAAACTTAGCAATAAGAACTGCACAGTTTATTGTGCATATGAGCTTTTCTGAACTTCCAGGAAGTAGCAAGAATTTGCTTAAAGAGTAGACAGAATACAAGCAAACCGAAGTCTGGAAAAGTGATGGAGTTCACAATATAGCTGAAGATTTGGGGGGGGGGGTCAGTTGGTTAGTCGGGAGAAGAAGACAGGGAAAGCAGAGAAGATATGGGGCTACCAAGATGAGAGAAAGAGAAAATAGTATGGGGAGGGAGATACAGAGGAAAGTGAGGTACCCTTGAGTCCTTATGGGTTCCTCACTATGCAACGGGGTGCCGACCAGCCACCAGAGATGTGCTTTCCCAGGGGGAGGTAAAGCTGAGGACTGGAGGGCAGATAAAGACAGGTTGTCTAGTGGGTGGAAAGGAGAGAAGCAAGCAGGAAAAGGGGCAAGGCTATGAAAGCTTTCAAGAAAATGAAAGAGGAAATAGTGGGGGGAGGGAAAATGGGATGCCTCCTGGAAGTCCTTGAATGTCCCCCATTTTTCTCTACTCTTTTCCTTAAGAACTAGGAGCAGTCATACCATTAATATAATACAGTATCCCTGTCATGATCTGGGCTGCGCCACCAGAGGCCTACTAGGCCCAGGGGTCCTGGCTAGCAGTAAAGGAGGCTGGGCCTACAAACCCCAGAAGGCCTTGGGAAGTTTTGGCACCGATTTTGACCAATAGGGAAGAAGAGGGCTGGGGAATATAGGAACTGGAACAAGAGGGGAACCTGTTCTTCTTCCCAGGGAACAGAGCGAAAAGGGACTGAGGCTGCTGTGGGGAAGAAACCCTCATCCTGAGGGAAGTGTGAGTAGTCTAAGGCCACTTGATAAGTGAGCTAGGGACAGTATATATTTAGACGCATTAGGGCATTTGATTTCTTTTCATCCACTTACTGTTATTATTCTGCACCTTGTTTGTTTGACTTCCTATAAAATAAACTATTTTCATTGTTCACTCTGCCTGGTCCTCACACCTATTATTTAGCTAAAAGGGAGGTCTAAAGGCCTGGGAGGGTGCTCTGGGCCTTCTCAGAGGAGTCCGGAACCAGAGTGGTGGCAGCGTCAGGTGACACCCCACCTGAGTCGTGACAATCCCATTAAGAGATTAACTGTGCAAAATGTTTGCATATTTCCACACATTGTACTTCTCTCTAACAATAAAGTCAAAACCTGCCACAGACTTTTTCAGTTTGGACGATTCATTTTACCTTTGGCTGTGGGTGTGCACATTTAAAAGCTCATGCTACTTGAGTGAGCAGTATAACACATATAGAGGGAAGTCATGTCATTTGCCTTCAGCATTGGATTTCACCCTGCTCACAGAAATTTATGTATTTCCTTTTCACAGCCATGCAACCAGGCCATTTGTATGAGCTGTTAACATATCAACTCAAGTGAAATACACACATCCCTACCTTCAGGGGAAGGGACACTCACCAGGCATGCAGACGGTTCCACGTTCAATCCACAGCATCTCCAGCTAAAAGGATCAGATAGTATGTAATATGAAAGACCCAAGACCCTGGACAAGGCAGCTTCCTGTATTCCTCATTTTAGCAAAACCTCAGCTTTATAGATTTTTTTTTTTGCTGAAGAACCATGTTTTTTAGATAGAAAGTGTATTTATTCCAGCTACTTTGAGACTTCAAGACAATTCTAATGTGACTTACTTGTGCATAGAGATTGTGCAACTGAACTATATATATATATATACACACACACACATATAATGTACTGAGATGTACTGATGATATAACTTGGTTTGACACATGTATCAGAAAGCCTGTTTCGCACAACAGTTCACCAAAGCAAAATGGGGATTTCTTCCTGGGTGGCACATAGCATGCCCCTGCTTTATTTGGGAGGTTCCACTCAATACCATAGAGCTGCGGTGGCTCAAGTGGTTAAGACGCTGAACTGCAGGCTGTGGAAGGTCAGTAGTTCAGCGGTTCAAGACCCGGGTGCCGCAAGACAGGGTGAGCTCCTGTCTCTAGTTCCAGCTCCTGCCAACCTAGCAGTTCGAAAGCAAGAAATTGCAAGTAGATAAATAGGTACCACTTCAGTGGGAAGGTAACAGCGTTCCGTGCGCCTTGGTGTTTAGTCATGCCAGCCACATGACCACGGAAACGTCTTCGGACAGCGCTGGCTCTTCGGCTTTGTAACGGAGATGAGCACCGCAACCCTAGAGTCGGATTCGACTGGCTTTCGAGCAAGGGAACCTTTACCTTTACCTTTTTACTCAATACCATGCTCTTCCTGAGCACAGTCGTCATGCTTTCTCTCAGCTTTCCCACAGCCTCCAGGCTTTCCCTCAGCTCTGGCAGTCCCCCTCCCTTTTAGCCTTTTAACTTAAATAAATAAATAAATAAACTCAGCCAAGACTCAGCTGTTAGCCATGGCTCAGCTGATAGTGGTGGTGGAGTTGCAGGGTGCAATGTAATCAGACTGGTGCTTCTATGCTGACCTAATGAGCAGAAAGGGGTAGGGCGGGGTAGTGCCAGCAGTGAGTGTCAACCTGCTGGATGACCTTGGGTAAACTGGCACAGCTGTTCTTGAAAAAGAGCAGTCTCTGTCAGAGCTCTCTCAGCCCCACCTACCTCACAGGGTGTCTGTTGTGGGGAGGGGAAGGGAAAGGAGTTTGTAAACCGCTCTGAGACTCCTTTGAGTAGTGAAGGGCGGGGTATAAATCCTCTCTCTTCTCTTCTTCTTCTAATACCTTGCCCAAAAGGAAGGGGCTGTTGGTCCTAATCAATCTGCCAAGGATTAGTCTATGGCACAGATTTTTTACACAATTGTTGTAGATCTCTGTGTTGGTTTGTTTCTTGCAGCCCACCACATTTTCTTATATTCCAAGAAACACACAAGTTCATTTAAAATAATATGCATTACTTCTATACTCCAGCACAGCTGTTGTAAGTGTACGATGTAAAACAAAAGGAGAAGCACTTCTATGTAAATTGACAGCTACTGCTAGGTTAATCAAAGAACTGCTTGATTGGGTGGTCATCTCTTAAAGGAAAATGTAGAAAACCGTTTCCAAATCAATTATTTCATCATGGTTTGGATCACTTTATAATTCATGATGACTCACTGATGGTTCCAGAGCAGGTAACATACACGATCCAGACCAACATGATCCACAAACAGAAAGTAAGTATGGATCTTATGTTCTGTATTCCCATGAGCGTAACATTTATAGAACTGTCCTTCCAAGAACTGTAGCAACACAAGCACCATCCTACTTAATAAAGTTGTGCCAGCAGAATAGTTTGGTTATCAGACCCGGAGTCACTATAATGCATTCCTAAGGAAAGCTCTCCCTAGGTTTTGTTTCCTATGGTAATCTCTTATTGCCACGCTATAATAATCACATACACAGCCTGTGTGCGCTTGCCTTGCAATCATTTTGACTCGGTAAGCATATTTTAATGCTATTAGCACAGCCTTTCTATAGAAATGCATTAAAAGTGAAATTTGTTGTCAACGCAATCCAGAATTATAACAATGCTAGATCCCAACTGCTCTGACCCATGTTTGCAACACTATCTCAATAGCTATTTTATTACATTAAAAAATATTATTGTGTCTTGCTTTTTAAAAAGATGTTTTACCCTCAATTCCCCATCAAGTACTTCCACAGAGTTTTGTTTATATGGTTATATAAAAATTAAGATACTCCAAGTATTGTATTTTGGTTAAATATATTTATTCTTATGAATACTGGTAAATACTAATGTTTACTAAGATCTACCCTGCAAAAAAGCCCACCTGAAACATTTGTAGATATTTCACATAGGAATACATTATTATTCTTTTTTTTTTTTTTTTAAAAAGGTATGAGAAACATACTGCATATGGGAAAGGTGGTCTGTGAGAAACCACTGTTCATCTGTTTAAATAGTGCCCTTCTTATTTTTTAAAATAGTCAGGAGACCTGTAGAGATATTAATTTTGAGGAGGAGTCACAGCGTTTTCAGTGGTAACATTCTGATCACACTAGGCCATATAGTAGGCTTACACATTAAACATTATGTAGAATATGCGTCAATAAATTATGTTTATGGTGTCCACAATTGAAGTATATTCAACTTTGGTGGATAAGTATTCCAAGAAAGGAAACCAGATCAAAGTAAATTTTGAGTTAAAAGATTCTGAGGTCTTAGATAGAAGAGAATCAGTAAGTTTATCTAGGAGACAGAAATCACAAACTTTAACCAATTTTATGATAACTGAACACATGAAAACACACAAACACATTAAAATGCCTTCTATTTGTTCATAAGTGATCTGGAATGTGGGATGAGTAGTGTAGTGGTCAAGTTTGCAGATGAAACAAATTATTTAGAATGGTGAAAAACTAAGGCTGGCTGTGAAGAACTGCAAGAGGATCTCCACAAATTGGGTGATGGTTCAGTGCTGGTTATGTGTAAGGTGATGCATACTGGAACAAAAAAACACAACTTCAAGTATAGGCTAATGGGGTCTGAACTTGCTGAGACTGAGAGAGAAAAGGATCTTGCGGTCGTAGCAGATAGCTCAATGAAAGTGTCAACCCAGTTTGCTGCAGTGGTGAAAAAGGCAAACTCTATGCTAGGGATTATTAGGAAAGGGACTGAAAACAAAACAGCCAATATTAGAATGTTGCTGTATAGATCTATGGTGCGGCCTCATTTGGAATAGTTTGTGCAGTTCTTGTCACTGTATCTCACAAAGGACATTGCACAACTGCAAAAACTCCAGAAAAGGGCAACAAAGTTAATTGGGGGGGGGAGCACCATCTCTATGAGGAACAGAGATGGCTAAAGGGAAACATGATAGAGGTTTATAAAATTATGCACAGGGTGGAGAGAAATGACAAAGAAAATTTTTCTCCCTCTCCCAAAACACTAGAACTGGAGGGCATCCAATGAAACTGACAGGCAATAGATTCAGGACAGACAAAAGGAAATACTTTACACAGTGAATGATTAAAATGTGGAATTTGCTGCCAGAAGATGTGGTGATGGCCACAGACATAGACACTTTTAAAAAGGGACTGGATAGGTGCACGGAGGATATGTCCATCAGTGGCCTCCACATTCAGAGGCAGTCAACCTCTGAATTCCAGTGCCAGGAGGCAACATCAGGGGAAGACCTCGGCCTCTATGCCCAGTTGTTGGGCCTCCAGATGGACTGGTTGGCCACTGTGTCAGACAGGATGCTGGACTAGATGGACCACTGGTCTGACCTCAGGGCTCTTCTTATGTTCTTACTGAATCAGGCCATTGGGTACATCAAAATCAATATTGTCTACTCATACTGCAGCAGCTCCCCAGGGTTTCAGCCCAATGACTTTCACAAAACTTACTACCTGATAGTTAACTGGATATGCCAGGGATTCAATGTGGGACCTTCCACATGCCAAGCAGGTGCTATATCACTGAGCTATGGCCCAGAAATGAGAGCCAGTGTGACTTTGCATTTGACTTTGTATTGTGACTTTGCACTAGGATCTAGGCTCAAGCAAGTTTTTTCTTGGTGGCAGCAGTACTAACACCATTTAGTAATACCATCTTGCCATTAGACAGAAACAGTGCTTTGAAATTTACTGTCCATAAGCAACACAGTTTAAATGACAGTAGCTGTTGTCTATTTGAGAAATAAAGACAAGTTCCCAAATGTTAGCCTGGAGTTGTTAGAAGGCCGGGGGGGGTGGGGAGTGTCTCCATAAGTAACTTATATAAACTGTTAGCAATTTCCAGTTAACCTCATTATGAGGACCTTCTCAGTCACTGTTCTCATGAAGCAGACAGAATGATGTGGCTTTTTAAATTTAACCCCGTTACCCTTTTCAACACAGCTCTCAGCCACAGTCTTGTGTCTCTGGCAGACTTGGGCTGCAACCCTAGAAGCACCTTCCTGGGAGTATGCCCCACTGAATAAAGAAGTTACTGATGAGACCTGCTCAGACTTGCTGTCTTTGTTACTTCCTCCCCCTTATTCTACTAGGCAGCAATACTCTTTGTAAACATTGCATTAGCCACTAATTTTACGTTAGTTCTGGTCACCTTTACAAAATATAATTAAACATTTGAATGCCACTGTTGCCACCTCCAATTAGAACAAAAGAAGTGATTGAGACATGATGACATGATGGAGCACATTATGCCTGTTAAACGTCTTAATCCGGGAAAAGCGTTAATAATGATAACTGACATTTATATAGTGTTTAATATCACAATCCCAAAATACCTGACAGGAAAAATGCAAAAGCGCATATTACAGGGGTCACTTCCAGTGTTCCCTCTAAGCTGAGTTAGTGTGAGCTAGCTCACAGTTCTTTAGCCTCCAGCTCACACATTTTTGTCTCCGCTCAGGAAGGAGGGCTCCAGAGCAAACTGATTTATGCAGTAGCCAAATTGCTCGCTCACAACTTGAATGCCAGCGGCTCACAAAGTAGAACTTTTGCTCACAAGACTCCACAGCTTAGAGGGAACATTGGTCACTTCACCCATCACTGAAAGACATCTACTTAACAAATGAAAAGCAGCAATTTTAAGACACATACTAGAGAAGGTGTAGAAAGAAAATGAAAAGTATCATGTGAGTTTGAGGTGGGGGGGAGGGGAGAAAAATAAACACTTTGAGTGACCAAGAGACCAAGCAGTTTACTGTTTACCGCCACACACACGCACAAAGTAACCTATATTCTTTTACATAGTAAATACTTAGGACACAGATCTGTCTGCTTATATTACTGTCAAAAACACAAATGGTGCAAAATGAATACCAATATTTTCTAAATGAAAAAGTTGTGTTGCTAAATTCTAAGTTGTTAAAACACTGCATTTCTCTACCTTGGCAATATAAGGTATTTGCAAGCTTTTTCCGGAACAGAAACGTCTGTTTAACTGCTAGACTTCTCTCTGGAGGTAAGCAGTAGAAAAGAGCAAGAGTGCAGTAGCACTTTAAAGACTAACAAAATGTGTGGCAGGGTATGAGCTTTTGTGAGTAAACAAAAAGTATAAAATGAGCCACACCTATAATATTTTTGACACTGATTATATTAATACATTTCTAAACACCAAATCACGCATTGCTTATTTCAATCCAAGGCTATCGAGAAAAGCCAGCTTGCTTTACTTTCTTTCTTCAGCTGAACCCATCACTATCCTCCCACAGCAAGTGACATGTAACCATCAAGAGGTCCAGTGCTGCCTTTAGCTTTACCAAGTTACGAACATCTCAAGTCCTGCACTGAAAAAATGTTTTTAAAATGACTCACAATGACACACACAAGGAAAATATTACAGTCATCTACATGGATTTTCAGTTCCAACACAACGTTTTCCAAAACATTTACCTAGGCAAACCATTTTTAAAGCATTCCTATGAACAAACAGATTATATTTGGATCAGTTCTTAATCTTAAATTATATCAATTTTATATGCCTGTTTCTCTATATATACATGACAATGGTTCTTTAGCCCAGCCACACTTGTTTTCCAGTGTTATCTGCAAGGTCAGGAGTCAATCATGGACTCATGCTTGTACCTCTTCTGTTTATCTACATCTCTGACTCTCATGGTGCCTAAAACTGAAGGAGTGTAAGCTAGAACAAAAGCATTTGGTCCTGACGCATAACCTGTTGCTGACATATGGATATGTACTTACCAAGTCATTAATAATGGCAAGCAGCTTTGCTCATAGTGCTGCAATTCATCTCCTGGTGACTCAGAGATTGACCATAATTCAGCTTCTAAATCTTGCATTCTGTGACAATGTTGCTTATCATACAACATCACTGCTTTCCAGGACAGAGAGGCAGTCACCTAGGCCAGTGCTGGTGCTATAGCTAATGACATCTACAATTTGTCCACTCCCATCTATTTTGCTGTACTTTGAGAAATGCATCTGTCTTCTTATGAGTCTGCACTAGCTCATAACTATGCAGCTGTTATATACCACCCCTGGCAGGACCACGCACACTAGTTAACATACTGCTGGTTATCCGACTATGAACTGTATCCATAAACACAAGTATTGCCACGATCATCTGCAGTGTGCGACTGGGAGTAAAGAAGGGAAAGCAAGGAAACCCAATGTACCATTGTATCACAACAGAAATGTGCCCAGATTTAAATCTCCAAGGAAGGAGATTGTACCACAGGTATCCTATTGCCAAGCTTCACTTGTATTATTATTACCATTTATTTACTTCTTTTATATTCTGCCTATCTCCCCAGTGATGACCCAAAGTGACAATCAACATTCTTCCCCTCTCAATTTTATCCTCACAACAACCTTGGGAGGCAGGTAAACTGAGAGGGTGTGACTGGCCCAAAGTCACACCAACTTGCTTCCATGGCAGACTGGAGGTTTGAACCTGGTTCTCCCATATTCTGCTCTGACACTTTAACCACAACATCATGTTGGCACTCAAGTACATTCTTTTAAAACACTGTGGGGAAAAGGGGAGGCGAATCCCTGGATTCAGAGCAGGCATTTTCATAGAATTGTAGGCCAGACTCTACTTTAGAATCCTATGAGAATACATGGCATGACGCATGCTGACATCATTTAACGTCATGTACACAACAAAACTGTACTACACAGTAAAAAAAAAAGATACAAACCAGTCAAAGTGGTAGGACTGCACTGTCCCTGAATACAGCAACCATGTACAAAGTAGTAATTTACCATCTTTGTATACGTAATTACTTGTTAAACTAGTCATCTGTATTATTTCACCAAGTGGAGAAGAGAATCTTACCATGCCATCGCTTCCCTAAGTTTCTCACTGGTCCAGAAGTGTAGAAAAATTCTATTCATTACTTGGACAGTTTACCAAGCAGTTACTTATTTGCAAGTAAATAAGTACAACCACCTTATGGCAACCCCAGCAAGAGACTTTCAAGGCAAGTGAGTAGCGGAAGTGGTTTATTTATTTATATCCCACCTTCCTCCTCAATGGGAACCCAAAGCATCTTCACTCTCCTGTCCTCCATTTTATCCTCACAACAACTCTGTGAGGCAGTTTAGGTTGAGAGTGTGTCTGGCACAAGGGCACCCAGTGATCCTCAGGGCAGAGTGGGGATACCACTGCCATCCACTGCAGAGTGTTTCTTGGTGGTCTCCCACACAAACACCAACCCTGCTTAGCTTCTAAGACCTGAAATCAGTCTAAATCAGGCTATATATACCATGACACTCTTCCCCCTTACTTGTAGACCACTTAGCAAATGGACCTCTGTATTCACCCACTATGTATCACTGAATGTAGTTTACCCTCACACACACACACACATATGCCAAATTTAATTGTGAGGCTAGCAAAGCAGAGTGCTCTCCCCCCCTCCCCGAGATTTTCCAGAGGCTCAACAGCTCATTTAAACTGCGCTACAAAGCAGCTACACACGTTTAGCCCTCATACTAATGTGAAAGAAGGGAAGCATGTATGGCCTCTTTGCACCAACAGCAGCCTGGTTTGAGCAAGATGCTGCTTTGTGCAAGGTCCCACAGGAGATTTCTTTGGCCTTGTCATCATCACATTTAAATCAAGGCTTAAGACCATAATCAAGATTTAAACTAGACAATTTAAATTTCAGATTTGAAATAAAAAGATTTAAATTAAAAATAAACGTTGGAATCAAAGTGTCCCTCATCCTCTTTTGCCCAGCACAACCAAGCCGACCAAAAAGATGGTTTCATGTGTGTTTTGTGGTCGCTAACAGCAAAGTTCTAACTGGAGGCACTGAAAATATTATAAGGTACGTCTGTGCCGCGATTCAGATTCTTGTATGAAAAGAAACAATTATAAGTACACAAAACAAAATAAAGCGAATATACAACTCGGGGTTGTATTTATTCCATGACCGATTAGTGCTGCCCGACGCTTGTCCAGCCGCAGAAACTGCCTTGGACTTCCCCCTCGGCCCAGCACTTGCTCGTGGGACCAGCTGCCATTGCGGCGAGGAGAAAGGCCATCGCCCCTTCATCGAGAACACTGAGGACAAGCTGCACAGTTAAAGCGGGGAGGAAAGAGGGCGACACCAGTTTGCGAAAGGGGAGAGCGAATCCCTCAGCGAGCGCTCTCCCGCCTCCCTCACAAACGGAGCAAAACGGGCGGGAATGCGGCCCTAGAAACCAAAAAATCTTCGCGCCTCCGGTACGCCCAGGCCCAGTAAGAGAACCAGGACTGCCACCACGTCCTCCCCTGGGACTTGCTCACCCTCCAGTGGGGACTCCAAGAGCCACCGGCGCTGCTCTCGTTTCTCCCTTGGCTTTCCACAAACTGGCCTTGGTAGGCAGAGGCGGCCGGATCAGCACCTTTCCGGAGTTAACTTAACCCCGCCTCCGGAGTGGGCCGAGCCCATGAAAGGGAACCCGCCCTCGAAGGTGGGGGGGGGGGGAACCCAGCAGGGTCTCGCCGTGGGAGCCTGAAGGCGCTTCCCGTCTTCTGTCAGCTCTCTGAGGAAAGAGAGCGAAAAGGGCAGCCTCCAGACAACCTCAGCTGAGCTGGAGGTGGCAGCGGGCTGACTTACACATGTTCCTTTGGTTTATTCAGAAGGCCTACTTATGATGGGGTCCCTTGGGTCTGTAACCTTAACATACCTTTCGTTTCTTGGGATGTCCCCAGTTAACACAGTCATTTGTCAAAAGATGACCGAATTCAGAGTATTTAAGATTTCAGTAAGGCCTTGTTTGGAAGCAAAAGCCTTATCCCAGGCTAGAACGTGTCAGTTGGAGAGCTGTCTGCATTGCCCTCTCCCATGAAACAGAAATGGATGTGTCTGGGTTTTCACACTGCGCAGCTCCAGAACCACTTTTGCTCAGCAGTGTCCTCCACTAGAATCTAATAACGGGGGTGGGAACGCTGTCAAAAATAATGGCTGCATTTGCCTAGTCTTGACAGTATGAAAGATTCTGTATGGGCTGTTTTCCTTACTGAGAAGTCGGGTATCTCTTCACTTGACAACGAATCTCTCACCTCAAGCTCCTTTGACATGATTGTCGCACATTTTGGCAGGGTTTGTTACTGATTTTACAGTCCTGGGCTTGATAACTACAAACCTCAACCTGCCTTCAATTACTTCCATGCTACAAGCTGAAATTATTCCATCCCTTGCTAAATGTGGAGGAGCCTTTGGCAGATTTTGAGACACCCAGAAGGCAATTGCTGTCTCACAAATAAAGAACAAATAACTCTTGTGTATTTTGTGCTCACAGGCACATTGACCCAAATTTCCAGTGTCTAATAAGTAGCTTTTTTGGGACCTTCTTATGAAATGAAATCAGTATTATATGAGGACAAGCAAGGAACCAGTAAGGAATCTCTCCTCTGGGCAGCCTCCATATGCCTGCCCTCCCTCCCTTCCCACTCACCAACCAACTTTGCTTTCATCTGCCCCCTCCCAATCTACAGCTTTATTGATTATTTATTTACTTCATTTACTTCACCTTTCTCCCCAGTGAGGACCCAAAGCAGCTTATGTTTCTTCTTACCTCCACTCCTCACAACAACCCTGTGAAGTAGAGTAGGAAGAGAGAGAAAGAATGACTGGCCAGAGCAGTGTGGGTACCTGAACCAGATCCTAGTTCAACACTCTGAACATGACACTATACTGGCTTTCAGCTTTCCCTCCTTCCCTTCCCATGGCAGATGACGAATGACATTAGCAGGCAAATGACAACAGCAGGTGAATGACAATAGTAAGTGTGATTGGATTTAGTTAAGATATTTGGCATCTGAAATCACTCCACTTTTCAATAAACAGGACAGATGGACTCCCATTCTAGCTGTATCTGAAGAAGTGATCAGTGACTCACGAAAGCTCATACCCTGCCACATGTTTTGTTAGTCTTTAAGGTGCTACTGGATTCTTGCTCTTTTCTACTGCTACAGACAGACTACCATGGCTACCCATTTTGGTTTTCAACAAGCTATACAGAGTAGTATAGACCACAGTCCCTAATAAGTTTTCTAAATTACTTTGTGAATCATTCAGTACAGTTCATGTCTGTTGCCTGTGTAGAAAAGCCTTCTTGAATAATTCAGTTTTGCATAGTTTGAGGAAAGCTAGGAGAGTGGGAGCCTTCCTGGCCTCCTCAGGCAGGCTGTTTCAGAAGGTGGAGCCACCACAGAGAAGGCACCTGTATAGGCAGTTGATGATTTTGCCCGTTTACAGGTTGGCACTGGAATTTAGCTTGCCAGGAAAAACATCAACAACCTCAGATATGCAGACGATACCACTCTAAGGCAGAAAGTGAAGAGGACCTCAAGAGCCTCTTGCTAATAATGAAAGAGGAGAGTGCAAAAGTTGGCTTGAAACTCAACATCCAGTTCCATCACTCCTTGGCAAATAGAGGGGGAAGTAATGGAAGCAGTGACAGAATTCACATTCTTGGGATCCAAGATCACTGCAGATGGTGACTGCAGCCATGAAATTAAAAGACGCCTGTTCCTTGGGAGAAAAGCCATGGCAAATTTAGACAGCATAATAAAAAGAGACATCATCTTGCCAACAAAAGTCTGCATAGTGAAAGCAATGGTATTCCCAGTAGTAATGTATGGCTGCAAGTGTTGGACCATAAGGAAGGCTGAGTGCTGAAGAATAGATCAGTTTGCAGGAAAGACTTGGGGACTGACTGCAATTTCTCTGCCTGTGTTTATTCAAAGAAACATTTATTAATTAAAAAGGTGTTCAAGGTAATGCACAAAAAACCATACTTGCATGCGCACGCACACTTTGTTTGCAGTAGGTACCTTCTATGCTTGTCACAACATAACTGATGGCTTAAATATATGCTCTTGCCTGCGCTTTTCAGGCTGCTGTCTTAAATCAGGATATCTGACAAGCTGCTCTGTCGTCACTGTCCTATACTTCAGGCAAGATGGCCTCTTTAAAGTAGATTTTAGTGGCAGCTGAAGGAAGTTAGGAGAGGGAGGAACCAGATCAACTGGAAGAAATCACCGTGCGGGAACTGGACACTGGGCTGCTCATCAGGCTTCTTCTCTCTCCTCCTTCAAGGGGATGGTCTTTTTATACGTTCTTCAAATATGATGTTGTACAAGCATTGGACAAGCTTTTTTCTTACATGAAAAGAGCAGTTTGGTGTAGGTGTGTGTGAAATCTCCCAAAGTCAGATCCAAACCATAGAGAAGCAACTGCATCCCTGGCACAATTGCTCCTGACAGAACAAAACAGAACAGAGAAGCACAAGGAATTAACAGTTCTATTGCCATTACGTAATGGCTGTGGCTAGTATAAAAAGTAATGGTATGTTTTAAATATTGTAAAGGTAAAGGTTCCCTTGCTCGAAAGCCAGTCGAATCCGACTCTAGGGTTGCGGTGCTCATCTCCGTTTCAAAGCCGAAGAGCCAGTGCTGTCTGAAGACATTTCCGTGGTCATGTGGCCGGCATGACTAGACGCCAAGGCCTTGCCACTGACTAGACCTTCCCACTGAAGTGGTACCTATTTATCTACTTGCAATTTCTTGCTTTCGAACTGCTAGGTTGGTAGGAGCTGGAACTAGAGACGGGAGCTCACTCCGTCATGTGGCACACTCGGGTCTCGAACTGCTGAACTACCGACCTTCCACAGCCTGCAGTTCAGAGTCTTAACCACTTGAGCCACCGCAGTTCCTTTTAAATATTTTAGATATGTCTATATTTTAAATACAAAATATTTTTGAGGAGCCTAATTCAAATTCTTATACCAGTCTTGTTCAGTAACAGTTTATAATGTGTTTCAGATATTATCGCATAACAAATATAGAACATTCAGAACGAGTACATCAAACTGTTGTATGACAGGGTTGCTAACTTCCAGGTGGGGCCTGGAGATCTCCTGGAATTCCAACTGATCTTCAGACTACAGAGATCAGTTCCCCCAGAGAAAATGGTTGCTTTGGATGGTGGACTGAGGTCCTTCACCTCCCTAAACCCCGCCTTCCCGAGGTTCCATGTCCAAATCTACGGAAATTTTCCAACCCGGAGTTGGCAACACTATGTACATACTTTAGCACTATCTGTAGTTAATATATTGTTCAAAGTGGAACAAATGGATCTCAAATGACAGCCCAATCCTATGCCTAAAAGGCCTAGAAAATAAGTCTTAAAGTTTTCATTGGGGCTTATTCCCAGGTAAGTAAGCACTGGATTGCAGCTCTAGTTAATGTTAAATCAACTGAAACTCAAACCTCAAGTTGGTACCTTCAGACTATGCTCAATTTAATTTTAATGATTGCAGTGTGGATTCACAGAAGTACAACATTGGACTTTGTTCTTATCTAACTTGACCCAGAGAGACAGGCAAACTAAAAACTTCATCAGCACAGCAAGTTTACTGGGTGGAGGGGGGTGTATAGCATGACTAAGCACAGCTTTGAATATTTATTTAACAGACTGAAGTTTTGAGTTTTGATATATGTCCTAGGGAGACACATTCAATCTATCATATTTTTACTGTGTCTTTCCTACAAGGAGATCAGGGTGGTATTACAGTATTCTCTTCTGTCATTTTATCCTCACAACAACCCTGTGAGCAGGCCTGCCAAGCCTCCTGTTGGGGCAGGTCTAGGGCTGCCCCCCCGATAGGGGCAGGCATTTCCCCTCCTTCGTGGGGCCCAATCCACCACCGCCCAGCTGGCTGGCCAGGAAGCCTCGCCCCCAAGCAGCTCTGTCTGTACCCAACGTGCCCAGCGCGATGACATCACACAGAGGTGATATCATCATGCAGGGCATGTTGTGTGGGAGAGGCTCAAGCATTTAGGGAACTCATCGGCATTACAAGCATCATGACATCACTTCTGGGGGGGAGGAATCAGGAGTGATGATGGTAGCGATTGAACAACAACAACTTAAATTATTTATAAATCATACAGATAATATAAGACATATCCCAACCACCAGGGCTATTTTTGGGCAGGAACGCACAGGAACGGAGTTCCGGCTGGCTTCAGAGTTGGCCACACCCACTACAGCCAAAACCTCTGCATGCATGGCTATAGAGGGAAGGCCTGGAGAGTGACCCCCCCCAGCGACTCCGAGGCAAGCGGGCCAGGGGGGGCCCTGGAAGGATCGGGGAGGCATTTAATGCCTTCCCTGGCCTGTCCAAGGGCCAGCTTGCCCAGGCTCCCTGAAGCCGTGGGGTGCCCAGGCAATCCAAGGGAAGGCATGGGATGTGACCTAATATGCTAATGTGCTGTGCTGTCAGGGGTGTAGCCTAATATGCTAATTATTTTCTGCTGTTGGGTGTGGCCTATTATGCTAATGAGTTCCTGCTGGGCTTTTTCTACAAAAAAAGCCCTGCCAACCACTAAATGTATACTTAAGTATACTAAAGTTTAAGTATTGTATTTGCTTCAAGAAGACCCTCATTTTCATAATCTGCAGAGTAAAGTGGCAAAGGGGGATACAGAGGGGAAGGAGGGTTTTAGGCATGTTTCCTTTGATATTTATATTAAGCTTATCTAGAGAATATGAAAATATTCAACCTGGAAAAATTGCACTTAATTTTGGGTAAACATTCAGAAACTGGCAGTGCCCTTAAGAGCTCTGGAAACTTTTTTAATTTCAGCATTTCAAGTTGATAATGTCAAGGTATGTGCAGTTAAGGCTGCAGTTGCTCTATGTATACTGTCTTGGGCATAAACATGTACAGGACCGGGTTGCATTAGATACACCGCATTTTCATTATGCATATCTTCAGCCAAGCTACACTGACACTATGCTGTGAAAAACTAATAAATTAGTGACCACAAAGATATGTATTTTATCTTTTCTCTAATTTTTTATCCAGTAAGAGGTCTCTTATTAAAATGAATGTTCTTGGAAGCGGCAGTTCTAACTTGATTATTTAGTAAGTTCTTAGGTGTATATCCTGACAAGGAAAGGCAAGGTCTATTTTCTTTTAATTGAAAACAATCACCCATTTGGCTGCTGCATTACTTTGATTTATTACCGATTGAGTTCCCTTGGGTAACTAACAGAGTCAGATTGGGCATTGTTTTCATTTTAATTGTGATGCTTTTTCTTCTCCTTCTTGATAACAGATAAATAAATCTATTACATTTTAAGGATGAATCTCTGCTGTGCTACTATACATGTTGATTATTTTAGACTGGCAGTCATTGTTAGGGAGCAGGCAGATGGCTTCTGTACAAAGAAGTGGGTATCTTTATGAGAACAGAGAAGAATATAACCACTTAATTCCAGCCAATCATTTGGAATAAAGTTTGTGTATGGTATACTATGCATGTTATAAATCAGGATAATAAACACTAATCTTTGCTCTTAACCAGATGTTATGAGCCAGCTCCTTGCTGTGTACAGCTGATCAGAAATGCCACCAGTGAGGAACTGGCTCATAGGACTTTGAGCTTTGACCATAACGATTAACGCACGGTGCACACATTGTGTATGGTTTTAATTTCGATTTATCAGTTGCCTTGAGCCACAAGGGAAAGGCAGGGTATAAATATTTAAATAAATTAATACAATAAGTAAATAGGAAAACGTAGATGGGGATACACTGCAGGTGGAGGTAATGGAGGGTTATATTTTGGAACGTTCCCCAGTGTTGATGACTGCCTCAGACTGAAAAACAGCACAGGTCAATGTTCCAGACAGAATTGTGGCGGAACATGCTTGATTTATAAAGAAAAAGAAAATCTGTGAACTCTGTTCATGGAACCCCAGCATCTTGGTCTGGCCTACAGAAAAAGGCCCCTTCACATTCCTCTCCCCTGGTTATAACAGCAATGGAACAGAGACCTCAGTACCCCACTGCCATTCCCTTGTGTCTTGGTTTAGCCAAGGGTGTGAACCACTGAGACGCATGGCAAGAGGAATGCTCTGCCCACACATGTTGCACTGTTCACACTGCTTCAGACAGACCTAAAGTACCCTCTGCCACCCAGAGGTGCATAATATTATTTATATATGTGGGACGTCCTTGGAATCGGAGGCTATGCTGGCGGCCAGATAGAAAACAACCCCTAATAAATAGGAATTTTAATTCTAGCAAACTAAAACCAGGTAATTGTGGGTGCTAATATGGCTACGGTCTATGGGATTTGTTTTAAGAAGAGACAGCCTTAAGATAAAAGTCATGAATGCAAGCTGACAGCACCCTTCTTAAAGAGCCTATTTCTAATGATGTTCACCTATTTCTTTAAAGCTAAAATAAATCCCAAATGTTGTAGCCATATTAACAGTTGGCTAACAGACAACTCAATGAGGAGTTGTTACTCAGTTGAACAGCACTGGAGGGACCAAAAGAGCAGCAGGGATGGGTGGGTGTTCTACCAGCACCAGGTTTAGTGCAATTTAGTAGGTTTGATTACATATGATGAAAGGGGAAGGGAGAGTCAGGCCAGCACAAGAGGAGCATTTGTGGATTCTCCCCAACATTTTAAAAATCCTAGCTGGTACCACATTGTTAGACATATTATTTTATCACTATGTGACATCACATTTTATAAAGTAAGTTCATTTTTTTAAAAACAACCCTGAGCAGCAAAATTACTTCTTGGACTTAGGAGACTGCCTCTAATGCATCAATTTATGTTTTAGGATAAAGGAGCTCAGTTAATCTGTAAACATTATGTACCATTATAATATCTGCAAACACATGCAGATGCCAAGAGAACATATAGATCCTGAAAGGCAAGATTCTGCAACAAAAATGCTAAGAGGCATATAATTACCTGGATCATAGTAAGATGAATACTAGCAAGAACAGGCTGGAAACAAATAAAATGAGGTCCAGAATAACATGGTGTAAAGGAGAATGATGTACTCCTGGAGAGTCAAAACCTATATAATCAGCAATATGAAAAAGAGCAGGTCCCATCTAACCAAACAAATGGGAATACAATGCGAGATTCTTATAGTCCTATCCATACTCCCACAGAAAGGCCCTATTATGTCAAGGTAAATTGTACCAACTACCTTAAAGTGGTGCTTGTCTCTTCTAATTTTATTGATCTAGGGAGCAGAACCCCCATGTAATAGTGATTGTACTAGGCCTATTAAGGATGCAACTGACACAAAATTGCAATGATTGCACATATATAGGGAGGACTTTATTCTTTTGATACTAGTGCCATAGAAATATACATATAGAACTCATCTCTTATTTCAGGTTTTTATCTGCAAAACCAGTGCCACTACCATTGTTTTCAAATTACACAAAGCCCTTTGCAAGCTTGCTACTAAATTTAAATGGGGTTCCTTTCAGAATGACTTTGTCAACCCGCAAACACTACCAGAATAAATTAGTTTTGTTTAGCGGGCCACCCTGACAACATCTTTTCAACAGCTCTGAAAATAGAGCTGCTTCCCCAGTTTTATTAGTATATTATTGCTCCGTTCAACTCTCAACATCATTTTGCTAAACTAAGCTGGGTCTGTTTTTTCCTTCTTGCTTCTTTATGGTGAGAATTTAGTTTTCATGAAAAGTGTCAGATTAACAGCCCTAGAGACTTAACTCTATTTATCTACCGAACAGCTGCAGTATGACCAGTGGCAGATCAGTGTTTAGCACACTGCTGTAGCAGTTGAGTGTAACATTGAGATGAACAAATGAACTGACATAGTGCCTCACATCAAAGGCCCACCTAGCATAGTATTCTGTCCCCAATAAGGGGCCATAATGGGTACTTTGGAAAGCATGTATACATCTCCATTGTGCAATAAAGAGTATCATCAAATGTTCACTCTTCTCTCTTTGTAAATGGAAGCACAGGGATAACCAACCCCCTGCACAATGCAGGAACATCACCAATACCCCCCCACACACCCCAGTGATATTCCACGTCCAGAATATGATAAAAAAAAAAACCCTCCAGGATCACTGGGGGCCAAACTGGCCCGGAGTAAAATTGCTTCCTGGCCCCAAAGTGGCGATCAGCATTTCCCTGGGCGTGTAAGAAAGGGCGACAAGAACTAAGCACTGATGCAACCCTTCCTGCTCTACCTCTCGTGATTTGCCTAAGTTCACACAATCAGCATTATGATCCTTTTAAAGTTGAAAGCATGATATAAATGCAAAGGACTATTTGTAAGATTATCTGTAAGACACAAGACCAGGACACATCTCACTTCTGGCAATCACTTGGAGAGACCCTATCACTCAGCTTCCATAGCCCCACACACCCCCCACACTGGAATAAGAACATAATATCAGGCCATACCACATTGCAATAAAGCCCCTACAACTGTATACAGAAATACTGAGCTTCCCTACCATTTGCCACAACTAGCCCACCACACAACCAGGATCAAGACTCCTAAGTGAACCAAC